>NW_024884756.1:7371936-7425091 GCF_019232065.1 Centrocercus urophasianus
CGGGCCGGGCGGCGGCCCCGCGGGCGGAAAGCGGCCCCGCGGCGCCCGCTCCAGCGGGGGCGGGCCGGGCGGAGCGCTGAGGCGGGGGAGAGCGGAGCGGGACGGGGGGGCGGTGCCGGGGTGCTGCTGGGGGCATTGGGACCGCCGTGCGGGCGGCGTGCGGGAGCGGCGGCGGTGAGCGAGGCTGTGCGGAGCGGTGCTGTGTCCTCACGCGATTGCCGCGTGTTTCGGTTTGTTAAGAGTTGCGGCTTAGTGCCCGAGCGGGGAGCCCGCCAGCGAGGCTGTATTTTGGCACATCTCGGAGCCAGACGAGACTTGTTTAATTTGCAAAGTCTCGCTGCTGCTGCTGCAGCTCCGTGTAATTTTCCTCTCTTGCTGAAAGTCCTCTGGAAACGCTGCAAAAGGCGATGAATATGCAAAGCGCGGCGCTCAGCTCCGAACCCGGCGCGTCCTCGGAGACTTCAGAACGCCCCAAGTGATGGAGATGTATTATGAAACGGTGACTTTTGCCTCGAATACGGGAATGCGTGTTTCCCCCTCTTCCTATTGAATCGGTGACGCTCGGGTCCCGTCGGCGTGCGGCAGTACCTCCGAAGAGGCGGTTGGGTCGGGCTGTGGATGGGGACGGGGCTGGCGGCGTTTGCTGCGTTGCCCTCCGCTCCCGCTGCGGTCAGCGATAGGGTGGGGGCGGTAGGGGCGAGGGAGGAGGCGTGGAGCGCAGCCTGGGCGAGGGCAGCGCGGGTCTGAGCCGTGATTTCCTGGTTCCTGTACGGCTGGCACGGCGTGCAGCCCGACCTGTGCTCCAGACTGCTTTTTCTGCCACTGTGAATTTCCTGGCTTCATTGTTCTGTGCGTGGAAAATGTTAAGGATGAACGCGTATCCTTGTAGCCCCTTGTACTCATCTTGCGTTGCAGCCCTTTGCTGTGAGGGCTGGCAGCTGGATGGGCTCAGCAGGTTCGTACGCTCGCTGTACAGCAGCACGGCATTCGGGTGGGCATCAGAGGAGCCTCTTGTGTTGCTGCTCCCAAAGCAGCTCATTCTGGGGTGGCCGTGGAAGAAGAAGAAGAATAGGAATGCCCCTGGTGCTCCGGGGCCTCTTGAGGTGCTCTCCCTGCTGAGGAGCATATGCAATTTGTGGTGTCTGCTTCTCACTGTCTGCCCATTGCATAACCCTTCTTCGTGCCTAGCCTTTGTCCCAAAAGTGCTGTCCCTGCTGCTCTCAGAAATAGTAGCAAGGGTGAAAAGCACTCCTTTTTGCCTCAGAGAAGCTGTTTAAACATCTCATGAGAGATGGGTAGCAATGGTACCCCGATGAGTGGGTGCTCTGCGGCTGGTGTTGCCCAACAGACAAGCAGTGATAGCAGCACTGTGCCCTTTGGGTTAGGGGCTCCTGATTCTTGGAATGCCACACTGCTGTCTCAGCAAACCCTGGTTGCTGCTTCTCCTGTTTCCCGTCTCACAATTCCAGGTTGACCAGCTCACTGCCTTCCTGGCTGCACAGAGCTGACCTGGGGAGCGGGCTGGGAGAGGCTGGGCAGGCAGCACAACTGGCAGGGAGCAGGGCTGCCCTGTTGGGAAAACTCTCAAGTGCTCGGGATGTTGTCGGGGTGAGCGTGGTCCAACTGGAGGAGCTCAGCTTGATGAGAGGAGAAGGGAGGTCGAAAGGGGGAGTGTTTAAAAACGTCTGCTCTGCGGAAATTAGGAGCGAGCTTACATTGGAAAATTTGCGTGGCCCTCTGAGGAGTTACTGTACTAAATTTGGAAAGCAGAATTGGTCTTCAAAGTATGAAACAAGGGGATTTCAGTCTTGCTTTAAATGCAGACCTCAGCGCAGTCTGAACTGTGGACTCACTGCTCACGCCTCCATAGTACGTATTAATCCAGTTTTATCTGTCATGAGGAGATGTGTTGATTAGAGCCTCTAGGTAAAGGCTGCTCATGGGCTATGGTTGCTCCTTCCAGGCTGTGGGCTGGAAAAATTAGCTCCATGCCTTGCCTGGAGCGCTTGGGCTGTGTGTAATTTCGCTGCCACCTTCGTCTCAGAATTCAATTTGGTTTTCCACACAAAGCCCGTTTATGTAGATGTATGTAGATTCAATGCAGAGATGGATGTCTTTCAGAGAAAATGGGTATTCCAGTAGCAGTTATATAAACAAATTGATCTGTGGTATTGATAAAAAAAAGACAACATCATTTGAAGCAGGAGGGTAGGAACGGTTTGCTGAAGTGCTGCTGATAGTTAGTGCTGCTGCGTTAGTGTTGTCCTGTCGAAGTCTGCATGGAATTGGAGGGTTTTTCTAAGAACTTCCGAGAAGTAATGACAGCTTTTAGAATACAGGATTATGTGCTGCTTCAAGAATTTCCTTAAGCAGTGTGCCTCGTTTCCTTATTGCTGCTCCCATCTTGGAGTGTAGACAGTACTGAACTGTTGTTCTGCAGTGAATGATTTTATACAGTTCAGCTCTATGTCTAAAAACACGCAGCTCTTTGGCATTTCAGTTGCACCTTGAGTTTCCAGGCACACAACCTGGTAGGTGTAGGTCCCAGCAGCAGGCCCTTGGGGTGACTACTTACATCCAACAGCTATTGCTGTCAGTTCTGCTCTGCAGAACTTTAAAGGACGAGATGTGCAGCTCTTTTATTTTTCAGGCCTTTATTTTCTTCCTGGGGAGATAGTTTGTATGTATCCTATCACTGCCACACGCATCTTTGTGAACTTCGTTGGCCTACTAATTTTGATTTTTGTTAGTAGATACGTAAAGATATATTCATTCCTCTGCCAGTCCTGTGCTGAGGGTATATTTTTTTTTGCGTTTCATTAAACTGGTTTCCCCCCGTTATGTTCTCCAAGTGCAGATTTTGGGGTGTTACTGTGTTTTCTATTGAAGCGTGATGTGATAGCAGAGGCAGAGTAATGCTAGCAGACCAGTTGTGTGTTTTAGTTCTGTTACCTTCAGAACCAACTGCAAATTGCATGCTTTAGGTCTTATTGATTGGTGGTTTAGCTTAATACACTAATACTGGAAATTATCTGCTTGTAGTTGTGAAAGCCGCCGTGTAAGTGTGAGATCTTAGAGTTCTCTGAAGGGTTTCTTATTTGTGAGATTATTGTGGATAACGTGGGTTTTACAGTAACACCATTCTCCCAAGCTGAAACCTGTACAAATGGCTTTCCTGCAGCAACAAGGACAGGCGACTGCTGCTGTTTGTCTCTTGGGAGCTTTTGGAGTGCAATTGCTGTATAGCCGAGTGCTATTTCATCTCGTAGCTATCGATGATCCACTGCTGTTAGCAGATGAAACAGGCAGGTGAATCCCAAGTCATGATTTTAAGACATATGTGTTGGAGTCCGTCAGAGTTCTTTTTTCGTCTGTGGATGTTGCTACTGTGATTAAGAGGAGCAGAGGTATTGGATCCTGTGTATATGAAGTGGTAAAAATGGTAGAAATGCTTGGTTCTGAAGCAGTCCCTCACAGATCCAGCTTCATTCATTCTCTGCGATTCTGTGAAGCATTGCTTTCTTTTTCTGATTTCCTCTTACAGTCCTCCAAATTGACATGGGGGAAGACAATTTGAGAATTAAGGGGAATCAAAACTGATATTTTGTTCAGAGGATCAAGTACTCAGTAATTCTTCTGTGATCGTTTTGATCTGAAGATATTAAAAAAAAAAAGTGGAATAGAAGCAGTGAGCAATATTGAATGACATTCTTGGGAACAAACATGAAGTGGGAATGCTGAAAACAAGCTGGTTTTGTGTTTGAATCATCTTCTTTGTAGGTGCATCGCAACTATCTACTGATTTGTTTTTTCACAAATGTTGCAGCTGAGTCTCTTGTTTGATAAGGTATTAACTGGTCAACGAAAAAGAGAATTATCACCAATTTTATCATTTCCGTATGTGTTCTTTTAATGAGAGGGGGAAAAAAGAACAATCCTTTCAGTTGACAGTCATAAGGAAAGGTGTAGGGGGGAAATGCCTCTGAGTGTCAGCATTCTGATGTTCATCTTCTCTGTGCTTTTGCTGTCTGCAGGTTCTGTCATCCGTGATGGCGTCAGCGCTACCCAGAACCCTTGGGGAACTGCAGCTGTATCGAATACTACAAAAAGCAAATCTCTTGTTCTACTTCGATGCCTTCATTCAGCAGGGTGGTGATGACGTCCAGCAGCTCTGTGAAGCCGGTGAAGAGGAGTTTTTGGAGATAATGGCTCTGGTAGGCATGGCGAGCAAGCCGCTTCACGTGCGACGGTTGCAGAAGGCCCTGAGGGACTGGGTGACAAACCCTGGTCTTTTTAACCAGCCTCTCACTTCCTTACCAGTCAGCAGCATTCCGATCTATAAACTGCCAGAAGGGTCTCCTGCGTGGCTGGGGATATCCTGCAGTAGTTACGAACGGAACAGCGCTGCCAGAGAGCCTCACTTGAAGATTCCAAAATGCGCTGCCACAACTTGCGTGCAGAGCGTGGGTGCGAGCAAATCTGATGTGGTGGGGAGCTTATCACTACAGAGCAGCAGCGAGCCGAGGCTCTGGCAAGGACACCACACGACAGAGAGCGAGCATAGCCTTTCCCCGGCTGACCTCGGCTCTCCCGCTTCACCAAAGGAGAACAGCGAGACGCTGGATGCCGCTGCTGCTCTGTCAGTTGCTGAATGCGTAGAACGTATGGTTCCCTCCTTGCCCAAAAGTGACTTGAATGAAGTCAAGGAGTTACTGAAAACAAATAAGAAACTGGCAAAGATGATTGGTCACATCTTTGAGATGAGCGATGAGGACCCTCACAAAGAGGAGGAAATCAGGAAGTACAGTGCAATATATGGCAGATTTGACTCGAAAAGAAAGGATGGCAAGCATCTTACTCTCCACGAGGTAAAGTCCCTTGAGCAACAGTGGGCTTCCTCCCCTATTTTTGCACTTTCTGTGAGGTCCTGTTTATAGAGCACACTTTCAATGGACACTCTTGATTGGATAATGAGAGTTGCGTGTCTTGCAAGAGACGTCTCCAGCTCTGCCCGGGAATAGAAGTCTTGGGTGAAAGAGAAACAGCCTTTCCTGTGTGTGAGAGAGAGAGTGTGTGTGTGTGTGTGTGTGTGTGTGTACATACCGCTGACTTCAGCTGTATGTCCTCAGAATGCTCAGTCACTGCTACAGTCCTTGAGACAGAGGGTTTAAGCACTGAAATAGCACACTGGTGTTGCACTGAGCATGTTCCTCAGAACTCTAGGCACTCAGCACCTTTTTATACCAGTCTTGTCTTCATATTCCCTTGGGCCTTTTGAGCATAAGCTGGTTGTTTAGGAGACTAAGACAACTTGTGTCTGGTGACAGAATGACCTGGCTTGGTTGCTACACTCTGCTCTGGACCCTTCTCTGTAACTCACATGAAGTAAATAGGGTTCTGCAGATGAGGTTCCTAACCTGGTGAGCTGTTCTTGTGGTGTTTGGGCAAGGATGAAACTTAATGATACAACCTATGGCACATTCTTCAGGGAACACAGTGATCTTGGGCCAGCCAAGCCAAGTGCAGACAGTGAGAGTTGTGAGGAGAAACATTACTGCCTCCAGTAATGATGGGTGACTGTGCTCTGAAGATTTTTCCATCAATACCTGCTTAGTATCTGTTCCTTCCTGTCCTTAACAGTCCGTGCAGGCCTCCTTCGCTTCGATTCTGGCTTTCTTGAGGCTCGTGCTGCATATGTTGTAACACGATAGGTGTGTCTGTGTTGGGAATAGTTCCCTAATGCTGAAGTACAGTACAAGAGGAGAACAAACATTAAGTCAAAGCAGTGCCAGAACAACTGTTGATATTAATGCTGCATCAGCATTTTTACAGTTAACAGAGATTGCAAAATTTCAGTTGGATTTAAAATTTGGCATGTAAGACTGAGCTCCCAAAAGGGAAGGCAGTGTTTATGCTACAGGAGTGCCAAAAAAGCTGTATTGGCTTTAGCCTTTTTTCACTTCAAAAGGAAGTTTGGTAGGTATGTTACCCATAGTTCTACTCATGAAACAAGATTCTCTTTGTGTTTTTGACTTCATGGGCAGAAAACAAAATTTTTCTTTGCATTCCTGCTTATGTATTTTTACTTGAAAGACAGCGCGCGTTACTAGCAGTGACTTGACAAGGACTTGAACAGCAGAGCAGGGAGATACCTCATGGAGACTTGTCATTAGTAAGTCATGTTTGCACTACATGTTTCAGTTGCACACGTTTCACTTGTTTGCTTTGTGACTATGTGTGTGCATATGATGTATAGAGTTCCGATATGCAAGAACAAATGTAAATGTCGCCTTTCTTCCTGTCCTTGCAGAAGTCTCTCCTATAACAGAACATGTGGCTTATGAGGTGAAGGCAGGATTTGAGAGGCTAAATTGTGAGGTGCCCCATGTGTGTTGCTGCAGTCAGGACTGGGAGAAAAGGCTTCTCCTCACTTGAGGGTGGGTGCAGTCAAGGCCTGCAGCACGGCACGTGCAGCCATGCACTTCTTCCATCTCTTTGTGGAATAGGAGCTGAAGAAATTAGTCTGAAAGGAATCTGGGCAGACATCTCCTCAGACAGCAAGGTGGGCACTGGGGAGTGGGGGTCAGTGTGTGTGTTAGGTGTGCTGGGCTCTCTGAAGTTGGCAGTGTGAACAGTGGGTGCTCGTTTGGAGGAGCAGGGTGCCAAAGAACTGGAAGGAAGGAGGACTGCTCTGCCCTGTGACTGTGTCGTAGTGCAGCTGTACAGATCATTGTAAAACCATGTTTAAAGCTGGAATGAGAGCATGGTTTGGCTTTAGGAAATATTTCTATCGCTATTATGACTAAGGGCATGGAATCAAAGGAGAATGTGGTTGACTTATGCCTCACTTACGCATGTGAGGCCTCGCTGAACTTGATGGGAGCTGCACACATGCAAACAAGAGGAATTTGCTCATAACTGGTTTACTGTTTGCTTAAAGAGGCTGGATATCACTAAGTTTTGTCTCAAACATTTTTCTCCCATTTCTGCGTTAAAGCACAAAAGGCACAGATACTGAATGACCCCTGAGACTATTTGTTGTTTGCAGTTTGGTAAACCAGAGTTTGCCTTTTTGTGAATTCAATTTCAGTGGGTTTTTATTTTCAATGACTTAAGCGTTTAGATGCTCTGAAGGAAGGACCTTAAACGAGCAGGGAGGTAAGTTTCTGCTCGTCTGGATGTGATGTTTCTGCACATGTTAATACATTCCAAGACTCTCCTCCTGCCTTGCAGTTCCAAGTTTCTCCTTGCAGCTGGCAGTGAGCAGCTGAATAAACTTCTCTGTGAATTTAAAAAGCTTGAGTAGCGCGTTGCTTCTTACGGTAAAGAGCAGGGCACTTCTGACTCCTCAAGCAGTGTGGAGTTGCATGCAGACTTGCCTTAAACTTGGTGGTAAGTAACTGAGAGCTTTCTGTTACTGTGTGAACTCTGTGGTATCCCAAGGGACTTGAGCAGGCATTAGAGACCAGTGAGAACTGGAACTGCTGAGCTGTTCTGAAGTATGTGCTGTTGGTAGCATTATCTGTGTGAGGCACTTATCTAATCTAATGCAAAGTCTTTGAAAAAAAAGAGGCTCTAAAACTAGTAAA
Source organism: Centrocercus urophasianus (assembly GCF_019232065.1). Classification (NCBI taxonomy): domain Eukaryota; kingdom Metazoa; phylum Chordata; class Aves; order Galliformes; family Phasianidae; genus Centrocercus; species Centrocercus urophasianus. Next base: position 7,379,526 of record NW_024884756.1, read on the forward strand.
CATGCTGTCCTTTATCCATCCCATTGTCTCGGTATTGCACAGCTTTTCAGGCGGGAGAGCGAGTCGTGTCTGAAGTTGGAGTGAAGGAAGGATGCGTGTGAGGCACGGCCTTGCACTCGGTGACTCTGGCATGTTTGAGTCAGATCTGTAATTTGCGTGTTGGTGTTTCAGTACTTGTCTGGGTACCTATAAAACTGAAAAAATCCTGTTTAATAGTGTGAGAAACAGGAGTAAGAAATACAAGCAATAAATTCTGTCTAACTCAGTGTCTTCCTTTTTCTTTTGTTGACTCACCAGAACAGTAAGGCTTAGTATCTAATTATGTGATTCTAAGTGGGTAGAGGGAGGGTGGAGGGGGAGGGGGGAAGACTATAAACCCCATCAGATGGGAATGTACCCATCCTTGGCTGTAGAGCCTGTACGGTCACGTACTGCTCTGTCATCAAGGCTTCTAGCATACAGAATCGTACTATTCAGGCATACTGTACTTTCTCACAGCAGGATTGTGCCTCCTGAAAAGGCAGGAAGCCATGATGCAGTTCAGTAGTCTGCATCTGACCTCAGAGGAGAAACCAGGAAAGATAACAAACAAACATTTGTCTTTTCTTATGTATTAGGATAAACAGCATTTGTCTACAAGTACCCAGAACGTTCAGCCGTTTTTGCTCTTTGCAACCTTTATTGAGGGATAAAAAATACTTTGAATTATGTTGTAAACATCAGTCATATTATTCATCCTGTGCAAAGTAATAGCTATCACTCTGACAGAAATTAGCACCTGCTTTGGATGGTAATTCTTGCCATAGGTGCTGTATTAACCTTTTATTTTTGTATTATTTTTCCTGGGTTCTTTCTGGAAAAGGTAGCCATTATAGCAACGGTTCCTCTCAAATGGGTAATAGTTGGTTATTTTAGCATGTTGTTCTGTAGGAGCATAGTAACGTAGAGATGTTGCACAGAGTGAACTTCAGCTTCCTTGTGCATCTATCTCTGTGGGGCATTTATTGTCTGCACGGAGACTGAAAGCTCGGGTCACGTATCCAGCTGGCCTGTTAAAGATATGTTTGTGCTCTGCTTAGCATTCAGGTATCACAGGAAACATCTTAATCAGATCAGAGGCTTTTGTGCTGAAGAAGAGGAAAAAATGCTTATGAAATATCAAGAAGAACAGTTGCGTTCCTTGTGAGGTTTCACTGCATGCTGGCTGCTGAGAGAGGCTCAGCTCTGCTGATGCATGTTTTTTCCATCCTCCCTGGTGAACTAGTGTGGCATTAGACAAAATTTTCTCTTTTGGCTGACATCAGGAGCTCTGCTTAAGGATGGTGTGCTCCTCGTGTCGTGTGACAGCTTCTGCCCTTCAGGGATGGTGGTGCAGTGGTTCGGGTGAGCTGCTAAGCTCCCGTTTAATTCAGGAGCAGTGCTCTGCAGTGGGATAGATAGCGAGGTAAAAAAGCACATCCTGGCATTAGGACCCCTAGCATTTGAGGCCCCTTGTGTGTTTGTGCCCACCTTCAAGCATGTCAGCCTACACACTGACCTGCTGCCACTCTGCACTGCCGCCTCAGCCATGCAGGGACCAGGGATGCCACAGTTTGGCCTGTGAAGAGTATCTCAGTGTGCTTGAAATAACCTAGCTGACTTTCAATGTTTATTACTCTGAGACTAACACAGAATGTATTGCTGATGGCAGCAGCCGGTCTGAGCTCACCTGTGAGAAGCCAAGCCTGTGCAGAGCAGCTTCCTTTTGAAAAATGAAAGATACGTGTGCCCTCTGCAAAAAGCACCCGCAGTATTGTTATGCCGTCCTCTTGCTGTTACGCCTTGTGATGATTGCTGGCTGTTCTTTAGTTAAGGAAGAAGCGAAAATGTCTCATCAGCCCATTTGCTGTGGAAGGAGCAGGAGGAATCTTTTTTTCCTGCATCCCAGTGTGGGTTTTTCTCATGACATCAATGATTACGTTGTTTGTCCGTAGTGTTGATGGTGTGCCTTTTCAGATAGCGATGTTGTTAAGCTGTTACAGTTGCTGGCAGTATCACCACTTTCTATAGGCATCTGAAGTACATTATGAAACCATTTTGAGCCTTAAGGCTTTTTTTTTTTTCCTTTATCAAACTATTGCCAGCAGCAGAGCCACTAGAAATGTGTCCCAGCAGGCTTGGGTAAACATCCTTGAAACTAGTTAGATTTGATTCATGTCTGAAGATAGTCTTCACAAACACCAGGGTGAGAAGCATCGCTAAAAAAAAGTTTCATCCTTTCTTAAACCATCACCTTCTACGGAATGTATGCTGTGTTCACCAGGGAAAGCCATCTGTACCCACACTGTCAGATTTTTTTCAAGTCCGGGGCATATTGCGGTTATAAAAATAGTACTCCCTGTAAACCAGGCTTTGGGAGCCAACCAGTGTGAATGCTCAGAGCTCTTGTCTTACACAGAGATTTAATTAACGCTGGGTTGAGGCACAAGCAGAGCACATCGAGGGTATTTCAATAATGCTTTACTTTAAAGAACGTTCAGTGCACTTTGTATCTTTTCTCAGAAGCTTTTGTGTATTAAGGATATAGATAAATGGAAGAAACCATCCAGGGTTTAGTTTACCACTATAAGTAATCTTGCTTGCTGTTGAAATCTTTCAGTATTTCGGAAGAGGGTACAAAGGTAGATGGTGAAAGTGTTTGGAATCACAGATGTGTTTTTGTCTTTGATTTCCAGCTAACAGTTAACGAAGCAGCTGCTCAGCTGTGTGTGAAAGATAACGCGCTGCTGACCAGGAGAGATGAACTCTTCGCGCTAGCTCGGCAGATCTCTCGAGAAGTTACGTACAAGTATACTTACAGGACCACCAAGTAAGGCTTTAATTCATTCTAAAGACCTTCACTTAATCAGTTTCACAGCATTTCTTCTGAAGCACAAGAGACTCTTTCTTCTTGCTCTCTAGCTAGCAAAGTGCTCTTCCAAGTAAGGTAGGAAAGTGCTGTATAAGTCTTGAAGCTTTTAAACTGCTCAGATTTAGCTGTCTTGAGTCACCTTTTTATTTGTTCTCTGGTGCACAGATTTGGCAGTGATAGTGCAGGTGCAAAGGCATCTGAGAGGGTAGCGTTTCAAGTATAGGAGGCATTTGAGTATGTCAGGGTTAATGTAAATAGGCAGAGTAGCCAAAAGCTTCCTAATGTGCCGCGTTTTTTGGGTTTGGTGGTGGTGATGGTGGTTGTTTTTACGTTGCAGACTGAGTTTGCTGGTTTCCAGGGAATGAGAAAGATAAGATCGTAGGGAGTGTCTTGTGAACTTGGTTGAAAAAAACTGAAGCAGAGTCCTAATTTGAGTTGTTAATGTTCTGTTGGGTGACCTGCTATGGAATAACAGCAAATGCTTAATGGCTTCTGATTACAATTAAAAATGAACTTTCCTTCGTATTTATTACTTCCGGATACTTTCTGTGCATTGCTTTCACATTTTTACTCTGACCTTTATTGCGATATCCTTTCCATGTATGTTTTCATAACACTTCTGGAGGCTTTTTGTGGTTTGTTTTTTAATCTCCTTCCTTCCATGATGATTATATGTAAATACAAATCCATTCTGGGTAGTCAAAGTAAAAGGCATTTCTGTGATTCTCTGTGCTCAGGCAGATTTCCTTTCTGTTCAGAATGAGAGTTCGTGAGTCTTTTGACACTTCTGAAAACAACACAAGGCACTTGTATACTTCTCCTCTGTGCTCAAATGGCTTTTAATGCCGAGTCCAAGTGAATTGCGTGCTTTTCTGTGCATCCAGCTTCTCCTTGCCTTACTTTTTTATTCCTTGACTGTTTCTCATTATCATCTCTGGTGATCAGGGTTAATCTTCTGAATACTAATAACGAATGTCTTCTCTTCTAGATCTAAATGTGGAGAAAGGGATGAACTGTCACCAAAGAGAATCAAAATAGAGGTACAGTATTGTGGCTCCTGTATTTCAATCCGCGCGTGCTAAAATGTATGTGTGTTTTGAAGGGATCTGTTGAAGGAACTTTGTCAGAACAATATTTGGCACACACTTGATGGGTCTAAGAGTGAGGGTGAGAACCACTGCTGGAATCTCTGAAAATGTACATGCTTGTTAGAGAAATCTGTAGGAGCAGGGATAAAGAGCAGGATTTGCTTTATGGTAAAGGTGCTCTCAGTGTTTTGTGCTCACGATGTGCAAAAGGAGGAGGAATGGGACTAAATGATATTCTGTGGTGGAACAAACTCAAGTGCTGTAGGAAATGTCTTCCCATAAAGCTTCTTGCTTAGATGTCAGTGTTAGGTGGGATGGGTTTTTTAGTGGTTTTGGTTTTTTATCTTCTTTAGTTAGGTTGTGGTTCTTTTTTTTTTTTTTTTTAAGTTGCTTGAGTCAACTTCTGATCTTGTCCAGAATGCAGAGTTCTGGGTACAGATTGATGGGGGAATATTGGTGAGCTCTGACTGTGCAATAAGCTAAAAGTGAGATGCTATTGAAAAATCAAAAGCTGGCTAAAAGCAATGTACATGATTCTGCTTGTAGTGTTAATTTACTGGATTTTGCAATTAATTTTGGGCCTAAAGCACGTGTACCCCTGGCTGATAAATACAGTTGCACAAGGTTTTGCTTAGGGAAATGAGTGTTCTGCTTTTTGTCAAGTTGCCACTGCTGGGAAGTAAATCTGAGGGCTTTTAATAAGTCACTTACTCAAACAAATAAACACACGATGGTAAATATGTGTACTTGTAAGAAGAGCAGATCTTCCTTTCTCATTTTTTAAACAAATTGCTGTTTAATTTTTACACGGATCTCTAATTTGTTGCTGGTGTTATGGGGATTTTTATTGTGCTGCCTGCTCCAAGAGGTGCTGATATAAATGCACATTAGAATGTAAGCTGGGGCTGAGCTAGAATTGCATGTCATGCAGATATGTGATATTCTTTAACTGCAGAGGGAAGCTTTATAGCATTCTGGAATGTGAAACACGATCTGTGGTAAATGATGCACCAAACACAAGGCTCTCATTTTTTCAGCTTTGTTACCTGTACAAGGGCTTTCCCTGTGCAGCAAACCCCAGTGGGAGCACTTAGCTTTGAAAAGGCAGTTCTGAATAGGTACATAGGTGTGTTCTTTTGTTACTGCTGTTTCAGTTCCACCAGCGTGCGTACAGTTGTAGTTTGAGTTTAAAGAAAGCCAAGCACACATGCACATTGAGAATTTACTTGTAGCTTTCATAATAATTCTGTAATGCCATTTAGATGTGTTGAGGTGTGCTTTGACCTCTGCCTGCTCTTCAATCTATGGGAAAGAGCTGGGAGAAGCTTTATGAAGTGATTTTATGTGCCTTCACGCTATTGCCAGCCTTGACTGATTTGTTGCAAGGTGGTTGTTTGGTTCTCCCTTCTCTTTTGTCCAGCCTAGCCTTAATTCATAAGAGCTGGTGGGGAGTTGCTCCTCCTTTGCTTGAAATAGTGCTTCACAGACAATTAGATTTCAGCCTTAGAAAGCTTTTCCTTCATTCAGTGATAATTGATGATGAGCAAGTAAGTGAAGTGACACACTAAGGGAGGTGCTTTTTTTCTGTGGGATCTTCATTGAAAGAAAAAGTAAAATTAAAAAGCAGTGAAAAACCTGGCAAGACGGAGGACTGGGACAACCCTAGGGAATCTGCATTCTCTTAGTTTTTGAATGATGGGTCTGGCAGCTCTGCTTTCTCAAGGGACTATTTAGTTCAGTAATTCTGAGGATAGATGTTTACTTGGTTTTGTTTTTATCTACAATTGACAGTCATATTTTAAAATGCATATGCAAATTTGGTGTCTTAGTTGTGCAAATCACTGCTTTAGAAATAAGACTGTCTCCAAAATAAGAAATAGAAAATTAAGCTAAATGAAATGGATTTTCATATAACAAGATAGCGTTATAAACTGTGAAATGCCAGCTGTCATTATCAACATAAATGCCTCTTTCTGTACACGGGGAGTCTGCTGGGCTCCCCAAAGTCAGTTGTTACTGTGGTTTGCTATGACTCTGAGGTACATTGCGAACTGGGTGGCATTTTTCAACAGTGTTGGGAGGGGAAGAGGCAGTATGACTCAGGAGGATCAGATTTGAGTGATCTGATACCTTGGGCTCTTAGGGGTTACATTTTGGAAAAGAGATCATAACGTTTTCAGTAAAATGAGAGTGGCAGTAAGCACTGTGAATCTGTTTTTTCCTTTCTGGGTGAATAATCTTGGTCCTGTTTCTGAACGACCGTGGCTCAGTTAGCTGGCTGTCATGCTAATATGTGGATGCAGTGGATCAGAATGTAGGTGACTAGGTACTGCTAGCTCTGGCTTTGCTTTCTTTTCCTTTTTTTTTTTTGTGAAGGTCATTCTGTGCTTCTGTTCTAAGGCTGCCCTCTGTGTTCTGATTCACCATTCCTTTGCCCATTAGTCACTCGTGTCTCTGGAAAGCGTAATCTAAAATACAAGCCTGAATTTTGAAAGGTTTCACGCCCTTTTTTCCGTACTGCGATGGATCGCTTAGTAAAGATGAGTTAATTTCCTGAAATATAATAACATGCAAAAGAAAAAAAAAAAACAACCCTAAAAAACTCTGAAGGTCACACGTGTGCCAGCGGAGCTGTGTGTGCAAGCTTAAACATTGCTGGGTTACAGCCGCCGATGTACATTTATCCTCTTTATGAATATGAAACTCACATAAGCATTACAAAGAAACAATATGCCATGAATTACATCAAATTACCTGTAAAAGCCTTTCTCTTCCCCTGTGTGCTCTCCCCCTCTTATTCACAGAGTGGGTGGGCAAGCTGTGGGAGTGAAGTGTACAGAGGAGAAGGGGAAAAAAATTCCAGGCAAATGAGAGACTAAAGGTGCAGAAGGAGTGAAAAAAGGAGTGGAATGAATTGGGCTTTAGAACCAGTTGTTATTACAGGAGAAAAATAAAAAGGAGTTGCATTTCCTAAGTCTGCTTTGGAGAGAAGGCAGAATAGATGCATGGGGGCGGAAGCGGTGCTACCTCTTCTGTCTCATCCACATAGGTGTTGTGGGGCAGGGGCACCCCTTAATTTGTCATCTTCCGTGACTCAGTACCAACAGCACTCAAAGCAATGAGCTGCTGGGGCAGCACTTAAAAGGTGAAATACGTCACAGGTGTATCACGCAGTGGGCTCAGAGGGAAGGGCTGCTCTTTGTTGGGATTGATGGGGTTCTGCTCTCAGATACACCACCGACAGCTAAGAAAGGAGAGAAGCAGAGAACCAAACATGGCCTTTTTGTCCCTGGGCTTGTGGCAGAAAGGAACTGTTCCGTGCCAGCGTTTCCGTTCAGCTGAAGGAGATGGGTGGGGAAGGCTTGCAGACGCTGATTTCACAGTGCTCTGGGGGGGATGCAGGAAGGAAGGGAGAAGTGGAGGCTGTGAGGAAATGTCTTCCCATGGTGCCAGTATGGATGAAGGGGGAGAGAGAGAAAAGGCCCACCTCCCATCGTTGCTGAGACAGTTGGAAAGCAAATCAGCGTAAGTGTGGGATTTGGCTGTTTTTCTTGAAAATGGCAGAAGCAGTAGAGTCTACTGTTTGCATAGGAAAAAAATGTTATTAGAGCAAAAAGCACATGTGGGACTGGGAACATCTGCTGCAAGAAGCCTCTTGAAAAACAACTGAGCAGCGGCGCAGCAAAACAGAACGGCGGTGCTGCACGAAGCGGGCTCCTCTGGCATGAGGAGGGAAGGGAGCGGTGAGGCAGACGTGGTGCAAAGCAGCCCTCAGCAACACCACACTGCGAGTGGGAGCAGCCAGCAGCAGGGAAGGCCTGCAGGGTGCCGCTCCACTCTTGCATTGCCATCCAAGAACCATAGGCAGGAGTGATGGGTGACGGTCGCAGCAGCATGCGGGGAGGCCTGCTTGTAGGAAACAGCCTTTGCTGTTATATGGGCTGTGACCACAGATAGATGGTGAAGAACGTGTTCCTGATTGGTTACTAAAATAGGATCCTCGGCGATACATTCTTGTGTGTTTGCTTTTCATCTTCCTACACACAGTGATTTTTTCCCAAACAAATTCAGGTCTGACTGTATGAAAATGGTCAGCGCTCATGGAAATGCACTGCAAAGTCTTTGTTTCTAGAGGATGAGCTGCTTTGTGGCAGTTTACCTGGTTATGAAATTTTACATACTTATCGTGTTTATTTTTCCCCAGGGGAGTATGTTGGGTGGATAAAAGCCTTATGCAATGATTCACACGTTACTTTTTTTTCTCCTGAAGCATAAGGAATAATTTATTGGCATTATGCTGCACTCAGGGTTTTGGCCACAGCTGTTCAGGTTGGTGTGCAGCCCCCAGTTTGCACAGACCTTGTAGTCTTTCCTGTGATTTTTCTGGAAGGCCTCAGTTCAGCTTTCTTGGATGGTAACGTATTTGTTTGGCTATTGTCAAAAATGTTTTTGCTTGCATACACTTGCCTCCAAAAGCCAAAGTGATAGTTACGATAACTGTACTACTCATGGTACTTGAATACTCAGTTACAAATGTCACTGTTTTCAGGTTTGAGTCTATTTTAAGTTCTTTGGTATTTTCTCAAATCTTAAGTCACCTCTACTCTGCCTTTGTAGATGTTTATGGATGTTCATCTGCTTTACATGGTCTTTAGTGCCAAGCAGGATAGGTTTTTCATCTTGAACCATTGCTCGGATGATTTATGTATTGTAATGAAGTCTGGCAGGCTTTCACACAAACTTTATTTGCTTTATTTGTACATATGCTAGCTGCAAGAGAGATTTGCATGTCATAACCGTTTGAGGCTGAAAGAATTCTTGAATCCTGGTTTCCCAAGTACCTAAAATCTTTGCAGCGTGTTTTATTTGGTTACACTAGTATGGTTTCTACGTGTGGTATGTTGAGTTTTGCGAGGTTTCACTCACTTTCTCAAGGTTAGTATAGCCATCTGTTGTGCCCTGGTCTTTGACTTACGTGTATATTTAATTTCTTAATCTCCAAAGCTGCTGTATGTAAAGGTGGGCCTGAAACTACCTGGCAAAGCTAGTTTACGTCAGTGACAACAATAGTCTGAATTCACCTGAAACTGTGAGAAATAAGGTTGTCTGTGTATGGGACGTTAGATGTACAGTGGGTACTGTGGAGAGACTGTGTGCATTTTAGAGACAAACTTAAATGTTGTGGTTAGCACAGACATCTGAACTCCAGAGCGATCAGTTTGGGTTGGGTTGCGGTGTTCCTTTGAGTATGCAGAGAGATGGGGTGTGGGAAAAATTAATCATGCCTTTCTCTTGGTGTTTGGTTTCTTCTTGTGCACAATAGGATGGTTATCCTGACTTCCAGGACGCAGTCCAAACGCTCTATCAGCCAGACAAAATGCCGCTTGCTTTGGCTAAGGGAAAGAGTGAGGATTCGGCAGCTCTGAATTCCCAGGTAAACCAACAGCACTACAGTGTGAATGAAGTAGACCAGGTCTTTGTACATTGATTTTGACGTATTGGTTCGATGACTAAAGGAATTAGCTTCAATTTTCAAAGGCTACCTAGCGTATCTATGATTGTGTCACTCTTAATTTGTATTTAGCTTCTGAAACTCTTCTTACAGTGTTCCACCTTTAACCTTGTTTGCTCTGAGAAGGCAGAATGTAGCTTAGAGGGCTGGAGGAAATGAAATGGCCTGTTGGGTACTATTGGTACAGTTTGTGCTGTGTACTTGAATTATTAGCTGTAAATGGAAACTTGTTGCATTTAGAGAATAAATAGAGTAGCAGATCTTGGAATCCTTGGTTCTGACATTTCTTTTTAAAAGAAAAGTCCATTAGACTTAGGAAATAGAGAACCTCTGGATCTAAAAGGATACATTGCCTTTCTCAATAACATCCAGCTTGGTAGGAATCCAGCATTTTCACATTTCAGAAGGCATTTAATAGGTGAAGACAGGTTTCCAGTTCTTTCTCTTTTCTGTAGTGTATCCCAGCCTTGAAGGCAAATGTAATCATGGAATTTTCATGTAAGATTTTGTTTGGGATCAACTCTTCTGTTTTCTGAGACTAGATATGCTACCCTGGCTCGTGCATTCTTCTATTGCAAAGCAGTATCCAGTCATGAAAATTCTGTTCATTTTACTGCATCAAAAAGCAGCTGTGCTACATTTCTGATGTCACATAATGATTAAATGAACTTGGTTTTATGTGCTTTTGGTCATTGGTCACTGCTGTGCAACTGTGGAATTGAGATTTGTTTTAAACTCAGGTGGACCTTCAGCTTCTGTGGTATTTTTCCATGGTGACCACAACAATTACTGCAGTTCTGTTCTTTCTGTTGCAGTTAAACATCAAAGATTACAGAAATCAAATGTTAAATATTTTACTCTTTTAAAAATAGCTTTTCAGTTCGAAAGTAGTAACAGGACTGACAGAGTAGCAAAATTAAAGCACAGTTGGAATTAAACCGTTTGAAAATTGTTTCCTTTTTAACTTCCCAATACCAAGCTTGGGCTGTCAGCGTTCTTCTGCAGAACCTGATGACCTCTAAGCAGGGTAAGTTATCACTGGTGTTGTTACCCTCCTGTTAGGGTCATGGCTGTGCTGGAGAAGCTCTGCTTTTTCTGCTCTGTTAGGTTGTCATCACATTTAAGTGTTGAACTGAGCAGAAGAAGAGCGTGGGAAGGCACGACTTTGGTCATCTACCAGGAAAAGCTGGGTACTCTGAAAGATGACATCACTTCTTTTTAGTGGGCATCTGTACGAGTTGAAACAGTAGGATTACAGTAGGTTAACCTGGAATAGAAATGAAATTTCTCCTATTGATCCTTGGGGTTGATTTGATATGCTTAGTGTTCTCATGTTCATGACAGCTCTTCTAAACAAACATTATTGACTTGTGATTTTTTTTCTTTTTTTTTTTTTTTTTCCTGCAAAATGCTTATTTACATTCTTAAGAACAAGATCAAACTGGAAGCTAGAATTTTCTTGGCGTTGGATTCAATGACAAACATTCAGACGCCATTTCCTCCCACGTTGCGCTGCATTGTTTAATTTCACTCTCGAGAGGTGTATAGGTCTTGTTCTTCTTCTAGACAGACATTTCGCACCTTTATCCCCCACAAACATGCTGTCATCCTACACTTTCAGAATGGCAGATTTTTATGCTCGTATAGTGCTGTTTCCTAAAATAAAGATTCCAAGATGTCTGGTGAAATCTTGGCATAAGTTTTTAGCAGATGTTGCCATCGCTCTTGGAGTACTTTGTGAATACATGTATTTGAGCAGAGCTAAGACATTATTTTTCACTTCTCTTGAGATTCTCTTCACGTAACTCACAGCTCTAAAGCACAGAAAGTGTGTTTTCAATGTGTTTTCTAAGAACAGAATTTAGTGTTGCATTTTTGCATGGATGAACTACTGCAACTCGGATTTTAAGCATTCCTGAGTGACTCACTTGTACAGTATGAAAATTTTTATGGGTGCAAAAATACTTTGTTTACTTGATAGATTTGAAGAAACTGTAAAGCACACATCTGTACATATGAGTCAACAAAAATCTACATCTAGGCTGCTAGTCTTATCATCTGATATTGTTTTTTCCATGTTTTGACTCAAAAGATGTATGTATGCTTTATTTGCAGTCTGAAAAGGTGATGGCAAAACAGATGGAGTTTCTTTGCAACCAGGCTGGATTAGAGAGACGTCTTTCCACAGGGTGTTACAGGCAAAACTCAGAAGAGCACAGCCCCAATGGCATGTCATTAGATAATGTTGATGGACAAGGTATAGTAGCTTCCAGGCACGGTGTTGCTGTCAGCAAATGCATCTGAAGTTACACAATCTTTGTCAGTGGTGTTATTTATCTAAAATAGCACAAACAGAGCACTGAGCACTGAATGGACAAGACAAGATCTCTGCCCTAAGGTGCTTACAGTGTAAATAACACACTGAGGTGTACAGCCAGATTCTGCTCTGTTACTGTCATGCAGCTGGGCAAACTGCTTTCCCTACAGCTAACATTCAGGGAGGGAAGAAGGTAGGGAGAATTACTGTTAGTGAGGGCAGTGCTTGTCTCTAGTTTTATCCTAAGCTTTGAAAATAGAGCAGCGTGTTCAGGCTGTTGCATTTCATTTGTTCTCTTGCTTTGTGGAGATGGAAGGTAAAGCTGATAATGGAGTTGGTACCATCCATTTCCCCCCCACCTCCCCTTTTTTTTTTTTTTTTAACATACCTGTGCAGTCTAGGAACAAAACTTGAGTAGCTGGCTATGTAAATTACTATGTAAATTCCTTAGAAGCAAGCAGATTCTTATAATGTTTGTAGTAGCTTGTTCTTCAGAAGGTTATAGTTTTGTGGTGATCTGTTTGATTTACCAACTGCCGTTTGCCAGCCTGCATTAATCTTAGGAATGTTTAGTTTGTTTGACCGGTTTCTGTTTAGATTTCTGTTTGGGTGCTGTGAAATGGGAGAAAATGTAAAGTATGGACAAGAAATGCAAGCAGATGATTTTTAGTTTATTTGTTGTTTTTTTTTTTTAAAGCTAGATTTTTTTTTTTTTTAAAGATGCAGTAGAGGGAGGAACTAAGGGAATGAAAGCAGTAAGCATTGAAACGTCTATTTCCATTTGTGTATGTTGATGATGCAGTGCTGTATACAAGCGCACAGAAAGAGTAGGTGTGTGCAGCCAGCTCTTCTTGATGTTGTGTGTTGCTTTATACCATTTATCCACTGTGCAGTGGCACTGGGAATTTATGGGATGTCAGTGGGCTTCTTGGGCAGAATGAGAGATACTTGCATGGATATAGAAGTATCCACTGCCTGTGGAGTAGTCTGCACACCAGCATATTCGTGTAACAGTTGTTCTGCTAGAAAGCCTCCCAGCAGCCAAAATTTGGGATTCCTGACCAAATTAGTCTGTTTTGATTTTTGTTTTTTATTATTGCTTTCTTGTTAATGCATCCGTATTTCACTGTGAACCGCTTCCAGGTGAAAGGCCGCTGAATCTCCGGATGTCAAATCTTCCCAGTAGACAGTTGCAGCACATTTCGCTTGATGGAGAGCAGCACGTTGGAAAACCTCTGTGCAGTGAATTGATCCGGCTTTACCCTGGTGGTGAGGCTAAGTCCCAGTCCTCAGGTTAGTGCTGTCCCTTGTATTTAACCACTCTTTCTTACAGAACCTTTGATTAACCATTCAGTGTGAGCTGTTTCTTGAATGAAGAAGGCAGCTCACTGTGCAGCTCCTCGCATGTAACTTCTCAACCAAGGCTTCAGACAGAGCTTCAGGAGTGGTGTTACTTCTTAATCTAGAAACAGATTTCCTGTTATTTGGGATAAACTTAGAAGATGCAATCGCTAGATTAAGATAAACAAGCTCTGGCATGTGTCTGTCCTGAGGGAGGTATTGACCCAAAGTTCTGCTGTTAAGTACTTATTCTGCAATCTCTCATTGATTGTAATAGGGCTTCAGCCTGTATAAAGGAATCAAACTGTAAATGCAGTTTTCATAAAAAGACTTTCTGTCCTGCCTGGTGCTCTTTCTGTACTCTGTATCATGCTATGTGTGCTTTGAACTGTGTCCCATTCACTAACTTCTACTCAAGTTTATCTTGTTTCCCTTTGGCTGTGGGAGAAACTCTTAAGTTTCACACAAGACAGCAAGAATCCTTCGTGCATGGGTGGTTTCAGTTTCACAGTTGGCTCTTAAGATAAAGCCAGGGATTCTTGAGATTCTTACAGCTTTAGGAACAATAATAAAATCTCATCTGAGTTTGGCAAGTGCAATGGGAAAGAGGTTATTGAAAGAGAAGAAGAATCTTGCATATCTCATTTCGGAGTGCTGAGAGCTCAGTTCCTTTTATTTATTTTTGCAATTTGACTGTCTCAATCACCAGGTGGAATTTGCCTTTCAAATTTCTGGTGTAGCGTACATCTCCACTAAGTCCTGCTCCTAGGGAGAATGGAATTAGATCTGTGGGGATGACTGTCATTGCCATAATGTAAATGAGGTTGTAACCCAGATAGGTTGAAGCCCAGTAGGAAGGCCAAGAGTTTATCCACTTATTCAACTCACAGTGTACGTACAGTTAGTGGACCCTTTTTTTTCTTTTTTTTCCTTGAAGTAAGAACAGAATATATTTGTTCCCAAGCAGTGTTTTTAACTTCTCTCTTTCTTTCTTTTCTTTTTTTAAATGCAGAAGGCCTTGGTATCTTAAAGGATTTTCCTCACTCAGCTTTTAACAACATTGAAAGGAAGGTCATCAAAACAGAACCTGAGGACACAAGATAGTCATCCTGTTCTGGAAACCAGTGTCATAATAAGGAATGAAACTTCACGAGAGAAGGAAAAACAGCCTTAATAACCAGTGTTGCCTCATTCAAATAAGAGATTTCAATAGCCAAAGCATAAGAACTGGTCCAGTAATCTGTGGAAACAGAAAAGCAAAAGACACTGCAAACTAAACAGTAATACAGGTGGATAAACATTCCTGTTAAAGTGGTTTTATAACGTGGAAAGATTCACAAATTAATATTGTGGGTCTACATTATTTAAGAATGTATTATGTATTTGTATAACTTATCAAAGTAAATCTAGATGTTGGGACATGTATAGAGTCTAGTAGATGTGGCTACAGTTCATTTTACTTGAAATCTCAGTGTCTACTTTAAGTGTACCTAGCATAGACCTGGTTGTTAAACATTAGAATTACAAATCCTTGGAGAAGTAGGAACGTGAACATCGTGACACAGTAAACAGCAAGTTTGCAACAGTGTTTGTAGGAAAAAAGGAAGATGGAAAAAATATCTTCTGGTTTAAAATGTTATGTGGGTATAGCGTTCGGTAGACCTAGAGCCCAGTTCTGTATCATAGCAGATGTTCTTGACACTTACTATTATTACATCACTTTTAATGGTTTCAGCAGCCTTTGTATAGTGCATTTACAGTAGACTACCTATCTACAGTTCAGGAGTGTAGAACATGCCAATTAAAATATGGAAGAGTCCGTATTAGAGGTTCCCAATTTGATGTGAAAAATGTAACCGTTGGAGATACCTTCAGTTTATCAGTCAGTTTCAGTACAGTTGCTGAAGTTGCTCCTGATATGCAGAAACAGTAAGATCTTTTGGAGGAGAGAGATGAGGGACGACGTCTTCAGAATGTGACTCCTTATCAAGTGTTGTCCAGCCCACGTGATTCTATGAATACACCGTATACTGCATACAGTATGCCAATACGTTTCTTTATGTGTGTGTTGAAGTAACATCCGTATTCTTTATTTATTTGACAGTTTTTATTTTTTTTGTACATTTTCACTTTTGCAGATGTCATTTTATCTAAGGACAAATAATGGGCTTAAAACGTTGGAGTTTCCCATGCTGCGTTTGTGTGCATCCATCTTTCCTCTGTGCACCTCCCGCGTTAAGGATTGCTTTCCTGCAGTCAGAATAGTTACATGCCTTAGTTTCTGAATGCAGTTTTTTCCTACAGCGTTTTCTGGAGGAGTGAAGGAGGGTTAAAGGACATAAGTTACCGTGCAGTGGGTAGATTTCCACGTTCAGGTGTGTATTTCATGTCTGCAGTTGGCTCTGTGTCGTAGCTGTGTATTAATTCAGTCACAGTCCGTCGTGCCCAAGTGCTCAGCGAAATGTGAGCTGAAATGTCTACACTGCAGTCTCTTATCACTGTAAACATACCTAATTATTTTATCACTTTCGATTTGTGGAACAAAGCTTTATAGTAGAAACACCGGTAAACAACTTTTTATACTATTAAAATGGGTTTTTTTTTAATTGTTTCTTGAACTGTATGGTACTGTTTCACTTCCTGAAGTATCTTACTTCAAGTGATGGAGTTTGCAGCTTTGCTGTTAGAAATAAGAGATTGAATGTGTAGTTATATTTCCTCTTTCCTGTTGTGTGAGCTAGTAGTATGGATAATTCTTTGGCTTGTAACGTTAGCCAGTGCACTGGTTAGTAGCTGAGTAGTTTTCATAAGAATATATGGAACTTGCTAAAGGACAGCTTAAGGTTTGAACTATACAGCTTGAGTAATAGAGCAGCAAGCCTTGAGACATTCAGGAAATGCTCTTTTTGTCAACATCTCAACTGTTGTGCGTGGATCACAGAAGAAGCTCTTAAGCTTGCTGGTCTTTTCAGTTGGAGTGAGAGGAAGGAGGAAGAACAGCAGCATGCTGTTTCAGTTGAGTCCAGGACTTATTTTGTAAACACTAATGTATTAAATTTGCTATAAATTAAAGAACGTAACAGCTATATTTTTGAGTTGTAAATACAGTACTCTGTGTCACAACCCCTTGGTTATCTCTAGAACGATATTTCAGTTTAGAAGTCCAACAGGCCATTTCAGTCTCAGCAAGCTGGAAGCAATTTTTTTACTGGTTTGCAGCTCTACCTTTTTTGTTTTGTTTTTAAACCCTGAGAGTGGAGATGGGGAGGAGGGTGGAGGGGTTTAATACATTCCACAGTTGCACATAAGTTTGGTAATAGCAGATATTCAAGCGTTGGTCTTTCCACGACAAAGGTCTTGGTGGACTGCAACTTGGCTGTTCAGTGGAGTCAGGGGGAAGGTTCACCCGCATCTGCTCTGGGCAGGTTGCTGGATTCAGGGTACTCTGGATCAGAGGCCAGCCCTGCAAATGATGCCTGTTCTTATTCACATGTTTATATTGTTGCTACAAAATAAAATTCACCGTGAGAACTCTTCAGTTTCCCCAGGGTTGTTTTTCTTTCTTTTTTCTCCCCCCATTGTTTTCTCTACTGGGAGGTAATTGGCTTGGGATGGGAGAGGAGGGAGTATTTTGAACTGCAGCTTGCTGGCCAAAGGCTTTTCCTGCTCCTGTGGTTGAATCTGCCGCTATGGGCGGGTGGCCTTGCTAGGTGTGGTGGGCAAGGCAAATGAGGAAATGAAATCCAGCAAGGGGCTGCAGCCCGGCAGGCCTGCGTTATTATACCGCTCCCTTGCTCGCTGATGTCCTTAGGTTTGCTTGAGGATGTGACCAAAGCAGGGCTGTGAGATGATAGGAGGCAGTGATGGCCTGTCTTTTGGAAGTCAGGAGACAAAATGGCACTGCGCAGCCCTATGGCTGACTCCAGCAGTTGTACTGCTCCCTTGGTTCAGCTCAGATTCTAAACAGCATCCCACGTCTTGATAGAATGAAGCGACAGAGTTGGAGAACAGAAATCGTGTGGGAAATGGGGTAGGAAAAGGGGAGAGAAACCGGGGAGCGGAAGTGCAAAGAGAAAGGAGGAAACAAACCATCCGAGTTGCAGAGGAGGCGTGCAAGTCTGAAGCAGAAAGAAGCACTCAGCCTGGTGGGTTCAATCCTCACACCTTATCCCCACCCAAGCGAGATCTCAGATGTGGGAAATCTGAGCAAATAGTTCAACGTTTGCCGTTTTTTTTCCCCTGCACTTGGAGTGTGATCGTGCCCTGTGCTAGAAGAAGGCATGGAAGAAGCAATGAGCTGTGTGCTATTTTCTGAAGTGTGCCACTGAGGGACAGAATGTGCCACGAGGCAGTTACTGGTAATATGCCAGACTGCACATAAACATCACACAAACACTTAGATTATTAGAGATTATTAGTTGGTTTTGTTTTTTTTTTTACTTGCTCTGGGCAGATTGATGGCTGAGGCTCAAGAGCTACATGGATACATGGGATGAGCATCCTGTGTCAACTCGGGCTGGCCCCACTGGATTCAGCATCTTGCTGGGTGTCCATGAAGCTTAGCTGGAAGCTGTCAGGCTAAGCAGTTCTCACACAGCAGGGCTTCACTTCAGGATGCTCCTGTTCCTCACAGAACCAAAAAGCTCACCATGTCATTGCTAAACTTGCTTACTTTTCTAAGGAAGCAATTTATATGAGGGTCTGAAGGAAAAGCAGCCACTGCTGACAATGGCTTTGCCCATAGCAACAGCTGCAGAATTGGTTTAATTTTTGAAATAGGGACTGGGTGTGTGCACAAAGCTGAGGGCTGGCTGTGGTGCAGGAAAGACTGCTCAGGGGTGTCCCTGCCCCCGATGGGGCTGTGGGGCCAGGCAGTGTGTGCTGGCACCCAGCTGGGTGCAGCCCATTGTCGGGGGGCTGCTGGGTGCCTCCTTCAGCTAGCAACTGAGGAGAAATAACGCAGGGCTCTTTTCTGCTTGTACAGAAGGGTTGAAAAGATGTTGTGCTGCCGTGATTCAGTGGGGAAAGGATAAATCCCTCACATACACCTACGCACCACCACGAGCAAGAACTCTGTGGGCAGAGAAGGAGCAGAACACGAAGCACACATTTCCTTGAGCTGATTGGGAGGAATGGCTTCCAGCACCCGGTGGCTCTGCTCTCACCTCGCCTGGCCCTGCAGACAGGCAGTGGGGGTCTCCAGGTCCCAAAGATAGCTCCAAGAAGGGCTGCTCCACCTGCATCCTGTGGGCCTCCTGTGCGTCCAGACAGCAGCAGCTCCCGTCAGTGGTGTTTGCTCACTTAGAAATGTTACGTCGCCGCTTGGTAAATTTGAATCCTGACTGTGCTGTTTCAATGTGTGCGTACGCAGTTCATTTCTTAATGCCCCGGGGATTTCAGACAGCTTCATTCTCAGAGCTATTTAGAAAATTATTTAATCACCTTGGAAAAGCCAGCGTGGCCAAAAATCACATGCTTGCTTATTATTTGCTCGCCGACGGGCGGTGTGAAATGTAGCGGCGCTGGGTTGTACAGCTGCACAGAAGTGCCTGGTGAAACCCAGCATGGGAAGAAACCCGTTTAACTCTTCGCGTGCCGCAGCAGAAACACGACTGCGTTTCTGTGGGATTTCCGAGGTTCTTGTGTGGCCTCACAGCCCGGTGAGCACAAGGCGAGCCGGTGGTGACACAGGAGCACGCTGTGAGCTCATTTACGCATTCTGAAACCCTGTCATGACTCATCGCCTGCCATTGGGAGCTTGCGCTTTGCAAATTGGTGCTTGACAGCTTAAACGGGGCCGTGCGAAACGCCCACGGGATCCCGGGCGAGATGGCCCTTCCTGCTGCTGCCACTCACAAATGCTGTGCTTTGCAGGGAGCTTGGGAGCGAGCCCGCTTGGTGCTCCGTGGGAGCAGCAGTGCCTGCCACAGCTCTGCTGGCACAACCAGGCTTTGGCTTTTCTGTAGGCACTCAGCCCTGCGTTGAATGCTTTCCAGCCATTTGCGTGTGTCTGGGGAACTCGGAGAGCTCTGTCCTCACCTCCGTGGTAGAGCCATTGGAGCCTGTGAAACAGGTGGTGATCCTGTGCGGAGGGAAAAAGCCCTGCAACCTGAGTGAGAGGCTTTTAATTAAACCAAAAAGATTAGATCAACACGACTATTACAACAGGTGGTTAAATCCTGCGGCGAAACAGCCCTTGCTTTGTTCTCCGTGCTGATGCACGGGCAGAAACCTTCCATGGGGTGAATGAGGAGCCGTGGGTGCATGGCATGGAAAGCAGACCAGGCGTGTATGGGTCCGCCTGGCATCCACAGCTCGCAGGCAGAAACATGGGTGTGCAGAAGGCCAGCTTACATTGCAGGCCCTTCACCATGTCTGAAGCAGCTGGTTGGATTGCTGCTTGCTGTGGCTGGCTGAGCAACTGAGGCACTTCTGGGCACTTGAGAGATGCTTTGCTCACCGGGCCCTCACTTGAATTTGGGCACAGCCATCCATCTCTTCATGTTAAGGTCCCTATTTCTTAAACAGCTGTGAAACCTGCTCCTTGCAGGCTGCTGAAACCCGTTCAGGGGAGCAAAGGAAGGCTCATGCTCTCCAGCACTGCCTGCCCCCCCCACAGGACCTCTCTCCTGACCCAGGGCTGCTTCCTGGGGGAGGACAGATGGTCCCAGTGAGCGCGTAGGACTGGGAAGCAGGCGCTCCACATCCCTTCCCGGCTCCAGCAGAAGCGTGAGATGTGGCACCACCTACATCTTCACCCACATCCCCTCCTCCTCCTTCCCTCTTGCTTGCTGACTTCTCCAGGTCATCCATCTACTGCTGCCTCCACAAGATAAGGTGCCCCTACAAAGCAAAAACAGTGACAGCATTTCGAGCCTGGCCTGTCCCCAGCACTTCCCTGGGCTCCTGTGATGGGAAGGACGTGTGTTGTCCTGCAGCAGCAGCAGGGCTGTGAGTGCTGTGGCAGAAAGATTCAGATTTGGCTTTTCTTAGGCAGTGAGGTGATTTTAATCCAACGCAAATGAGATTGGATTCAGTAAAGACAGGAGCAAAGTTCTTTCCCCCATCTCCTCTCCTGGCAAGGAGAAGCCATGTGTCACATCTGTGCGGATTGGGAATAACAGGTTAGTCGCTGTGTCAGGGAAAGCAGCTGGAGCTTATGTCCCTCTGACACTGTGGCACCCAACCCTCACCCCATGCTGGAGGTGAGGCTGCACAGCACAGAGCACAGTGGACAATCCTTCCCCTCACCTGTTGGCAGCTCTGGGCCTGGTGTCCCCCAAGGTACAGTTGGCCCTTTTGGCTCCAGACACACTGCTGGATCAGATTGAACGTGCAGCCAGCCGGAACCCCTTCTGCAGGGAAGCCTCTCATTCCCCCATCTGTCCATACAGCCAGGGTTGCCCCTTCACAGGTGCAGAATCCAGCACTTGCTCTCATTAAACTTCATGCAGCTGGTGGTGGCCCTGCCCTTTGATTCGTTATGATCTCCCTCCTGGAAACTATAAGCTCCTCCCAATGGAGTGTTGTCCGCAAACTTAGTATGTGTTCACATCCCATCTCTAATCCATCAATGAAAACCTTGCAGAGAACTGGCCCTAGCGTGGAACCTGCCTGTCAGCTGCCACCAGCCTGCTCTAACTCCATTTGCTATGGCTGCCATGGCCACCACACAGGTAGCCACGGTGTCACCTGCAGGTGGGACCACCTATTTCATTGTGCCACCATACAGGACGGGACAGGAGCAGGATGCATGCCCATAGCTGTCTGCAAGGCTAATTGCCCCATCCCTCACTGGGTCCACCAGCTTCGGAGTGGTGGAGGATGGAGCTCCACCTCCCCTCTCCCTTCAGTGCAAAGGTAAGGACAAGCAGCTCACCTTGTCTGGTGTCAAAAGGTGAGAAAAGGGACGGGAATGGTGCCAGCAGTGCTCACTGCTCTGTGAACCCTGAGCTCTTGGCTGCAGGTTTGGGTGTCCCAGGAGGGACCTGGGGGTGAGAGGATCGTGGGGAGCAGCTGCCATGGAGAGCATGGCACAGCCAAGGTGAGCCGGGGTGGAACCGTCTCTTGTCTCATGGCACCACAGCGTGCATGTAAATGAGGAGCCTGAACATTCCCACTGCCATCAGCAGGATTTTTATCTGACTGCAGGAAAGGGAGCTTGGTAAGGACTTTGTGTTACTGAATAATCCTGCAAGAGGGGAGAATGCAAGAACTAATTAAATTAAGTCTTATTTAATACTTGGCTTGGGGTTGGGATGTTAATAAAAGAGGAGAAAATGTTTCCTTGTTGTAATACGGTACAGCGTTAATTAAAAAAAAGCCCAAAATCATTGTGATGCCAAGTTCCATTAATATCCAGCTGCTGTGCTTTACGTCTCCTGGAATGCTGGAGCCATTCTTGGAGGAAGAGATGAGAGAGGAAACAAGGGGCTGTTACTCCATCCCTGACTTCTTACTCCTCATCTTTTATGAAATCAAGAATTATTGGTGTTTTTTTTTTCAGTTTTCTCCAGGCTGGAATTTTGGAAAAAAAAAAAGAAAAACAAACAAAACTCTTCTTTTTAGTGGATTTTTGAGGAAAATTCGCTTGGGTATTTCAAAATAGAGATGTTTTGCCATTGCAATCCTTCACATTGCACCTGCGGAGACACTACGTTGTGGGCCTTACAGCTACTGACACATCCCAGCATGACATAAGAGCTTGAACAATTATTATGACTTTTTTAATTAAGGGCAGCTTGTGCTTGATGCTGATTAAACAACCTTCCCTTTGTGCCTAGATGAAAGTGTCTCTGGTTGGTGTCGTAAGGAAAGGATTTGACAGCTTCATAGGGCACCAACCGGAGACACTTTGATCTAGGCACAAAGGGAAGATGTCTCGAACGGTACCAGATAACAGCTGCTCTTTGTAATTGTAATGGAAAATAAAACGAGAATATTTCATCTATTATTCCTGTCATAATATGACATGATACAATAACTACAGCTGACATCTCGTTTAATAGGTAAAAATAATGTTGTATGAAGGAAACCCCGTCAAATGAGAATGATTATTGTTTAATGGAGAACCCTTCATTTGTAGAGCGTGAGTTTTCCTCAACACATGTGTTTGCCCTGAAGGCTGAGCCCTGTTGGAAGTGCCTTAGGGATAGAAAACATAAAGGTACATCTGTGATTTGGGATGATATAGGAGAGTTTCTCTCTGGTGCTGGGAGGAGGAACCTGATGAGCTGGGGGTGCTGTGAAGCACACATGCTGCTGGCTCATTCATGGCCAGGACCCATATGGGCCCACGAGCCATTTGCCAGCAGCCAGTAAAGCAAGCTGAGCCCTGCAGGGCTGCGTGAGGGGCTTCTGGCCAGCCTCAGCCCCGGGGGCTCTAGTGAGGAGCAGCAAACAAGACTTTAATTGTTCCCAGTATGCAAATTGTCTCCCAGAACAGGCATTTGGCAACCCTGGTGGTGTTCTGAGTGCTGGGGGGCGTAGCCAGGAACTAAAATAAGTATGTCTGTGGGAGGATCGGGAGGTGGGAGATAGGAAAACTCTTTTTATATTACTCCCCTTGCTATATTAAGAGCTACCATTCCTTTCTGGGCTCAAAAAACATCTCTCCCTGCTTTTCCTCAGCTTGCAGCGATCTCTCCTGGTTTCACCACTCAAAAACTGGGACTTAGAAACTGAATCCAGATGCTCTCTGCTGGGCCGTTCTGTCTGAGAAGCTCCCAAGAGGCTGTGCCTGGGAAGAAAGAAGTCCCCATGTCAGGGGACAGAGGCATGGTTGCCCCATGTCCCATAGGGATGCTGTGAGCTTTACCCCCATCCCCTTGTAGAGTAAGGCTGCAGGGAGCTTCCGCTGAGATGCCCTGGGGAACGAGCCCATTGACAGCCAGCCAGTGGAGATGTCTCCTTGTTTTCTGCTGTATTCTCCCTGCCTTCAGGATCTTAAGTCCTGCTGATGGTTGGCGGTACTGCTGGAGACCGAGGCAAAAAGGAGAGCATTCTCTGTTACTGCAGGAGAAAGGGGAAGAGAGTAAAACCCTACTGGTTTTCCACCATAGGTACTACACTTGCCTTCTGCTTTGTAAAGGAACAAGCTGCCCAGGACACGCTCCATTCATTGTGGTAAGTATTTTTCATCACACACGTTTCTAAAGGCAGCAAATATTCCCTTTGTGAGCTGTTATACAGAGACCATCCTCTCTATTAATACCTTTTCCTCCTCTTTTCCCCAGTCATTTGTATTTTTCAGCTCTTTCGAGTGGGGCTCTGATGATGTTTGGAGCTCTAATTCGATAACATGGTATAAATGCAGAGTAAATCCAAGATTTCTTTCTGTAAGAAAGAAAGAAGGCATAAGGACCTTCTTGTATCACAGGTCATCTTTGAGTCCGTCCTGTCACATCCCTATAATCCTTTGTTGCTTGCAAATAGAAATAATTTTTTCTACTTTTTTTTCTCTCATTTAGCTTGAAATTAAGATGCACCTGTGGAAGTTACAGCAGCTGTTGCCTGGGGGCTAATGAGCCTTGCCCTGGGCAGGCTGGGATGCTTACAGGAACTTGTCTGTCATTGGGCAATAACTTTGGTAGAACTCCTCTGAGAAGAAGGTAGAAGCTCATTTAAGCAGTCATTTCAATTAGCTTTGTTCTTTTATTTGCTTCGAGGCCTTTCTTTGGGAATGCTGGACACAAGGTTTCAAGACGAAGGAGGCATCGCACCTTATAAAGATTTGGTGAGATTTTAAGAAGATATTCTTGTTGTCGCTATCAGTTGTTAGTCAAAGGTGAAGCGCAGGTGATGCTGGCACCTTTGCTGCAGCTCATGCAAGTTTGGCCTGTTGTATCCGCTTTGTCCTGTTCTGAGCTGATTTGCACTGCAGCTGGATGTCAGCAGTCCCGCAGCAGTAATTCAGTTCCCATTCGTGCAGAGAGGCACCCAAAAATGGGACTTACAGAGCTAGAAAACCACTTGTGGGCATATCCATACTCGGGCTGTGTTTTGCTGGGTCTCATATTCTATCTATAGGAGGTGCTATTGGCATTGCTGGTGTTAAAGAGGTGGGCTAACACTCTATGAATTTTATGTTGCCACTGAAATTTCAAGGGCTGACTCTCAGGTGTGGTTGTGCATGGCTGGTTGGGATACGTTGGCTTTGGATGTTTAGATTTACTCTAATCAGGTTTACCAATGCATGCAGGTGGTGCTGCTGAGACCAATCAGCAGCTGGAGGCACCTATGGCAATGATGCACCGAAGCACTAGGAAGTGTTTAGTTTGGCAGCAAAGTTCAGCTTTTGGTTACAGCTGTACAGAAGGGGGTTGAGTTGAACTTACACCTGTGGAGCAAGTGGAAACATTTGAGTCATTCCATAATTTGAAATGACCGTCATCTCCACATCACCAAACCCAATTGGTTATCAATTAACCTGTGTTGCTGGTGGCGGCCTAGCTCCATCTTTTGCCCAAATGGGCATTTGAGTGCTTGGTAGCACCATTTTGCCACCTGCAAGGTGAGGAGGAGGATACCTGCCTCATCGAGGCGGAAAAGGCTGCCTGCTGGAGCACCTCCGAATGACGGAGCGAGTTTCTGAGGATAGCTGTGACTTTACATCTGACAATAACGCTTTCCCTGTGATATTTTTTTCAGAGCACAACCAGTTCTTTTTCAATAGGAAATAATGACTCTCTGGGTAACTCATTTATGGCAGACGCTCCCAGGAATTCTCCGCTCCCACATAGCTGTACGTCGCAGCGGGGTCCGCTCTCTGCACAAGCCAAATTCATGCAAAACAACACCCGTGCGGGCTCCGGTCGGCGGGGCTGAGATCAGAGACGGCTCCAGTGACTCACAGGAATCTATGGAAATAGATCAAAGTAGCAGCACGCGTTTGAAGGGAGCGTTCGGCGGGGAGCGGAGTTTTTTGACAACTGCTCTGAGCATGAGTCAGAGCGTGGGCCGGCGTGGGCAGCTGCATCTGTGGGTGTCGGACTGAGACAGACGCGGGGAGGTGGCTGCAATTAAGCATTTAGTGAAATGGCTGCGGTAGTAGAATGAATTTAAAGGCGCAGGCTCTGAGGTGGCTCCTTCCTGGTGGCTCGGTGGGTGTTCTGCCGTTGGTGTCGCGCTCCTGCTGATGCAGGAGGTCCCTGGGTGTGATTGGGGCTGGAGGGCGGCCAGCAGGCACCAAGCAGATGGGGATGGGTGAGCAGGGGGCACCAGCCTGGCGGGGAAAGGAAATGAGAGAGGAGGGAGGGATGGGAAGACAGGAGGCAAGACAAGGAGAAAAGATCTGCGTGGAGTGAGAATGATTGCAAAACACCCACGTGCTTCTGTGGGATTAGGGTCATGCCCAGAGCTCACGGAAAAGCCCAATGCTTGTGGGTTTTTTTTTTGTTTTTTTTGTTTTTTTTTTTAATTAAATCCTTTTTATGATGTCTATCACTGTTGTATCTAAGGCACCAGATCCCACTTCAGCCTCCTTGTGGAGACCAGAGTGATGTGGTTCATACAGCCAGGCCTTGGGCTGTACCTGTGCCCTTAAGCTGCATTCGAAGCACTTGGAATTATCTCGAAGGAACAGGATCTGGCTCCTTTTGTGCCTACCAGCAATGGTCAAACTGCCGTAGAGATGATGGTGAGGATGGAGAAAAAAGGGAAATTGTTACCTGTCCTCTCTTTTTTAGCTGTGTGCTTGGAGATCCTTCACTGGGAAAGGCAAGGCATGTTGGTAAACAGGTTGTTGCTGGTTGTTTGGTTTTTTTTGAGACCAATGTGCACAAGTTTTTCCTGACTGATATCCTAGGGTGGTTTCAAACCCCTGCTGGGATGGCAGTGGTGTCCATGTGGGAGGATGGGGGCTTGATTCCCCTTGGCTTTCTCTTGTGTGACATCTGGCAAATACCTTTGTTTAAGAAAAAATTTAAAAAATACATAATGTCCTGGGCCTTTCCTTCTGTGGGCAGATGGCTGCTCTATGGAAGGGATGATTTATGATTTATTGATAGTCATTTCTGAGATGTTCTGCAGACTGCAGGGCTGCTCTTGGATGCGACTGTTACACAGAGCACACTAGCAGGGAGAAACTTACCATGAAAATGTTTGTATCACAAACCATGGAATAGAAAGGGGGAGAAAATAAATGGCAATGTGACTTTTTGGAGGCACATACCTATTTCTATCTGTTCTCAGATTTGGATGCAATTGCAGACTATTGGAGCTTCAGGCTTCATCTACTGCCTGTGGTTGTCGTGCTGGCAGACAAGGGCTGCTCTCCAGCTCTCAGACCTGTAATTTAGCTGCTTGTCTTTTGTGACACTTGCCTCTGCTTTAATTACAATGATCACACCATCTGCAGTGCTGCTGAGGGCGGGTGGCTTTTGGGTGCCTTTGGAGCCCACCATACCAGGGGAGTTCAGTGGAAGCCACGGATTTGTGCCTGCTGTCTGCATCCTCTGCAGCAGGCGTGGGGAGAGGGAGGAAGTGCTCTCCCTGCCATAGGCATTTTGGAGCTGCTGGTTGTGGGGCCAATGAGAGCTGAGACGTGTAGTTAGAAACCACAGCAGGGGCGTGGAAGCTTTTCCAGAGCTTTCTGTTTCATTACAAGATGCTTTTCTTCATCTTTTTTAGTTTTATTGAAAATATCTCCTCTTGCTTGAGGCTGGTGGGGAAAAAACGCTCACCATCATTTCTTACAGATGAATCATCTCTATTTCAAGGTGTTCCAGGTCAGCATAGTCTGATGGAGCATGTGCTTGTGTAGATGGACTTGAGGGTGCTTGAAGATCTGCAGGGAGATGCTGAACATCAGTGCTCTCACACTCTCCTGTGGTTGTTGAAAATCCATTATGAAACATCCATCTTGCTTGTTCCACTCCTGGAGCAAAAACTAAGTATAAGTCTATGGGAACTCTGGGAAGGATGCTCACTTTAAAAGTAGAAGCAAAATAACATCATAAAGATGGGATTCTTCCTGAATTACGAACTGTGGTGATCTGCGTCTGTATTTCTTGGCGTTACAGCTGTCTTGATATGCTTCGCTCCTGCTCAGAAGACTTAATAGTCCAGCAGCTGCTTACCTGGAGAGTCAGCACAGGCAATGTGCAGTTACTAGGTGCTAAGGGACTAAACCTCGAGGCAGGCAGTGGTGGCTTCTCTGGAGATGGAAGGCAAATCTCTGAAGCCTCCAGTGCCACTGAAGTGCAGAGTTCGTAGCCGTCAGTGCTGCTGAGGTCTGTTTTGCTGCGGTCAGTTTGGTCTCTGCTAAGGAAGCGGTGGCAGAGGTTTGAGGCAAGTTCCTGACACAACACACAGCTCTAAAGGATTTCTTCCTGGAGATGATGCTTGGAAGACAGTGGGAATTAGCATAGCTGGTGTGCAGCCGTGCTGAGGTCCTCAGCTTTTGCGGTTATGTGACTGAGAAAAGACTGGGGCTTCAAAGGATTCCTTTGAGGGATACCAGCTGTTGAAGTATCTTAAAACACGATGTAGTGTCTATCTGAAACTTAGAAATTGTTGTGAGGTGAGAAATCGTTATCTGACTGTAATGTTTGCTTGCTGTTCACATCTGGGGAAGGGATGCTTTATGAATTCAGTGCTGCTGAACACAAAGAAACACCACCTGGCATTTGTAAACAGACACCAATATCCTTAATGAACTAGGTGCATATCAGTGGTAGGACATTTTTGCCCTGTATAAGCAATAATTCGTATTAGGATGAGGGGTGGCATATTCTGCTAGAAACATAAGAAGCAAAAGGCAGCTTCTTGGATGCTACCAAGGTCTCCTATGTTGGTGCAAGATACCTGCTGATGCTCACAGCCCTCACCCAGCTGAAAGACTTGTCACCAAGATCTTGGACCCCAGACAGCTTTGAGACAGGGACAGGCTTGCTCTGGGTGCTCCCCGGTTCTCTGCGCCTCACCAGGGGGAGATGTAATGTCATCTGAGATGAGACCTAATTTCCATATGACATCTGCTGGTAAAAACGTGTCACGGCCAACCCTCAAAAACAGGATATCTGCCTTGTGTATTTTTATTTTATCATATATATTAGTATGATATATATTGCAGCTCTTACAGATTGCCCATGTCAAGGTTCTCAGTGTTCTGAGTCAGTATTCTCACAGTTCTGACTCACTATGGCAGGCTGGAAGGTATTTATCCAAATGGCTTCTCTCTCAAAATGGTAGGCTTCACTGGTTCTGCAGAAGATGAGCTTTCTTGAAAGAAACAAACTAAACAAATTGATCTTCACATTATCTGGGTGGCAACAGAGATTGTTCTGAATGTGAACCAATGAAACACAGCCTGAAGCCGCTGCTTGAAAGAAAAGCGACCAGATTTTTACATCAAAAGGTTTTTAACCTCACCACATTTTATCTGATGCTTTATCCTTTCATTATGAACACGTGATTGGCTTTGTGCAAACTCTGCCCAGTACCGTACCAGTCAGCTGCATTTTGGGAGGAGGTGATGGAGAGCAGAAGAGCAGAGATCCTTGTGATTGCGGGTTTGCTGATGTCTGCGTGTCCCGACCAGAGCCCTGCCTACGTCTAGTTGGCTGCTCTGGTGCAGGAGGGCACATTTGGCTTTCTGCTCTAGCCGGAGATGCAAGCCTGGAGCAGAGCAGGAACTGCAGGCAGTGTTATGGGGAAAAAGGGTGGAAACAACAGAACTGTTCTGTGCCCTGTGCCCTGTAGTGCTTGCCAGGGGACTACTCTGTATGAACAGAAAGCCTCTTTCTGCGCGTGCAAATCCATCGAAGCTTGTTCTCAAATCCAGTATTGCTCTGAAACCATTACCTGCCTTGAGTGTGTCCTGAGTGTTGCCAACGTTGGTTTACAGTGAGGCAGTGTTCTTTCACTGGCTGTTTAAGAAGCGTGTCATTCAACAAACAGCAGTCGCGTGCATTCACATCAAGCTAAATCGTTCCTTTAAAAGGTTTAGTTGTCAGGTATTCATTAAAGTGGGTTTTGTGTTGGAATGATAGTCGCTAATACCATGAAAATATCTTTGACACCTGTCAGATTTTTTTATGGTGCATTGTAGGAACGCCAGATCTCCACTGGTGTGAAGGTGTCATTGTGGACCTACATTTCTTGTGCCCCCCTCCAAAGAAAATGAATGCTGTATATCAGTGCCACGTGCAGGAGGAAGAACAGCAGCACTGAAAGGCTTTTACATAAACAGGGCGAGACGGACTATGGTTTTAGTACAGTGCTCAGGCTCTCTGCAAGTCAGACAGGTGCTCAAGTGCAGATTGAGGCATCTTTCTTCAGACTAGCTGTTTCTGAAAATCCTGGCCCCGGCTTGCAAATTGATGGCATTTTGGTTTCAAGGAGCAGATGGCACTCGTTAGTGATCTGGGACAGCTTTTTTGCTTCAGTGTCAAAAATATAGAAAATGCCAGCTGTGTCTCTTTTGGGTCAGTGGAGGTGAATGTGCAGTGATGTGCACAACTTTGCAGTGGCAGGGAAAAAACAGGCATTCCTTGTTAGCAGCACAGTGCTTAAATGGCTTGAAATGTTCTTTTCCCATGTTTTTTGAGAAGATAAATTGCCCGTGCATAGTGCTCACCAGTAAAAGAAATCACCCAATGTTATTCTATGTACACGTAGACTGTAATGGTGCAATTGGGTATTTGCATCCGGTGCTTGGGGTGGGAGGTTGTGGCAGCGGTTCATGAGCATGTTGTAGCCACATCAACAGGAGCCATTGCTAAAATTAGCTGTGTTAAATAAGTCCAGAGGGGGGAAGTTGCTGTGCCCTCACTTGCCCCCCATAAATCAAGTCACTGGGCTGGCACAGGAAGCTGCCAAGCCAATCAACAGTTGATCAGAAGAGGAGTTTGACTGGTGTTAACATTCATTGGAGAAACAGGAACGATGTCCATTCCTTGGCTTGCTGCTCAAGTTGCTGGAATTTAGTTGTACTTTCTATGGAAAAGTATCTTAGTGTTGACTGGATGGTTCCTTTTCAGTACTTTAATTGGGTGCATAACCTTCTTTTTGACTGAATAAGGCTGTGATGCATAAAAGAAGAGAGTTTGCATCGTTTAAGCTGAAAACCGAGTAAGAAAGCCAATCTGCAGGCACACCCTGCTGGCTTGTGGAGAGAGTGCAAAAGGAAACACAGACATGCTTTCCTGCCTTTTTACATTCTATCTTAACTTTTTTCGTTACTGGTTTTCTTGGTTTTCATTTCTGAAAGCAGAAGTGATGTGTGAGCTAAGTCTGCCAAAGAGGGAGGACTTCTGCAGCACATCCCAATGCATTTGGAGATCTTGCTACCAGATCTGAGTGATTTAAAGAATGATTTTATAATGCTTATTGCTTGAAATGGTCAAGATGTAAAGTAGCCTGTTTTTGATACATCCCCATGCCCTAACAGAGCTAAGCACTGCTGCAAATGTGACTGCTTTCAGGAGTTTCCTACTCGAAAATGACTCTGCTCTGGAATTTATCACAGAAACCTAAGTGATGATTGCCTCCATGTGGCTTTCTAAATTAAAGTAATAACAGAAACGTAATGGAAAAAATTCTTTTATCCCAGAATAAACTCTGCACTGGGAGCAGTCACAAAATTGCTGGTGCCGTTAACAGCAGGGCCAGATTGTCTAGGAGAGTTAAGTGACTTTCAGTTGTATCTGGGCTAATATTCCAAGTGATGTTTCGAAGTCATAGGCGGGCATTGGGAATCCCAGTTAAAACCTCTCAGGTAGAGCCCGTTTTGAAAAGTTGCCATATAGCTGAACATCAGGCTTGGTTAGAGAAGTCAGGACTGAGACATCCTTGCTTGTTAGCTCTGGAGTGGCTGAACAGCCACGTTTTTAAAGACCCATGCTACAGTTTTCACGTTTTCTGAGCAGCAAAGCTTTCCTCTTGCTGTGCTTATTTCTGATGCAGGTAAGAGCAGCAGGCCCAGCAGCAAGGGGGTGATGCAGGCCATCTCCAGCCTAAAATGGTGGTAGGGGCAGGCTGCCTCTGCCCCGTAGTGGTGAACAAGCCTCGACTGTCCCCTGCAGGCTCTGACCACCCAGCACATTTCTTTGAGGTAAATACTCTGCATTCACACCATGTGCTACAAGTTTTCTCCTCCTGTTGAGGAATAAGCACTGGGATTTTATAAAGACCTGAATTCTAAAGGTGGTTTGGCACTGAAATTTAAGATCATCTTCCTGGTAGAACAGAAGCCCACATCTAGCCCATATTATTTCATGCTTGGCTCAGCCAAGCCTTGGGCAGCCACAGTACAGCCTTGCCTGTGGGCTCTCCATGCCCTAGTGCCACAAATGTCTCTTTCTCTATCAACTTCTTGGGTTATGACCAAGCTCAGTGGCCCTGAAAAGCAGGAGCCTCACCTGGAGTTAAGCCGCATTGCCCTTTTGTCATTTATGATCCCTGTGTCCAGAACCAATGATGTCTCCCTGACTTCGTAGAGAATGAGATGATGTGACCAAACACGGTGCCTAATTAACTGTTGGAAAGGCACCTCAAGTCTTGAAAGGAGAATTTATCTTTAGCATGGTAATTCAATTGTCATGTACCCAGTTGCACACATTCATAAGTAGTTTTAAAGATCTCTTTCAGCTCCTTCCACACAGAGGGTGGAAGCCCTTTGCTCTTATGACAGTAGGTTTGGCTGCTCCATCCTAGGCACCATGAAGCTGGCATCCCCTTCATGTATACAACCCATTTTTTTCCTTTAAGGATGTCTTTACCTTTGTGAACAAACCGTTTTTCATGTGGTGCCTGATAGTGGAGCAGAAAACTAACGTAGTTTTCCTTGTGATCAAGGCAGGTCTCGGTTTTAGCAATGACGCCTGCAATCAGCCTGGTTTCTTGCTGTGAGAGTCATGGACTGAGCTCATCTCAGTGCACATGGTGTGCCCCTGCTAGTACCAAGCTCAACAGAAATGCACTGCTCTGTGATACCCAGCTGGGAGGTGCTCAGAGCCGGTTCCTGCCCAGTTTGTTGTCTGTAAGGATGTATTCATCACCAAAATGTCCAGAAAGTTCAAAGGCAGCAGCTGAGCTGAAGCACTGCAGCTTGAGATGCAGTATCAGCTTCTTCCTGCAGGCTGTGCTTATGGACAGCTTTTCTAATCAGCCGTCATTGCTCTCTTAGTCCTGTCCTGCTTCTCTCAGCTTATATTTGTTGAGGAAATTATCACTGCTTGCATTTGCACGATTACTTCTGCATTTGTGTATGCCTTTTATCATCTTACAGTAACACAGAGTGGGATAACCACTGAACAGCAAAATAAACAGCTTATACAACAATATCCCTAATAATTATAAACCACACAGATATATGCTTGTGTAGGTTTATAATAACTTTGTAAGGTGCCAACAGTGTGCTAATCTCAAAGACTTGGAAGACAGATTCTTGCCCTTGCAAGACTTACAATGCAAACAAGTATTTGGGGAAGGGCAGCAGTGGTTACACCTGAGCTGCTTTTGGTTACATAATGATATTAATTGGCATGAGGAAGATGCTGGGGCTTTTTCTGTTCCATTTTTGCTTGTTTTCCAAGATTAGAGTTACCCATCAGTAAGCATACCTGCTGATGTGTTGGTTCTCAAATTCTGTGAAATGCAGTGAAAAGCTAGGGCTGATTTCCCAGTTTCAATGTCTTGGGCTGCTGAAGGGGGAAGAAATATAAATAAGGTATGCGCAAGAGGAAGCATGAAAATTAGCTCAAAGCAAGTTGAGTTTAGTTAGAACAGGTTTTATTTTGTTCTCCCTGAAGGCTTTTGCCATGCACTAGAAGAAAAACCATCAGTCACTTTCTGCTTATCTAGTTGGCATTGATTTTTCAGCATGTTCCTCTCTTGGTTCTCCTCCTCCTTCTCACGTACATGGAAAGCGTTATGTTGGATTAAGCTGTCACTGTGGGATGAGCAGTTGTGCTACACAAGGAAGTTAAAAGAAGTGTTACTTGCACCAGTTATCAAATAGTTCTGTGCATCACAGTTCTTCTCCTACTACTACAGATCTTGCCAGTCAAAAACATGGTTGTGTCCTCCAGTAGCTTTTATGATCCACTAACCTTAGCTCATTATGTTGCAATGGCATTTCTAAGATAACCATTACTTGTAATCTGTCCTTATTTGTATGACAAAAGCAATAGGAAATACACACCCTGCCTGATAGACTCCTGTAATTCTGGTAGTTATCTAGAGCAAAGCATGCAGTGATGCACAAATACTTTAGATTAGAAATCATTTACTTTTGGGTGGGGAAGCAAATCTTCCAGTGATTTTGCACATCTATACACTCACTTGGCAAGGCTCTTGCTGCTGCCAGAGTGCTCTCCCTTAGACTGAGCACAGCAATGTAGCCTGCCCTAAACCCTAAACAAATGCTTTTTAGGGTGGAGAGTCCACCAATCAGGTTCAGCAGGTGCTTGTCTGTGTCCCTTCCCTGGGAAACTGGCACTTAATCTGAATCACAGAATGGTTTGTGTTGGAAGGTACCTTAAACATCATCTAGTCCATGGTTTAGGGATAACGTACACTGGTATAACTTATACAATCCCAGGTTGTCCACAGCCCATCCAGCCTGGCCTTGAATGCAGATTTTACACCTGGCTTAAGTTTTCCTTGTCTGGCTGCTCCAGACAAGTACCAAATGCAGTGGGCAGCAGTTACCAAGTGCTGGGTTTCAACTTATCCTTTCAGCTAATGTTTTTTTAAATTATTATTCTTGCTGTGACATTATTCCCACTGAATGCTCTTGGAGTTTGAGAAGTTACCACGTCACTTGTGGTCAAATGGTATTTCAGCTTTGGAAGTGAGTCATCCCCTGTGAGCCAAGGAGCTCACAGTGACTCCCTTGAATTGCACAGCCGCGACTTGCGCGTGTAGCTCCAACCCCCAGCCTTCAAGCAGAGCAGCAGCTGACCCACAGAAAAACCAATGGAGATATTGCTGATCATCTACAAATAAGCAGTAAATGCTGCTGTTTTACTATCCCGGAGCAATTGCTGTTTCTCAGCTGCTTCAGCAGGGAAGGCTGAAGGCTACAGAAACTCTTGCCTGCTAGCTTGCTGTCCTCAGCTGCTCTGCCTGCTGGAGGCTGTGGTCTTCTCTGTCACGCTGCTTTGAGAGTTCACTGAGTCCAAGAAAACACTGTCCAAATCCAGCATGAAGAAAAGCATTTTTTAAAGCAAATGTTTAATTAGCTTTACACAGCTATTGGTGAGGTGTTAATTGTTAAAACTTCAACAATTGGGTCCTGGACACAGAATAACTTCACCTCGTTGGTCATGAGCACTACATTCATCTTCATGCTAGTTTACAGCCCCTGCATTGAGGCTATAGTTGTTTTTGGCTGAAGGCTTGAGAGGCAGCTAGCTGAGCTGGGGTGTGCTATTTCTGATGCTCCAGTGCCCTGGGGAAGGATGAGTAAGGACTCAGCCCCAGCGTCCTGCAAACTCAGGAGGGACAGTGTTGGATGGGGCTTTCTGTGTTTTCCTGAACAGCTGCAGGGCTGTCATACCAAGACATCAGGGACCAGGGCTGGCTGGCTTAGCAGTGGAGGTATATGAAATGGTTATGAAATGCCCCCAGGACTTCCCTGCAAATAGGCATTGACAAAACCAGTTTTGTTGGAAGTATAATCAATCTAAATAGATCCGTTACTGTCTGCCATGTGGCCGCATGACTGTGCTGGTTTTTAGCAGCTCGGCTTTAACGAAAGGAGCCTTGGCCTGGGAGGATAAGGTTGCCTTTGTGAGTGAAGCTTGAGCAAAGTGCTGTGGCAATGCTGCTGCTGCTTCCTCTAGGCAGAAGCAGCTCTTGCAATGAGCACTTGTAGGGAAATTCCCTTGTTCATTTTAGAAAAAAAGGGCCAGAAATGAGGAACAACCTGAAGCCTGCTTTGTGTGGCCTGGTATCCATGCTGCTGAGACTCCCAAAGTCCATGGGACATGGCAAAGATGCCTGAGTGCTCTAGGAATTCAGAGTAAAAGCTCTGAGTGAAATCTACAGCTCCCCTCACTAAAGGATCAACAGCAGGGGATAGTGTTGCTGTGTGCTGTGATGCGGGGGAGCTTGCACAGAAACATCTGATATCTGAGAGCTCAGTTACAGCTGACCGATGAGCATGAAGTCACACTGTGGGAGCAGGCTTCAGAAATTCAGGGGGTTGCCTCCTGTTGATTACGTAAGTGGCTCTGTACACTGTGAAAACGTGAATTTAACTTACATCAGTCAGGGTTTTCTTGCCCTCTATACTCAGTGTAATGCCCTTTGTCCCAGCTCCTCTAATAGGTCATAACCTGCAGGTGTTGGGAACCAGCCAGGGCTGTCAGATCCAGTGATGCATCTGGTCCTCAGGAAGGCTAAACCTGCGCACCTCCATCCTAGGCCAGAGTTAATAATTGATGCTCCTCAGATGCAAACTGCGTGCTTCTGAGAAAATAAAACCAAATAAAATACATTCTTGCCCTGAACAAATGTTCCTGTGCCTGAAGGGGAACTGCTAATGCATAACTACAGCACGTAATTCAGGGAGAAAAGGTGTAAGCCTTTTTGTGTGAGCACTAGTTGAAACTCTCAGCTCTAAAGCATTGCCATCTTGGAAAATATTGGTGAGCATTTTTTTCTAACCTGGAATTGGGATCCCATCCATGCGTTTAGCCTGAGCAAGTCCAGTTGATGAGTATGACTGTCCTTCCTACCCATCACTCTTTGTCTCGGATGTGGAACAATACCCAGAAACTCAGATCCCTAATACTTCCCCACTGTCCTCAGATGGTCCCGGGTAAAGGGTTCTGCCATTCTCTCAACTGGCTGGACCCATGATAAGGTCACAGTGGCTCCTTCAGCTTGACTGAAAGCTATTTTGGGTAGGGCTCTAAAAGTCAAAGGTCTAAATTACATAACTAATACATTCAAAATGTTCACATAGTTGCATGTGATGATGATTTATCCTAATTTTAATGGCTTACATGACTTACATGATGAGAAAAAAGGCTTAAAAGTGAGGAACCATCACTGTTCTGGATTTGCCCCCTGTATACGTGGTGATCAGCTTGTTGGTGGTTGCTGGAACCTGCCGTGCTGTAGCAGTTGACAGTAACATTTAACATGTAACAGCAGACCTTAGGTGGCATACTAAAATCTGGTGTGACAGTGTGGAGTTAATTTTCATGCAGACCATGAGGATGTGAAGCACATTATCATCTCAATAACTTAACTCTGGGTCTCTGTAGATATTCCAAAAGTAGAGTCTTGCTGTGTCCCTTTTTATCTGCAGCACAAAGTCACACAGATAGCTTGAGAACAACTGCGATTCACTGCCAAATATGATGTTCAGTAGTCTCATGTCTCGGTGTCTCTCTCAGCTTAGCTGATCTCTGTGAGGTCTGCAGGGTTGGGGAACAGGCTTGGTGTTTTGTAGCACTTTACCCAGGGTTACAGGCTTTTAGTTAACAGTTGAAACATGATGCATATTTATGTAGTGCAGAAGAAAAATGCTAGCTGTTCTTGTGCTGGTAGGTCATCATCACCTAGAACAAAACCAGCACCTTACCCCAGCACGGAACAATTGGACAATTTCTTACCTTGTTCCTCACAAGAAAAAAGTTGGTTTTGAGCTCATATCTGTATGGTCATTGCACTGCTTAACCATAATGGCAATTGCTTTCTGCAGCTAGACAGAAATGTCATGACTTATCTTTGTTGCCGTATCCCTGTCACAGCTACTTGTTCTTTAGCATAACCCTTTCATTATGTACGTATATATGCATGTATATATTTTCATGTGTAAGTTTAGCCAAAACTCTGGATGTTTGGGCCTGAATTTACTCCGAGGACATGCGTTTGCCCTGAGTGGTGGAGCAAGAGAAGGGTCCTCCAGATTCCAGGCATCATAATTAGGTTGCAGCGGCTGTCAGATGGCAGCCTCTCTTTTACCTTGGGTGCTCTGGCCCCAGTACCAGCAGGGCATCGTTGATGTCCTCTCCAGTGAGCCAAGAGCAGGCCTGTTGTGCAATGTGAGGATTTGCACTGTGCTGCAGAGGATTAGGGCAGCCTCCCAGCTTCCACCACGCTAATCTTTCAGTATGCTTGCGGGGCCTCGGCGGCCAGCCCTGCTGTGTGTTCCTCCAGTGGTGTAACGTGAGTGATGGGGAGACTGCAGCCCAGCAGTGTATGAAGGAGCCACCACTGCAGAGAGCCAGGGAGCCCTGGCTTGCAGCTGCTTTCAATAATTCCCATTTCCATAATGGTGGCATTCATTTCCTTCCAGATCTCACTTGCTGGGAGCACAGCAACATCTGCTTTCCTGGGAGAGTCTCTTCATGGGAGACTAGGCCATTTTTTGTTGTATTTGTCCTAGTGAAGAATTTCAGTGGAAGCCTAACATCTCCTATAGCCATCCATAACAGTTGTTATATAGCTTTCTGTATCTTCTCAGCATGTTTGAGGACTGAAGGCATTTTTGAAGGCTTATGCAATCAAGTGGCCCTTCAACAAGCTGGTGCTACACTTTGCACACACACAACCCTAATACATCCCCTTCTACCCATAGGGAGACAGAGCACCATGTCCTCCCTGCTTCTGGTTAATGTGTTGCAGGCTGCCAGGGCGTGGGAATGACACGCTTCCTTCACATGCAGCCCCCACCTGAACACCTCCGGCAGCTGAAGGTTAAGCTGTTTGAAATCCAGCTGGTGTGAGCAGGCTGCCTTCATACATTAACTCTGAAACATACTCGCAAAGGTTGTGCCCATAGCCTCGGTGGCACAGCTGCCCTCTACCCACACCCTTGAAGCGAACAAAGCAGTAGGTGACAGGTGCAGGGAAACCAGCCTCATCCTGCTCTGGTTGGGCTGAGGCTGCCCTGCCTCAGCACAGCGAGCCTGGTGCTGTCCTTGATCTGTGAGAGTGGTGACAGCTGCCTGGGGACCGTGCTGCTCCTGCCCTGGTCTCATGCACAGTGCTTTTCTGGTCCTTAAGATGTGAGTTTCAAGGCACCAGTGAATGTTCACTGAAAATTAAAAGTGTAGAAGGGACAGAGATAAGGCAGTAAGAGAGCACGGCTGTAACACTATCAGGGTGCTCATTTTTTTTTGCTGTTTAAAGGGCTGTATTTGATCCAACTGCATGCCACCAATTCAAAGATGTAAAAAATGTTAGCAGCCTTTTTTTTTTTCCTAGAACTAGTGATACTCCTGGAGAAGAGATTCATTGCTTTCAGTTTTCTCTTTCAAAATAATCATGTAAGCTGATTCTGAACAGTTCAGTACCATTCAGATGGGGTGAGCAGGGACCCAGAGCTGAGCCAAATATTTGGGAGATGACCAGCAACATTCCAGTGCATGCATCCCTCTGCTCATCCTGAAATACACAGTGATTGGGCTGAGGACATAATCTTCACATTCAGAATGTTTATAGAAGAGCATTACTCACCAGCATGTGAATTCAGATTACTTCCAGTTCTGGTAATCATTAACAACTATTAGTAGATTAAGAACTTTTTATTTCAAAGGGTAGAATTTATATGGTTTTGCATCCAGCCATGCCATCTAGTTATCACGTTTATCTCTGTAGTCATATGGCAATACATCATTCCACTTGTGCTATTTTGACTCTGAATTTCACCTTCCATATTAATAAAAGCTGTTGACATACCAACTAATGTAACTGATATGTAAAGCAGAACAGAATGAGTCATTGTTTTGAACCATTTTTTTAGCTCATGCTTTCTGTATCAAACAAAAGCCACAGAGTTATAAATTAGAGGAGAGATAACTGGAGGAAAAGGTTGTAGAACTGTACAAGGTGAGGTGAACTGAAGCTGAACTGCATTAGGATATGCATAGTGGAAGCTGAAGGAATAAACCAAATAAAACTTGTTTAAATGTAACTGGGATAGAGAAATAACTGTAAGTCATGTATGGCCATCTCCATCCTGAGAGTCTTCCCAAACTGGCTTTCTCTTTGTCTCCAGTGCTAATATTTAGGATTTTCTCCAATGTTTAGGTTCATAATAAAGTGTAATAATAAATAGGAATAATAAATAAACCAAGTAGTGAGTGAAATATTTTGATTGTTGTAGCTGCTGCCAAGAAATTCACTTTCATATTAGTGATCTAAATAGCTTCTCTGCTGGTGGGAAGAGGAGATGCTTCGTGTAAACTAGAGAGGCGATGTTCATTCAGCGTTCAGCAGCTGCTATTGCAGCAACCCACAGCAGATCTCAGAAAGCTTCCAAGCATGCATTTCTTGCACAGAACTGATTGCTGCTGCTCTGAGATTCAGAGCTTTGACCCAGTGACTCCAGAAAACCTCTGCAGTGTGCAAAAGATTTTACACCTGGCTTAAGTTTTCCTTGTTTGCGTGAAGCAGCTCCTCTTAATATGGCATTTATTTGTACCGCCCCCAAGGACGTCCCAGGTCTGTGTAACACTGGTTGATGTTTGGCCTGTCCCAAGTTCTTGCTATCCTGCAGCAGACGAGATGTGACCAGTCAGGGCTGGGGAGAAAGCAGAATGGTGGCTGGGTGACATTCCCAGTGCAGGTATGTGTTAGCAGTGTGAGCCTTTTGGCCCCAAATACGTGTCACTGTTCATTTTCACGTGTTCTAACACAGTCCTCTTCTAGCTGCAGTATCCTAAGGTGGCCTGGCTTTCATTTCTCAGACGTCCCACTGCTTTCCTGACCTCTTTTTTGCATCCTCAGGTGTCTAACGAGAGGATAGGCTAAGACAGCACGTGTAACAAAGGGAGTGGAGATAAAAATTAGTTTCAGATGGGCTTCTGGGAAGCTGTGCTAGCTGTGTTCTCAAATTAGGCCCATGATATCTGGGATGACTGATAACTGTGGGGGATTTTAAGGTTATTTCATGTGCGAGGTTGTGACAGACAGAATAAGGGCTGTGCTAGCAGTTCCAGAGCTGCTTATGTTTCCTCCTGAGGTCAATACAATCATGTTGTGCAGACAGGCAGGAGACTCGGCTCCGTGCTTGCTCGTGAGGATGTCTAACTGCCCGCACCTCACTTTGTTGATCAAGCCATTCAATGAAATTTTATCTAAATATTCAAAACATCCCAGCACTTGGTCATCATTTAAAAATGGCCTGGGACAGGAAGGCTGTGAAGTCCAACAGCATCCCCTTCCTGCAGTGCAAGGCCAAGTGTAGAAAGGGAAACTAAGTTACCAAAATGTCTGGGCTGCTGTTCCTCCCTTGAGCCACCCGGAGCCACGTCCTACCTAGGGCTGTTCAGGTGTTTCACTGATGCGTGGTGTGAAACTCCTCTTTCCAAAGGAGGTGAACTGCTGTTTTTCAGCATTGAGCCTGAGTGCTTGCCTTGACCTTATTAAATCTCTGCCTGAACAGCACTGTGAAGGGCTGTGGCATGTGTGTGGGAAGGAGAGACTTTGCCTCCCAAGGTAACGGTGCCTGAAACGCTCTCAATTTCCACAGCAGAGCCCAGACAAGCAAGGCAGAAGCCCACGTAATTGGGCCTAATACTGCTATGGAAACTATGCTGAGGGCTAAAAATACCCTTTAAAAAGCAGAATCTTTTCTTGTGCATATTTCCAAGCTGTGTATGAGAAGATGGAGTGCTATGGAGTAGTTAAGACGACAGGAAGATGCTCTGTGACAGCAGTTACCTCTGAAGCACAAGCCTTCTGCTTTCACAAATGTTTCAAATGCACCAGAATTCACTTAGGAGAATTTTGATTGTCACTTGTGAGTTAGGATAAATGCACACACACTTAACCACTAAGAAAGCTATTAGCAAAACCAGCTGCTTAATCCAGGCTACTTTACAACCTTGGTTATTCTTTTTCTTTTTTTTTTTTTTTTTTTTTTTAAGACACCTTTGCAACCAATTTCTCAAACCAGCGGTCCCTACTGACGTATCAGTGTGGAACTGTTCAAAAGTCCCTGTCCAAATACTAAACGTGGTTGGAGTCCAGTGGCACACTGCGTGCTGCATGGTACCGTCACTGGATTTGCTAGCACAGCATTAGCAGTTGAGGATCAGGGCCAGGAGGAGAAGGTCAAGGTTTGCTCCCATGCCCTGCCTGGTCTGATGTCAAGAGCTGGACTGCAGCTTGGTAGGGGTCACCGGAGTTAAACATGTAATGTAGTTGTGGATTGAGTGGATGGGTTTTGTAATGTTTTGATTTGGGTGTACTATAGGGCAAATAATACGCCGTGTGTTGAAGGCTTCAAGGGATGCTTCCTTGCAGGTAAGCTGTTGGCCTCCAAAGGTGCATCCTCTGATGTGGAAAGTGTTTTGCATTTGAAAAGCACTACAACAACAATGTGCACGGTGAGTGACAATCCTGTCTCACTGGTGCTGTGATGAAAGGAAACGGGTTAACAAATGGAGCAGCAGAAAAGATTGTGGCTAACAGACGATCTTCCCCAATATGCAGGTTAGGATAATGGGTCAAAAGAGAAACATGGTTTACAGGTTATAATTCTGTCAAGATTTGTTTTTGTATTTTAAGCACCTTCTTCCCAGTTTATTCAAAATCATATGGCAATTCTACGGCTTTTACATGTTTCTTTGATTTCACCCCACACCTTTACATCAGTCTTTGCAGATCATTCTCAAGAAACCCTCTTCCCTGCTTACTCTATCATCTATCCTGAAAGAACTTTGTCTGCTCTTAGCCATGCTAGGAATGTCTGTGGCCCCTTCAGTCTCTCTGCATGTCAGTCTCAGCAAATCCTCCGAATATTTTTGTTGTTTTCCTTTGAATTGATTCCTTACTGCCTTACTTAAGCTGGAACTTGCAGAATGAGAAATAAGCTGTGGTGTCATTACTATACTTCATGCTGGGGAGATAATTTCAAATTGCTGCTATTGCTTTTTACTTGAGGTCACTCCCTCAGCTATTACCTTCCAGGTAAATTACTCCTGGATTTCTGAGCAAATATGTCTAAATGTTTTAACCACTATTTTCTTTAATTAAAAAGTAACTTTACTTACTGCTTGTCCTCTGCTGAGAGCATGCTGTGTTGTATCCTCTGTACAACCAACAGGAAATGTTTCCTGTGGGTAAGCACCTTTGAACCATGTCAAAATGTTATCCAAATGTATGCTGTGCTACCTTCACAAATGAGGAAAATTGCTCTTACGTTTGGTGCTAGAATGAACAGGAATAAAGGAATCAAGATTGGGGTGTCTGGTCCTCAGTTCTGTCAGGGAAAGCATTACCCAGCAACAAATGAAATGGAGTCAACATAAACATTTAAAATAGCAAAGTAAACAGTTCATGGTGTAGTCAAGATAATCCTTAATTTCTGCTGCTTATCTGAGATCTGCCCTGCAGATCTGATGGGAGGATTTAACCTTCCTGAAAGCTGTTATCAGTGGATGTGCTTGAACTGGGAAGACCTCTTTCCACCTGCTTTTCAGAGCCCTTTCTCCTAGAAGATTAACGCTGCTACACTCGTTTTAGAAAGAGAAATCTCTGTAACATGGATTATTTTGAGAGGAATAGACTACACATACTTTGCTACAGTACAACTTAAGGAAAATACTTCAAAATAAAGTCCATTTAAAAGAACGATTTCTTATTTTTATTCTGCTATTGAAGAAACTTATCGTCTAATTGGTTCTCGTAGTTCTTTTTTTACAAAAATACATGCATAGCTGTGGAAATTAGAAGAGA
The DNA here is from genome assembly GCF_019232065.1 of Centrocercus urophasianus. Taxonomy (NCBI): domain Eukaryota; kingdom Metazoa; phylum Chordata; class Aves; order Galliformes; family Phasianidae; genus Centrocercus; species Centrocercus urophasianus. The sequence continues at coordinate 7,422,323 of NW_024884756.1, forward strand.
GAGAATCATTGGTTTATGGTTACTGCTTGCTGCATAACTGACTCAAAGCTAGGGGGAACTTTGAAATTAAAATTCTGTAATTTTCTGCTTCTCTGTGGATGCCGTGTGAAACACAGTGGTGGGGCAGACGGCCTGTCTTCTGTTCTCAAAAAGACAGCATCATGCTGTTCAAGAGGGAAGTCAAAAGGGGATTTCACTGAGATGTAGGATCAAAACAAAAACCGGAGGCACCTTGATAGGTTTTACACATATCACTTTTCACCATAACTTGGTGTATTTCTGATGCGCTCTCTTCTATGTTTCATCTGAAAGTAAGAAAAGCCCATCTTTAAATTAAGATTCTCTGACATACTGATGCCTTTGGCAAGAGGGGAGAGAATCTCCATGTGATTCTTCATGTGCTTAGTAATAGCGAGAGCCTGTGGTGATGGCCTGAAATATGCAGCAAAAGTTTTCAGAACAGGGAATGAGTCACTACTGCCCTTGACCTTTGTGAATTTGAAACTATATTTACCATTTGCATTGTTCCCCAGTTGTATTTCTAGTACCATGTTCAGGGCAACTTGTCTTCTCTGCCCTGAGGAGCTGAAACTCGTACATGGAAATTTCCGTCGAGATGAGAATTCATTTCCTGAAGTGAGTTTTAAGAGAACCTTTATTGAGGAACTCTTGTACTGGGAGATTACTGATGTGAAGCTGATAGTAAAAGGTTAAGTAGAGGAATAAGGCAATAGCATACAAAGCAGAAAAAGGAAATGAGTAAAAGAGTTCATGCAGGGTCAAGAATGCGTAACACAGGGTACTGTTAATAGAGGCAACTATTTTTGCCAATGTAGTACTTTTTCTTTCCCTCCCACAACTTTACATTTCTTTCTGAGTAGAAACCAGAGCACTGAAAGGAAAGATCCAGATCGTTGCATTTTGCATTCTCCCTCTTCTTCCCCCTACAGTACAGGAGTCGAATTAGATGAGATTTTCAATCAGGTCAGTTGCTAAACAGCTGGTGTGTGAAAGAGTGCAGCTGTCGCACCACAAGTATCACCTTGGCAAGGCAAAACCGGCGTGGAGCCCTGTGAGAGGCTGCAGGGCTGTGTTTCCTTAGTGGCCACGTGCACATCGGGGACACGTACTCGCTGTCTGCGCTTGGAGCTGGAGCCCCTGCAAAAAGAAAGGAAAAAGTGGCCGAGATACTTCTGACTATGCAATGAGGAATGTTAAAAATGAGAAACGTTAGTATTGGGGTGTGGGATGGAAGTTGCCAGCAAGTCTTAGCAAATGGAAATGTAGAATTAGTTCCAGAAAACGCAATAGGTAACTTAATAAATATGTGAGAACTGCAGGCACTTAGCATTTCTGTATGTGGAGTAATTGTAGCACAGGATTGCACATCCCACGCTGGTATTTCGAGTTTCCTTCTTCGGGGGAAGGAAAAGCACCGGTGAGCCAAGGCTCATTTTATAGGCATAAACTATCGGCTATCTTTGTATCTGCCTCCAAAGATTCCCATGGCTGCTCTGATGGTTTATTAGCAGAGAGTGTAAGTGTAAGCAAAGGCTATTCTGAATGTGTATTTACACAGTCATCATCTGAAGCTCAGACTGCCTGGAAAACAACTAACAAATCCCCTCTGTTCCACTTGTTTTTAAGAAGCACGTTCTGTGCCCCAACAGCTGAAATTTTCAGCATGAGGGTAGAGGAAATTAAAACATCAAGATTTTTACAGCGAAAGTTTCCAGCAAGACTCATTTAACCTGGAACTCCAACTCCCCGGACCCCACATATAGGGAAAGACCTAAAGAAATGACAGAATCATAGAGTGGCTTGGGTTGGAAGGGACCTCGGGGATGATCTCACTCCAAGTCTGAGCGCCCTGGGCAGGAATGCCAGCTGCTAAATCAGGCACTGGATCGGGCTGCCCAGGGCCCTGTCCAACCTGGCCTCGAACACCTCCAGGGATGAGAGCATTGGTAAATGGTTCGCAAGGTAACGTAGCAGTAACAGACTCAGCAATCTGGAATTATTCGCATTTTGGCATGGAAACTTTTGACTTAAGGCCTCGGCATGTGCCCGAGGTCCCACTGGGGTGCAGGTGCCTTTGTTTCAGCGCGGTTCGGTTTAATTCTTGCGGAGTGCAGCGCTCCGCGCTTCGATGACGCGCGCAGGGCAGGGAGAAGCGTTCTGCCGCAGGACGGGGACGGATTCTCCCCTCGGCGTCGCTCCCATCCCTTTGTTTCCCGGCAGGCGGCGGCGCCTTCGCCCGCCGACGCGAGAAGTGATGGGTAGAAATGGCCGTCTCCATGGCAACCCGGCGGGCCACGGCCCCGCACGGCACAACCCGGGCCGCGGGGACCCCCGGGCGCTCCCGGCGCCGCCCCGCAGGTGCCGGCCCGGCCCCTCGCCCCCTCCCCGCCGCGGGAACGGCGCTCGCTCAAACTTTCCCCCTCAGAAAATGGAGGCGGCGAGCAGGGAAACGGCAGGGGGCGGGCCGACCTCGGGGCGGTCCTGGTCCCGGCCCCGCCACGCGCAGCGGGCCCGCCGCTCCCCCTCGGCGCGAGGGCGGCACCGCCCCTCGTCCCCGCCCGCCTCCCTCCGCGCCCCGCGGGCGGCTCGTCCCACGCCGGGAGCGGCGTGCCGTCCAGCCAACCGTGGCGCCGCCTGCCTGACAGTTAGGCCGCGGCGGCCAATCGGCGGACGAGGGGGCGGGCGCAGCGGGACGCGAGCGGCGCGGCGGGCCGGCGGCTGGGCAGTCGGCGGAGGCGCAGCATGATG
>NW_024884756.1:7425176-7461534 GCF_019232065.1 Centrocercus urophasianus
CCGGCTCTCGCTCCCGGCGCCTACTGCCGCAGCTCGCCGCCCTGAGCGCCGGCCCCGCCGCCCGCCGCGGACCGGGCCCGGCGCGGGGTCTGTGCACTCGCTCCGAGGGCGCCCTGGAGGAGCCGGGGAAGGGGGCCCAGCAGCCAACGGCCCCCGGCGAGCCCCCCGCCGACGGCGGCCGCAACAACAACCACGGTGGCGGCGGCAAGGAGCTGGCCGGAGGCGGCGGCGGGGGGGAGAAGTGAGTGCGGGCGGGGCGGCGGCGGCGGCGCCATGTGAGCGTCCGCGGCCTCCTCACACGCGGGCGGAGCGGGAGGGGCGGGCGGCGCCCGGCAGGTGCGGGGCTGCGGGCGGGGCTCGGCACGGCACGGTGCGGGCGGGGGGGGGGGGATCGCCCGGCGGGCCGGGGGAGTGGGTGCAGGGCGGGCCGAGGGTGCCGCCGCGGGACGGCTGGCGGGAGCCGTGCCGTGGGGTTGTATTGGTCGATCGATCGATTGATTTTTCTCGCAAGAATTGGTGTCTGTGTCACCTCGCGTTGATGACGGATGACGTCCATCCGCGGGCCCGGAGGTGGCGGGGCGCGCAGTGCCGCGTGCCTCCAGCTGAGCCCGGAGCGGGGCCCTCGGCCACGGCCTGAGGCGGCCCCGGAGCACGCTGTGTGCCGCCGACTCTCTCCAGCGCTCTGCCTTACTGGTTCTTGGTCTTAAGCAGCTCCTGAAGGAGCCCCGTTCGTCCCCCGCTCCCGTCCGCTTTGGTGTCTTGAACGCGAGCTCAGCGCGCTGAACCTTCCCCAGGTTGGACGGATAACTGCAGGCCTCGTGGAGATGCGTTTCCTTCGGCCGTGCTTGGAACGTGCCCCTCTTCTGTCTCCTAGGTGGCCCGTGAGTCTTCTCACTGCTACCTCCGGGGTGGCCTAATTAAAACCTAATGCCGGGCTCCTTTCCCCGGCTTTGCCACGCCTCTTATCTAGATGAAGAGAAGCCAAAGAGGAAGCGAGACGAGAAAAGAGTGCTTCGCTTTAACGCGCAGCCATGCCTTCATCAGCCTCATGTTAAGAGGAAGTCAGAAGAGATTCCACGAGGTCAGGCAGGAACTGCAGCTTGTGGCTTATGTGTAGCTGTCCTTCAGGCAGTTTTTGGTGTGAATTTGTTCTCCTGTGGGCAGGGGGAGAAGCTCCCTTGGTCTTTTCTCTCTCATCTCACCAAATGTCTGAGCCGCTGGGCTTGGGCCAAACCTTTTTTGCGTTGAGTTATGGGCTGCTTGTGAAGGCGATGCTTGTTATTTCAGCTAGCAGACTCCTTAATCATGCATGTGCATCAGATTAGAGAACTATATAGGACATAATGCACATAGATAATATATTATAGTTAAACTATCTTTCATCATTTAGCCTCCTGTGTGAATTAGCTCTATGTGTAATATTTTGGAACAAACAACATTTCTGGCTGTGCCCCAAGTGGGCATGGCCTGAAGACTTACTTCCACTTTCTATGAGAAACATACATGTTGCCTTCAAAAACATGCAGGAAAAAAAAGCCCCAGTATGGCAGCTGTGGTGGTTGCGAAGGTGGTTTTTCCAAGAGGCAACATTTCCTTAAACTGAGCTTTTAGAACAGCTCCTGCTGATCAGCATCAGTTAGGGGAGCTGTGAAATTTCTGACACGTGTGGGGAGACTGCATAGTCACAAACCAGTTAACAGTTCTCACATTTTTGGCCTTTGACGAAAGTGTGTGAAAGTCAGATAGTCATGCTTTGAGCATTCCTGCACAGTGAGCAAAGAACAATTGCATGAAACCTATAGCATGTAGCTACAAACAAGAAAAGAACTGGGAACTGTTTCTTTGCAGTTCAGGTTGGGCAGGAATTCCTGGTGGCACATCGGCCTCACTCATTCTAATTCTTCCACTATGGGATTGCAAACATTTTACTTAAGCATTTGTACGTGGTACCTTGCATGTAGAAGTCTTTGCTGTGTTAACACAGTGCAGGGTGCCAAAGAGGAGTGTTTGAGCAGGCAGGTTTCTGGGCTATCAGCTGGCCTGGGTGAGTGCAGGCTGCGCTCTGCTGGCTGCAGTGCAAGGGCTGCTGTGCTGAGCCGGTGGGTGGAGAGGGTCCCTCTGGAGGGCAGCAATCCCATTGCTCTGTGGACTCACCTGGGGCTTGTTAAGTTTTGGGAAGAAGAAATGTCTGAGGTTAAGCTGAGAAAGCAGCCATTGACTGGTAATTCTGATGACTGAAGGTTGTGGATTAGAAGGTAATCATTGCTTCATGCTTAAGTGTTTAAAATGCACTATCCAAGCACAGTCGTAAATGATCCAGATATGATCTTGTGTAACATGAGATAGTGTCTACTTCTGCTTTCATTCTAACTGTGTTTACCTTTTTGCATTTTATGCTGGACAGTAATAGGATCACATGTAGTTCACCTTAGTATAAGCTACTTCTGAGTTGTGTGGACATGTAATAAGGTGATGGGGAGGAGCAAGACAGTGAATTTTGAAGTGTAGCTGACTTACAATATTGCTGGTACAAGCATATAGAATACAGCAAAGCAAAACAGAAGAGTTGCTACCATTGTAATGTTTTTGTCTTAGAATCTCAAGAGAGCACTACTGCTGCTTTTCAAGGCCAGGGGTGAATTCTGGAGATAGCTTTATGAATTTGTTTTGCTTTCATACTCAGGCTGGATTCCAGTAGAATCACTGGACATTAATCAGGCAGCTCTTCATCTCGCTGTGCTCAGCTATGCAGGTGCATCAAACTGTTGGGAGTTTTCATTCTACCCAAACTTCTCAGAGTAAGATTTTGAAGCAACAGTTCACCAGGAACACTTTGATATTTGACGGCCACCTCTTTGGCCTGAAGGTTATGAATGTGTGGCGTTCTCTGGGTCTTCTGAGCTCTCAAGTGAACAGTTCCCCGCTGCTGCTGGTGGGCTCCATGTCCAACTGAACAGCAGCCACTACTCGGTGTGGCAGCTTCTGCAGGCTTCATACTGAGCTACAGATGGCAGCCCTGGCAGCTTTCACTTGTGTCTTCTGGTTAGTAACATGTGATCCATGAGTAGCCTTAATATGACTTCATATCACGTTTTGTTCTTCACATCCCATTTTGCATTTGTTGGCTATGCCTGAAGGTAGGAATGTTTCTCTAGGAGAAGGCTTGTTTATTTTGTTGGCTTTTTTTTTTTTTTTTCTTTTTTTTTTTTAGTTTTCTTTTTTGCTCTCCCTGTGTGAAATGAGTTGGTAACCACTGTCCAGCTGTTTGAGGGCACTGTCTGAAATGAGAAGTCAGCCACATATTTGATACGTAACCTCTTGGTTAGAATCATAGTTGAACTTCTTATTAGAATAAAATCCTCCAGGGAGTCTGGAATAAGCACTGTACTGATGCAGAAGGGAAAACTGGGGGAGGAGTAGGGACTGCAAAGGCCTTGTTTTTGTCTTGATACATAAGGAACAGTGTGGAGCAAACTGGGGCATTGTGTCTAGCTCACAGGTTGCAGTACTGCTAAAGAAGGCTAATTGTACCTCTGGTTTGGGTTATTTCCTTTTTTTTTTTTGTTTTGTTTTGTTTTCATTTATCAAGCCATTATTGACATAATGGAATGAAGTGGAATTTCCACTGTAGTCAGGCTGTTCCCTGGGTGTGAAAAACGTGGCTCTTTCCAACCTCCGCTGAATAACTCTATCTTGCTAAGTGTGCTCACTGCCAAAATACTGCTTTTAGGTAAAGCAAACATGGGTTACTGACATCAATGACCTGACAAACTGCAGAGCAAGCCTTTCCACCTCTGTTTAACCGATAAACTTTATCAAAGGATAGACTGTTTGACACAGAGCAATTTTCTGTAAATATATCAGTGCCGTCCTCTTTGCTTTGGCAGTCGGTGCAGAGCCGTTGTTAAATTGAGCTGACTGACCCAATATTGAACAGCAGCAGATGTGAAAGATATGGAAACTATTTCACTTTGTGCTGTGAAAGCTCCATCTCTCTTCAACAGATGGAAAAAAGCAGATAAAAATCTTGGTTACACGTCTAAAGCTTTTGTCTATTTTTCTGCAATCTTCCAGACAGGAGTTACATCTTCGGAGTAATCCTGAGTCCAAGGGGAACAGGGAGGTTTCCTCTCCCAGAGCTCCGGGACGCCGGTAACAAGTCTTGTTGCATAGATGTTGTGCAAAACATCAAGTTGTTCTCAGCACTGAGCTGAGTGAAATGCTCCGTGTGAGTGGGTGAAGCTCAGGGCCGTAGTGTGGCTCTGTAACACTGCATGGCTCTAAAACGAGTGGATAGCTGCTGAGCTGCAATGCTGCTGCAGGAGGAGAGTTTGATCTGCATGTGGGTTGGCTTGGTTTTGCCAGCTGGGTCTGGGCATCCCGCTCTCAAAAGATGAGCAGTGCGGTGTGCTGCGTGGAAGACGTGAATTTTCTGGAGGAAAAAGGGCGTTTGCTTGAGGTAGCTGTTAGTGCCCGCCTCGGTTGAGTTGCCAGGCTGTCTGTGTGTTAGTCAGCCAGCTCTGCTTTTAAAAAAAATCCAGGCTGGAACACAACGACAGTTCTGTGGGCTTACAAAGCTGTCTTCTGTTCGGAGTATGGAAGTACGGCGTATTGCATTGGAAAATGAGAAGTGAGGTTTTTACTGCTGGTTCTAAGTGCTAGTTTGCAGGAAGGGGGGGAGGCGAGCGCAGCCGAAGGGTTGCTGTACGTTTAAGAGGTATATGGAGATAATCAGGTTTTTATTAAAAATAATGAATCATGAGTGTGACCTGTTGTTGAACTACAGCAAGCGAGTGCTGGGAGGAGAGGGAGGCGTAGCACCCATCTGCAGGGCTGCATCTGCCACCCGCGTTCTGCACTCCACTGCAGGGCTGCTTTGAGCAGCTCCCAGCCCTGCAGGCAGCCTTGCTGTGCTGTGAGGGGCCGTTGATCCCAGGAAGGCTCTTCTGAGCAGGAGTTCCACTTGTTTCTCGTGTGCATGTGCGTAGTGCTATAGAAATAGAGAAAATGCCTTGGGACAGTCTGCTGTTAGGTAGGCAACAACTTGCATGTATTATACCATAGTGACAATGTATTCTCAATGTTAACAGATGATAGGATTGAGTTTTAAAATTAGTGGCTAACCTAAGGTGAGGCTGCATCCTCTGCATTTCCCTTATGTTTACTGGGGAACTTTTTTTTTTTTTTTTTTTTTTAAACTTGTGAAGCATCAACAAACTACACTGGCTGTGTCAAAACTGACGTCAACACTTGAGGGTATTAAAAGGAAAGATGTGAAGCCCTTGGCTGCCGTTGCCTGTAGCCCTTTGGGAGCACACGGTTCCTAGAGCAGCCTTCCAGCTGCATGTTACAGAGCAGGGCTCATGGGAAGCCAAGGGATTGGCTCAGCCTTGTGCTGTGACCTGCTGTAGGGGTGCTGTGTGGTGTCACAGAAAGGAGAAGCTGAGAGCAGGAGGCAGCTCTGTGTTACAACATGCTGTTCTGGGTGGAATCTGATAGCTTTCCTTCGTGTCTCACTTAAAATGGAGAGCTAAGTTAGGAACCAGTACAGATGTACAAGAAGTGCATCTGGTAGTTAACACAAGGGAGAATAGGAGGGCCGCTGTGTGGTACTGATAAACATACTGGCTGTTTGAAGATTTATCTGTACTGCATGGAACTTACACTGTCTGCGTTGCTGCTTCTGGTGCCTGAGATAGTTCCTGTTAGTGGATTATGCTGCAGATGGCTTCACTTGCTTTCACTGCAACTGATGTGGCCTACATAAGCTTCCAGAAGGACGGGGCACTCCTGGGAGTTCCTAAAAATGGGACTATTTTGGAGAAAATAATACGTGCCCATCACCTCTTGCCTTCTCTTGTCTGTGAAATTCTTGCATCAGTCTGCTCTTTGAGCTGAGTTACAAGGCATGCAGGTCTTGGAGTCTGAGGCATTTTTTTATCCTCTATGCACGTAGCACTACTGTCCTCTGTAGGATCAAGCAGAGGGAAATGCAATGAATCTGCTCCAAAACATTTCCAAATCCGATCTTAGAAAGACATTTGTCAGTAAAAAGGTGTGTGTTAGAAATGTTTCTAAAAGCATCATATGTATGCCTCTAGTGTTACAGTTTTTCCTACCTTAAGCTGAATTAAGCCCTGATCATTGATACAAAAACAAACAAACAAAAAAAACATTGAAATGGATACTAGTAGTTACGTTGGTAGTTAAAATGTGTTTCCTTGTGAAAAATGCAAACGTATGAACAAAAATACTCACTGATCTGTGCTTGTGTGTGTTGTTTTTTGTTTTTAGTAAAGTGAAGCAAGGTCTCCTTCCTAGCTTGGAAGATCTGCTCTTCTACACTATTGCAGAAGGACAAGAGAAAATACCAGTGCATAAATTCATAACTGTAAGTTTACTGTTCCTGGGTGCTGTATGAGAGCCACCTGCTACAAGGTGTTTGTTTTTTTTTTTTTAACGTTCTGGGTGCAAGAATATAAATGAAGGAATCCATGTTACAAATGGGTTGCTGCAACGAGGAATGTGACTTTTCCCCTTCCTCAACGCTGTGTGTGTAATTGAATGAGAATTCTTGTGCTGTTAACTCATTTATTTGCTGTGCAAGAGAATATGCTTCAAAGCTTCTGTGTCTGTGGCCCAGCTCAGTGGTGTTTGCACTTAGGCAAAATGCAGTTGGACCACTGTGGATTTTGATCCAAACCATAGCAGCCCTATAGCATATATCTTGAGTATTTTGATGTTGATGGTGCCGTGGCAGATAGTTTTTGACGTTAATAAATGAGACTGAACAGCAGAGATCTTTGCAATAGCATACATTTTCATTTTAGTAATTACTGACTTATTGTGATAGGCACTCAAATCTACAGGATTACGTACGTCGGATCCCAGGTTAAAAGAGTGCATGGATATGTTAAGACTGACCCTTCAAACAACTTCTGATGGTGTGATGCTGGACAAAGACCTCTTCAAAAAGTAAGCTTTGTTGTCAGTGTTACTGTGCAACTCTGAATGAATGTTCTGTGTGTGTTACTGACATCTGTCTTGGGGAGACCGACGGTACATAGTCGTGTAGTAGGAAGGGGTCCAAGCACACACTCCTACTGTTGGTATTTTTGTAAGAACTTCTGTGGCTTCATGCAGCAGGCAGATGTTGTAATACTCATCAGTGCTTAATGTATCAGCATTACCTGCATGTGTACCTGACCGCATCCTGCAGCTCTTACTCACATATCAAGTAAATGGATGCCATGTGGGTTATTTTCAATAAGTGCATAAGTCTTCTTTCTTTCTGCTTTTAATCTGAAGTCCAGGGAGCTGCTTCTGTGTAGTTCAGAGCATTTTGGTACTGAGATCAGAGCACGTATGTAGGTAATTCTAAATGAGTATATGAAAAACAGCAAAGCTGAACTACTGCTATGCAGAGATGAGAACTGTAGACACTGCTTTGATTTGATTTGGAAAAGATTTATGTGCCTTATTTTAGTGATAGTTTAAGAGAAGTCTGTGGTTGTTTAGCTGAACAATATAAGCACTGTTCAGCTTGTCTTCCGTTCCTTCCAGGCACACTCCTTCATTCAACTATTAATGGCTTTTGAGTGCCAAAAGATTATAACTAGGTGCTCTTAAATCTTGAAGAGAAGTTTGTAGTCTATTTGTGAGTCCATTTTTCTTCCATTTGCAGGGTAAATGGTGCTATATCTGAAAGTCGCTTCTTTCTTTAAGAGCTTCTTTCAAGATGATATATTTCTGTTCTGTACAAGCATTTTTTTTTGTTAATGGTGTACTGGGCTCCTCCTGGTAGTTTGGTGTGTGTATGTATCAATGCAAATATGTGGGTGTACACACACACACAGATAATTGAGAACTAGTGCTCCTCATACACACGTGCATCAAGGAGAAACTATGGGGAGCGCTGATAGCATAAACTTGACGTAACAAAAGATTTAACACCTTCTTACTGGTTTTATTAGATTGGAATTTGACTTAAATTGCCTTATTTTGAAGTCTTCTGGCTTTTTGGTGTTATTCGTCTTAGACAAAAAAATTGGAGGAAATTTCCATGTTACAGTTAGAACAGTTCCAGTTTTTTATCTTCTGTCTCCAGAGGTTCTGGAAATGAAGACTGGATACCCCAGTTCCAGCCACAAGGCTTGTTAATTTTCTTGAAGCAGGTGTTGCAATAATGTAACATAACAGTCTTTCTCTGTTGCTTGATACACTGGTGAGAAAAGTCTGCATGCTGAGAATGGTGCAGCATTCCAGTTAGCTGGTGGTATGCTTTACGTTTTTTGGTGTACTCTTAAAGCTATGGTACTACTGAAAGTGTATAGATAAAACTTTGGCTGCTGAACCAATGAGCTAGTGGTACGTTGGTCAGTGTGTATGGCAAAAAGGGGAAAGTCGTAATGGAGTTGTTTTGGAAAGGGTGCCAACTTGAGTGAGAAGGTAGCTATTGAGTAACAGTTATGAGTTTAAACTTCATTCTTGTTCCTATTAACTGGCTTTTTAGACGTACTCTTTGTCACAAGGTACTTCGTGTCCTGTTCTGTTGACTTGGAATTGTGGTCTTGCTGGCCAAATCTCCTCTGATCTGCTGGTGGGAAGCAGCAATCTGGGTCTGTTCTGTTCTAAGCATCTGTTACTGGATCTCAAACAGGCTTATCTTTTCCTGTGGAACAGCTGTGCTGCTCTCTAATTCTGGGCAGCAAATCCTGGGGAAAACTTTAATATCAGATGTACTTAACCCAGGTATTAATAGATGCTTTCTTCCTATTTGTTTGAGGAAATAAAAAGCTATTGATAGAAACTGTAGAGGACTTTTGCTATATTACTATAAATACCTCTTTTTTTTTTTCTGGAGTTGCACTTATTTGTTTCTAAAATGTCTAAATATATTGTACACTTCACAGGCATCATCTTCCTAGTTGGAACTGGAGCTTCACATAGTGTTTATACTGCACTTTTTGAATCGAAAAGATTTGCCCAGATCCCATTCTGCTGTGTAGCTAGCCTAGCGATTCCTCTAAATCCATGAGTTCAGAGTATCTCGTTTTAGCAGGTATCTACTTTGCTTAGGAAAGCAATAATCAGCACTGGGAGCCAGAATTTTAAAGAGAAGGGTTAAACACAACAAGCTTCATGACAAAAGAAATAAAATGAACACAATTTCATGCTACGAGCCTGTATATATTTTTTAAGAGAATTTGAAACTCGAGCCATGGCTTCCAAATGATGCAGATCGTAGGACTTGAATGCCAGTGTTCTGTTAGAGCACTGTGGAGAAGGCAGGGAGCTGAAGGGCACTGGGTTGAGGTGAGATGTGTTGTAAGCTTGACAGTTTCGCCCTTTGTAGGGATGAAGTAGGCAAGTCAGTTACAAACCTGTTTTGGAAAACAGATGTGATGATTTCTTACTTGTCACGGAAATATTCATGAGAGAGAGTCATCTGTGAATTTCTATTCTCTTTGCTCATCCGTCTTTCTGATGGGAGTTGATTGAACTTAATCCCTGCTTTACCCTTGAGTGAAAGTGGCTTGTTCAAGTGCAATGCTAGTGCGTTCCTCTGAATTGCACATCCCTGATAAAGCACATGCAGATGCATCACGTGACAGTAATAGACAAAATTGCAGGTTATTCAGAGTCCTTGCTAACCATACTTGTGTTTTTTCTAGCTAGCTTTATTTTGACCTCTCGCTCATGTGAACAGCAATGTGGTAGTATTGCAACCCAACTGCATTGTTAGGCTGATATTAAAAAGTTTGGGAAAACAGAGATTTGAGATGGGAAGGTAGCACTGCTACCTTAAACACTATTCATACATGCAGTATGTAATAAAGTCTACTTTGTTCTTGAAGTTTTCATGCTGCTCCATTACTTCTGAGCCATTCTTCTCTGAAGGGTAACATGGAACATAAGCCATCTACAGGCTCCACTGGGGAGATGTCAGCTGTGGAATATTAGAGTCTGGCAAGATGGATGTCCCCTATTGACTGAAAGTATCAGTGCTGCATAACTGCAGCTCACTGAGACCTGTGCTGTTTTGTCCATGCAGTAGTCGTTTGCAGTACTTGGCTAGATGAACCAAACCCCTGTATTTAGTGCCTCAATTCATACAATTTGCCTGGATTAAGGAGATGCTGATCTTGGCAGTTACAGAAATGCAGTGAAGTCCTTAACCAGCATGGCCATTTTTGCAGTCAGTGCCTAGTTTAAAGCAGTTGAATTATTTGAGACTTGATGTAAATTGGAGAGTATAAAAATGCCCTTTCTGCAGTGTTATGTGATATGAGAGGAGTGTTTCAGCGCATGCTGCCTTCCTACTGTCATGTTGCTCATGCTCTGACTTCTCGGCCTGTTTTAATAGATTTAGGTTAACTTCATTTTTTTTTCTAATGAGAGTATTTAATGCTGTCTGTGTGATACAGATCATGTGCTGAAATGCATCTGAAAGTTAAACCTAATGTGTGTGTGTAATCTTCCTTCTGCACACGTGGCTGCCGTAATTGCTCTTAATTACTTTTGAGAAAGGGTTGCACCACCTGCAGGAAGACTGCTGGGAACAAAAATGGGCAGGGTTTTGGCAGGCTGTGTGAAAAGGGAGGGGACGAGCACGACAAATCACAACAAAACCAGCTGAAACTGCTGTTTCAATGTAGGTTAACAGTTTATTACAGGCGGAGCAATTCTCAGATTGCCCACTTGGATACAAGAAACTTCTCTGCTGTTTCTCTTCCTCTGTTGGAGGGAAGGGCAGACCAGCATTTGGGATGGTTGTCAGTTGAATTTGCAGTAAGGCATTTAAAGTACAATGGAGTTCAGAGTGAAAGTGAAGCTTCTAAAAAGGGAAGGGGGTGCAAAGGGAGGATATTCCATCTGCCCAGTCATCTGCATGCAACTTTATTCTGACCTGGTGTTGACTTCTAACCATAGGATTACTGAAGTAGTGTTCAAAGTGATGTAATCTTTAATTGTTATGAGTTACTCCTAATTGGAAGAATGAAGTTCTCCTTCCTAGTAGAGCCCTGTATGTTCTTGAGTTCTCATCTGTCTGAAATAACAGCCTGCTTCTGCTTTTATGAACGCTACCAGAAAGTGCAGTAGGAACGTTACAGATGTGTTAATTTGGTGTTAAGCCCGCCTTTCTCTTTCTTGCACTAGGATGGGGCTGTTAATCCCCTTTATCGGCTGTGCTTTAACGGTGTGATAACAGCTCCCAGTTCTCATCCTCTGCTGCCATTCACCCCACCCACAGATACAGCACTTAGCACAGCTTGTCTCACCTTGTGTTCCCAGCCTCCACTTCTGCTGTTCCTCCTGTATCAAGTCCTTTCCATTTTACCCCGTTGGTTGTGAATGTCCCCCATGGGCTGATGTTTGGAGAGCATGGGCGATGAGGTGATTGTGTTCTAGGTTAAAAGAAATCAGAAATGGTGGTAGTCTGAAGTGAGAGGCTTTGAGTCCTTTTCAGTGTTAATTTTATGTTTGTTTTAGATGTTAGCAGGGACTTAATCAGTTCTTCTGTTCTAACAGCCCACGTGTTTTTCAGTTCAGTTTGGTGTGTTGGCAGCTTCCTTGCTCATTAACACTCCTTTGAAGGAGAAGTAAGGCAACTCTCACTTGTGTTGGTCCGAAGGACTGGGTGGCTTAAGCCCTACTTGAAGGGAAATTGATGGTACTTTGCTGTACAACCCTACAGTTGAAATAAGAGTTTAAACTAGAATGGCATAGAAGTGAATGTATTAAAACAATTATAAATAACTTTTTAAAATAGGGATGAAGAATTCCTTCTAATGAGGACCTATCATTTTAGGCACAAAAAAAGTTTAAAGGGACTGGCAGTCCTTAAGAAGCAATTGCACGCTGCTTAAGCAAGTCATCTTTTTGTCCAACTACTAATATTTATTTTCCTTTGGCTTATTGCAGGTGTGTACAAAGTAACATTGTATTGCTTACTCAAGCTTTCAGGAGGAAGTTTGTCATCCCAGATTTTATGTCATTTACTTCACACATTGATGAGCTTTATGAAAGTGCTAAAAAACAATCTGGAGGAAAGGTAACGTTGCGTATAAGTTCAACTTGAAGCTTCTCTGGAATTCTTGATATTGACCAAATTTGTTTGTTCCTTTTCAAGTAGGGGGCTTTTCTTCACGTTTCTAGCAGAATGTGAAACTGATAATTTGATGCAAGTAGTTGCAAAAGTTCAGTTTGTTTGCAGCTTATAAATTAAGATAAAAATGCAGCTCCAAACCTCTGACAGTCTTTTAAAGTTGTCGGGCTGAAGGCACAAAATAGTGTTGGTCGTTCTTAATTTTACCCAAGTTATAAAGTTGCTGTATTACTTGCTATTAAGGCTGTCTGTAACTGTTTTTCTAGCCTACAGCCTTCAGTTGTGTGAAGTAGCACAGCTTTTAAGTGCTAAATGTACTGTGTTTAGTAATTCAAGTTTTTACAAGTCTTTGTTTTCAGTGGTTAATTGAAGACTCCAAACTTTGTTTGAGTTTTGTTATTTGAAAATCCTAAATATGCCATAAAATTGGACACGGGTTGGTCTTACAACATGCTGAATCATAGAATGGCTTGGGCTGGAAGGGACCTCAAGGATCATCAAGTTCCAACCTCCTGCCACTGTCAAGGCCACCAAGCTCTGAATCTGGTACCAGACCAGGCTGCCCAGGGCCCCATCCGACCTGGCCTTGAACAGCTCCAGGGATGGGGCATCCACAGCCTCTCTGAGCAGCCTGTTCCAGCACCTCACTATCACTCTGTGAAGAACTTCCTGTGACATCCAATCTGAACCTTCCCTCCTTCAGCTTAGAATCATTCCCCTTGTCCTATCACTATCTACCTGAGTAAAAAGTTGATTCCCCTCCTGTGTTTATAATCCCCTTTTGCTGAAGTATGTATTTCCATTGGAAAAAATACTCCGTTTGATAATGGTCTCATCAGTATAACAACTTATAAGTGTTCTTAGGTTTGCTTTGTGATGATTTGGGATAATACAGTTGTACCTCTCACGTCCTCACCACGTGCAGTTATTACCATAGACATACACTAACATACAGTTAAATATTTTGGATGATGTAACACCTCTCTTTTTGTTTTTTGTTATGATAGGTTGCTGACTATATTCCACAGCTGGCCAAGTTCAGCCCTGACTTGTGGGGTGTGTCACTTTGCACAGTGGATGGGCAGAGGTATATTTTTATCTTGGAAATTTTGCTGTTTCAGGAAATTGAACTGTTTGATAGATGCAGCACTTCCTGGTATCTCATGTTTTAATAAAGAAAAAGCATTGTAGGAGTTGTTTAAGAGGTAAAACCTACTTGGACCTTATTCTTCTTTGTTTTAAATTTCTGCTGAAGCAAACTTAATTTTTGTTTTTATAAAGAGTTGCTTTAAGAGTATTTGTAATTACTCCGTAGAGGTGGGTTATATTGCTATTAGGAGCTGGCAACAAATAAATAAAGCTGAGGGTAATGTCAGTGATCACCAGAGGACAAGATAGAGGTGATGTTTATGTAGTATTAATCTTTGAATGCTGAGGATCTTTTGTCTAATAGCATCCATGCTTTGATTTAGATGTTACTTTTTTGCATTTTAATGTTGTTACTTTGTTACTCTACTCTTATTTTTATGGCCACTGTAGGTCACTGGGTGAATATTCTTTACGAAGGAAGTGAATATGTGGAAACTGGACTGAACTTCAATCTGATTTTTTTGTTGTTGTTGTTGCTTCAGATTTACCAAACTGTCTCCTGTTAGGGTGTGTGTAGCTCTTAATATAGCTACAGTGATTTTTTTTATTGAACAATGACTCAGTGCAGCAGAAAATGGAGCCAAATGTAAAGCAGTATCTCACATCTTCTAGCTGAGAGGTGAGGTAAATTGCTGTGTCAACCTTTGTGACCTGATGACGTGTTTGATGCAGGCATACTAAGCTGAGTATCAGGATTCTTAGGTGTGTAGTTTGTCCCAGCTGAATGGAGCACTCTTGAGGTCATCTGGCTGCCTCATGGTGGCAGTGCACTGGGGGATATTTTAATATCATCTGTTATTATCTTTTTTTTTTTTTACTGTATATTGCAAGATCTGTAATCTTCAACAAGTGCTGTGCAAGGTTTTTGATGTGCCTCTTAAATGCATTAATCTAAGTGAAACTTCTACCACCATTTTAGCTTCTTGCTTAAATGGCTGAACTGTAATAAAAGTTTCAAAAGTGAAGAATTTTCTTAAATATATTGACTTAGCATTTGCATTGTTTTGGATATTACAGCGTGCACTAATGAGAGTTTTTGCATTACTAGCTTTTGTAATGTTTAATGTTGTTTAATACTAATTTTCATAATGCCAGAAAGCTTCTGTAAATTTCTTTGGACTTTTCTCAGATTTTCTGCAAAAAAAAAACCCAAAACAGTTCTGATTTTGTCGTCAGACATGTGATAGCTTGGAACCTGTTGTTCTCAATGGGCCATATGCTGCTTTTGTGACTCATTCTCTTGAGCTTGGATTAGGTGTTGCAAATAAACTTTCTGGAAGATGTTTTTTCATGACTTCAGTAAAATACGTACAGCACTATCAGAGAGAATAGAACTACTGATAGTTCAATTGATAGTTCCAAAACAGAATTGGCTCTCATTTTGCTTCCATATCCATCACTATGTGTAAGGGGCTGCATCCAGGTAGACTGTACTCAGTAGAATAAATTTGATGCTAGACTTCTGGTGCAAACCCATTTCTTAATTAGCTTTCAGTTTATTGTATCTGTAATAATGACCAGTTTTGTCTTGTTTACTGTATAGAGGTGATTGTTAAAAACATAAAACCTCTTTGTTCTGTTCTTTAAAATCATAAAATGGTTTGGACTGGGAGGGACCTTTTAGAGTTCCAACCTTTCTGCTACAGACAGGGCACTCCCCTGGTGTATGAATGTAGTTTAAGTAACTTTATTTTTCTTGTGACTAGTCCCAGTATGCTGAGAACTGAATGAAGCACTTAATACAGCTGGAGAACAGGAGAATTGAAGCATCTTCATCTGTGTTTTTCGCAGGCATTCTATTGGAGATACCAAAGTTCCTTTTTGTCTTCAGTCCTGTGTAAAGCCTTTGAAATATGCTATTGCTGTCAATGATCTTGGCACAGAGTATGTGCACAGATATGTTGGTAAAGAGCCTAGTGGATTAAGATTCAACAAATTGTTCCTGAATGAAGATGGTAAGAGTTACTTAATATTTAATAACACAGTTACAGAACAAGCTACCCTTTTTTTCCCCAGTATTTTTATTTTACTCTATCTTCTAAAGTCTAACTGTTGTCATACAAATGTAAAAGCAGTCTGTATACCACCTGGCCTCTCAGTGCTGTCAGGAGCAGGTGCTGATGCCAAAGGCTGGAGCTGGTTAGTTTACAGAAGTAAAACAATGTGCCTTCCCATGGATGATTCCAAATTAAATTTAGCTAGTGATTCAAAATGCACTTTTTTTTTTTTGGTTTGTGACAGGAATGTTTTAGCAAGAATGTCTTGCACGGTAGCTAGTTTATTTCTTTTTGAATGGCATTGAAAAACAAGCATCAAAAGTGCTATTTTGAATGACATTATGGTAAAAATCTGAAAAAGATGACTCATGTAGCCTTAGAGGAAGTGCTGGATGTTATCTCTGAAACACAGATGCTTCCAGCAGATCTTTCTCTCCCAGTAAAAGAACAATGTTTCTGTTGCCATGGCAATCTGATTAATATTTAATTAATAAGACTGAAATATTTTTGTCAAGGACTGTGTTGAATTTTGTCTCTGTTACAAATATTGATACATTCACAAACTATAATGCATAATTCTATTTAGACATACAGAGTGATTAGACTATAGTCTTACATTACTATTACTTTGAAGAGTGCTTAAGACAATCTTGTAATGGGGATTGGGGTTGTTAGAAATTGCACCAGAGTGCATGAAATTAAGAGAGAAGACTAATGCATGTGATGCAAACCTTTATGAACTTTTGTTAAGTGTGTTGTTGTATGGGTGGTAGAGCTGACCTGAGAAATGTGTTAGCTGAAGGGCTGGTCACACTCAGGTTGGTTCTATACAGTCTTTAAAGCAGACAGTAGAGGTCAGTTACATGGAGAGTTGCATTTCTGCAAGTAAAAGAGGAAGAGGAAAAAGGGGGTATAGCTTGTATATAAAAACCAAGTCATGTGAAGCTTGGACATGCAGCATATCTAGCAGCTTTAACATAACTCTTTGATCAGGTTTGCAAACACACCATGTGTACATTTAGTCCATTGGCTTCCAAATTGTTATAGTCAGTTTTTATGTCTGTAATGAGGATTTTATGAGGTGATCTGCAACTATTTGAGAACTTTTTAGACACGCATCTGAAGTTGTTTTTTTTTTTTTTTTTTTTTTTTGTTTTGTTTTTTTACCTACCTACTATATATAAGTTCTTGTATTTCTTAATTTACTACTCCTGGAAAGATTTCAGGTAGTTTTAAATAGTGAAAAAAGCTAACAGAACAAAAAGTGTTGATAAGCATCATTCATATTTCGGGTAAGGTCTGTGCTGTGCAATGTAAATTTGGAATCTGATGCAGCCATGTGAGTATTCAATTTCAAAACTATTTTTAATCAAGGAAACAGTTCACCACGCAGTTCAGATTTCCACATGATTAAAGCAGTTTTCACGCTAATTAAAAGTTGCTTCAAGTAGCTTGGGAATTTCATGTAGTAAAATGTGTCTGAAATACACATCACCAGGAGTATTAACTTCCCATAGTGATTGAGTCAGTTTGCAGTGTACTTCCTGCTGGTGAGTTGACACTGAAGTGTATCTGACAAGACTGTATCTATGTGCAGTCAGTGTCATCTGTTCATATATGTGACCTTTTGGTAGTGGTCATTTGAAGTGTTAGTCCAGTGATACAGTTTCTTAGTAGAATGTAATCCAGTATTTTGGTAGAATCTAGTGCAGTAATAAATGTATTGTGCTCATGTGGAGGTCTGTCAGGAAATGGCTTGTGCTGCTGAGGAATTTTGTCATCTAAAGGTGGATTTCTGTAGGTTTTGCATTGCACAAGCATGTTCTGATGCCTTTGTCACAAGGAACTAGTCACAGCACACCTGTCCTGTGTGTTAAAATGTTGCTTTTGTGCACGTGTGGCAGCTTCTGCTTCCTGTGCTCAAAGGCTGCAAACCGGAGTTGTGCTGGGAATGCTTAATGCCAGAGGTGGACAAAATGTCAGAAGAACTGGTGATGGAAAAGCAGTGTAATTTGAGTTTACGAGCTCAAAGGGAAGGTCTGGTTTGCATAAGGCCTAACTGTGTGGCACGTTGCTAGAGCAATCTTACTGGTGGTCTGGCAAATTTTGAGTTATAAAGAACACATTTGTTTTTCACTGATTAATAGCGATGTCCAGGGGAGACAATTAAGATGACTAGATAAGTCATGTTTTCTTTTGAGCTTCGATGTATCTGTTAAATTCCTTAAGTTCCCTACATTAAAAGATGTAGAAGAAAAGCATCCCTGTCCCACAGTACAGACAGAACTCTGTAGCAGAGCAGTGTGTTTGCTCTTCAGGCTGCTAGGCAGGTTGCTTAGGCAGAAGAGAAATGATGCAGTGCTGTGCTTAGGGCATCCCAGCTGGAATGGAGTGGCTGTTAAAAGTGGTGCTTTTCATTAAGGGTAGGAAGATGAATTTACTGTGAGGTATAATGAGATGGTACAGGAGACAAGAGACTTGCAGGGACATTGCCTAACAGTGGTTTTGTTTTTTTTTTCAGTGGAAGTAAATGATTGCCTTTATTTGATTAGTGTGTGGTTAGCAGTCTGTGCCAGTTAGCTTTTCAGAGCTTGATACCTCTTTTGAAGATAAACAGATGAGTCTGCTGACCTCTTCACAAACTGTTGTGATTGCATTCTCTGCCTTGGTTCCTTGTGATAATACAGTGTGCAGTTCCTTACAGGTGGCTTCTCCTTGGGGGTTAATGAGTTGCTGCTGCTATAGGAAAATGACTGTAACTTTTGGTAGGGACTAACGAAGCAATGAAGGTCACCAGTCCCACATAATCCATAGCTTGAGGGAATGTGGGTGGGGTGGTAGGTAAACTTGGCTCCTGGGAGGAGGAGGATACTTAGGGAGGGATGTGGGTTTGCAGCACTGGGAGGATTTTGAGACAGCTAGGCAAAGCCGTGGGTGACATGGTCTAACCTCAGCAGTGGCCTTGCTCTGAGTGGGAGGCTCCATGAGGTGAGGTCCCTTCTGACCAGCAGTATGAGATGCTGCGAGTCATTCATCTTCTGGCAGCTTAAAAAAGGGCACAGAGGTTTTGGTCCCTAAGGAGGCAGAGTTTGGAAGCTATTGAAATGGTAAAATCTCTCAAGTTTATTTTACTGCGTGTATTACATATTAAAAGAGCAAACAGTTGATGTTTTTAAATGTTCCTTTTTTCCTCCCACAAGTTTGGAGTTAAAGTAGCAACAGATAAAAGGAAGAATTCAAAACTGTCACAGTATCGTTTTTTAGACAGTGTAACCCTCAAAAAGCAACATCCTGTTTTAAAAGCCAAAATGTTTAAAAGAAAAAAAAGAATGAGAACTAGGAGATAGATGATGATGAATGAGAACTCCTATAGACTACTTGAAAAGTAGACAGCTAATCAAGAAAGTTTTTTTACTTGAATTTTTGATGGTGGTTCTTCCAATGGGGATGCCAAAGTATTGATAATATGGAGAAGTTGGGTTATAATAAGGCACTTAAGCTGTGGCAGGTGTAAGTCAATTCTGAAATGTTAAATCTCAGTGAGGATGGGGAAAGAATTACTTGTATTTCAGAAGAAGGCCATAGAAACCTGATTTCTGAAGACTCAGGTTGCTGTGTTTATGTGCAGAAGTGAGGAAATGGAAGAATTGGAGAGGTGTTTTATTTCTTTAAATTACCTCTTGAGCTTTTACAATCACTGAGACTCGGAGAAAGTTTGCAAGTCCCTTAGGTGTGTTGGTTCTTCTTGTTGATGCCACGTTGATCAAATATTGGATCACTGGAGGAGGTTGAGTATTTTAAAGACAAGGAACCTTGCCAAACCGATGTGTTTACTGGATTGTTAAGTAGCATTGGGCAGTTTGTTGTAAGCTGTAAAATACTTAGCTCAAAAAAAAAAAAAAAAAAAGACAAAAACAGAAAAAATGGAGATTACAATATTTCTAGTTGAAGTTTGTATTCTGTTGTTATAGTTCCAAGTCTTATATTGATCATTTTTCACTTCAACCTTTGACTGGCTTTGTTTGACCGATGTCTCTTCAGTTATATATGTAATTGAAAACTTTATTTCACAGACAAGCCTCATAACCCTATGGTGAACGCTGGAGCAATTGTGGTCACGTCTTTAATCAAGGTAAAAAAATCATTTTTAGTTTCTCTCAGAGAATTTTAATAGAGTGTAGGAAAGTATCCTTGCATGTTTTCATTGTTTGTGCGCAGTATTTGATGGCAGTTTGCTTGTTAGCAGGTAGACAAGCTGGCATGTTTTGGAAATAAAACACTTCCAAACAAAGGCAGCTTCAAACAGTTTTTAAAAGTAGTTACAGTGCAGCTGGAAGACTTTAATGGTAGAGTTTTAAGTTTTGTTTACTTCTTTAACTGGATAATACTTCAGATGTTACCGGCATGTCCCCATGAACATACTCTGTAGTACTCGGATATGTTTGCAAATGACTAATGCTTGTGCAATGTGAACTTAGACTATTTCCTGCTGTGCAGAAGGAAAGGAAGATCCTGGGGATTCTAGGGTGATGCAGTTACATTAATTTTAATATGAAATGTATCTACTATTAACATGCTGTGTAATAGAACTAGATTTAACTTATGGTATGTAGTTTCTTTTGGGATGCTTAATGTACTTTCTTAAATGTGGTTGGGAACAGCAGCCTGTATTTGCAGAGTAAACTGTCAGCTGAATAATGATTTCAGTCCATAATCGTGCAACTTTGGAAAAGCAGTATTATATTTTTTGCGTTAGAATAGCTGTATCTATTGTAAATGACATGAATTTCATGTAATGCTGATGTTTGCCAGATACTTGCTTTTTCTGCCTTTTTTTTTTTTTTTTTTTTGGTAGGCACTGATACAAAAAAAAACTGGTTCTTGGTTCTTTAGAACTCAGGATACCTGCTTAGAGGGCTGAGGATCATGTCAGTGCCCTGGAGATTTGAAGTAGAAAACTTAATGCTGTTACTTCAGAGGTCTAAAAAAGCCTTTGTCTTCCTTATGTTTCATTCTTTGTTAGCTACAGTGTGTTTCTTACCTCCTGTTTCCAAATTGTTGATTTTACAATTTCTTAGATCATGATTTTTTTTTTTTTTGTTATTTTATATTTAAAGAAGGTGTAAGAACTCCTGCTTAAAGACATTTATCTTTAATAGCTGTAGGTGAAAGAAAATGGCCTTAAATATGACAGGTAAATTTATTCACGTTTAATATTTTTAAAGGTTGACTGAGCATTGAAATTCACTTGAATAACAGTGAATTTTAAAATGACTTAACACACTTGTCAAATGTCAAGATGTTAGACCTACCTAGAACATGCCCTGTTGGTCATAAGGCAAAACACAGGCATGTGCCTCTTGCAGAGGGCACATAGTTCTTGATAAATGGTTTACTTTTAAATAGACAAAGTGGATTTGTTTATTGCATGTAATTGTGGTATTTGTTGAAAGGTTGGGGGATTGTTTTGCAGGGTGGATTTTTTTTGTTGTTCTTTTCTGTAATGTTCTTACTAAGAGTATTGCACTGCACTGATGTTTTTGCATGTGGTAACTGCACGTCTAATGGACACATATCACAATTATCACTTCATTATTTGTTTTCGCTGTGATTAAAATGTAGATTTTCATGTATTGTTTTCACAAAGATACCATTTATCATCTGACTAACTAACCAAACTAAACATGGTATTCTGGAAGAAGTTAGAGGGTCAAGAACTTACATACAGGCTACGTTTTCTTGTGAAATAACTTCTTTACAACCTCTTTCTTAGCAACATTCTTCCTAAACTGTTCAGTGACTTAAGTAATTCCAGTTTGTATTTGACTTAATCTAACTTAGATTTTTCTGGGCAAGGTGGCTTCATTAACCTTTGTTCTGCCCTCAGTTTCCCTGCATTCGTGTTGTTTGGTTTCAGGTGCTACTTAAATATCTTGGTGGCTGTGTGTGGCTCGTGGAGTCCAAGATAATGAGAAGGCTGTTAAACAGGAGCGAATGTGTCACATGTGACAGGTTGAGGTAGTGATAGCATGTTGATAGGAGAGATTGGTGCTGTATTTCAGCATTAAGAATGCTTTTACCTCCTTTGAGAGAGATGTGCTAAATTACCTTTTTCTGATTTATGAAATTTTGCATCCATTATGTGGTGCAGGACTCAGCCAGCAGAGATTAGCATGTGTGGTTGTGTCCATTACTGCCCTTAAAATCTGTCATAAATCAGTTGTGGACAAAACATGAAGCTCACAGCCATATACCTTTTTTTTTTTTTTTTTCAGAGGATGTACTGTGTTAATGTTTTATGGGGGGAAGAAACAGTTCTTGGGGTCACAAGTCCAGCTCTGACTGCACACTTTGTAACAGAGCACAGACCAAAGCAGTCATGCTGGTACTCGATACCTGTAATAGTAAATAATAACAAAAACATACGGGCATGCCAAGTTGTGCATTTGTTTGCCTTACTGTATGACCTACTCTTACCAGCTTACACGATTCTCCTGACATGCTTGGAATGTGTTCAGGTTTTATTGCCTTAACTTGTGGCTCTGCCCTAACAATATTTACATTGCAAATACAGGCTGCTTCAGCAATTTAAAGCGTGTATTTGGAATGGAAATCTTTTAGCAAAAGGACATACTGTAGTCTTTTATAATGAAGATCATAAAAAGCCCTGAGGGCCTTTGTGCTTGTTTGTAATTGTACGGCCGTTTGTCTTTATTACTAGCTGAGGTTATGTAGTTAGAACAATTCTGAAATAATAGCATTGAAAAAAACAGGAGTGGTAGTTATACCATCTAATGTGGAAAAATGGTGGTAGAATAAAATTCCAGGTCTCCAAGGAAATAGCTGAAGTGAGGATTCGGCTGCTGGCCAGATCTAGTATAGGTGTGGTGCTCTGAAGCACCCAGCTTTGTGTAAATCACAGTCTTTGTCCCTGCCATAGGTGGATGGAAATGCTTTCTTCTCGTGTTTTTCTGAAATGTTACACTTGATTCTCAGAGCGTGCCAGCTGCGGAGAGATCCACGGTTGTGTCAGAAGCATGGCTGCCTGGAGCAGTTGCTTAGGGGTGCCAGTAGGTGAGGTGTGCAGGGGCTGTGGATGCTTGTGGAAGGAGTTGTCAGAGGAACCAGGGATTGGTCTGAAGTCGTTTTTGTCATTATGTGTCAGGGTCCTGTCAGTAGGTGAAAGCTTTTCTAGGTGACCAATGTTTTGGGCTCCAGCCTAGAGCTGCTCCTGCAGGGGCTCTCCATGGGCAGAGATCAGCTCTGCACGGTGCCTGTGGGCTGCAAAGGGACAGCCTGCTCCTCTGTGGGTCTCTGGGGTTGCAAGAAGCTGCTGCTGCATGCCTGGAGCACCTCCTGCCCTCCTTCCCCACTGACCTTGGTGCCTGCAGGGCTGCATCTCTCGTGTCTCGCCTCTTTCCCCTGTCTGCTGCTGCACAGCAGTTTTTCCCTTCCTTACATCCACTCTCGCAGAGGCTTGACCGGTGTTCCTTGCTGACTTGGCTCTGCCTTGCCGAGGTCCCTGGCTCTGATCTGACACGAGGCAGCTCTTGGGCTCTGCTCAGAATCCATCCCTGGGGCCCCTCTGCTACAAAGCCTTGCGGTGTAAGCCCAGTGTAGGGTGCACAGCAGTACTCATAGTCCTTTCACAAAGTTTGGCGTAGGTGAGGGTGAAAATGCTCATTTTTTTAATGACCCTAAAGAGAACATAAATAATAGAATAAAGTGTAGTGAATCCCGTATACTTCAGAGCATTATAAATATGCTGGTAGACTTCCAAGTATCTGTGTCTATCAGCATTGTGAAAACCTGCCTAGCTGTTCCCAGGTCTGTTTGTTGTCCTTAAAAAGCCTATACAATTCTTGAGGAGAGGAGAAGAAAGGCATATTTCTTACTGGCTTTATTTAAAATACATAGTACAAATTTAGCTTTACCTGCTGTCTTCTACCTGTTCTGTTTGCCCTTCGTCAGACTGATGTGTAAAAATAACCCCAGACAGCTTTAAAACCTGTGTTGACGTTGTGATCTTCACTCCAAGATACTTGGCTTCGATGTGGGGAAGGTTCCTCTCTTCCTGAATTTTTCACTTTCTTGTCATAACTAATTTTGAGTAGAGCATACATACATGCCATTTTGTGCTTGCTTTTTATTCCAACTCATATGTATTATGTGTTAATTAACATAGAATGTGCAGTGGTCTGTGGCTTCCCGTTTTGGAGTGGTGTTTGAAAGGGCATGTAACACTCAGTGGTTACCTCTGAAAGTATTTAATCCTTGAAGGATGTTTTTACGTGTATTTGAAATGGTAGTAGTCTTGCTCTTTGTGGGTTGGATGCTGTCTGTGACAGTGTGCTCTTAAGTATTTCAGAGCTGAAAATGGTACACTAAGCAGCCAAGATACCAGCTCTCATAGAACATGCTCAGGTTAACAAAAAAGCATGTAAGTAAGGAAAGCTAGAATACAAATATTAAGCTTACCTAAAATGTACAAATGGAAAAATTGTTTTCTTGCTCTCTAACCCAGTGCTAGGAGCTTTTTCCTGGATGTTTGCTACAGAATATAGTTGTAAGTTAGGATGGTTTAAAAAATTCCTGACGTATTTTTGATAATCATCTTCTACCTTAAGTCTCATAATCCAGACACTATTAGTTTGGCTTGGATTCAAAGTGAAAATAGTATTTTAACAAGAGATGCATGGTAAGAGCTTATGTGGTCTAATTTTCAAAGCGTTTAATGTTGATCAATGAGAAGTGGCTAATATTAACTACTTTTCTAATAAATATTGCCAGATTTCTCTAGTTGCAAACTCTGGGAAGTATCCGTGTCTCTCCTTTCCTATGTTCATGCAGGCTTGCAACTTACTCAGTTGTGCTCGATTGCTTTGTAGTTTTCCAGTAGAAATATGAAGTACCTTGTTTGAACACAGGGAAGATCACTAGAAACCTTAGACAGTCCAAAAAGGCAAACCCAAAACAAAGAACCTGATGATGGACAGCTGTAGCTTTGCTGTAGTTCTGAGTGTTTACAGAATTGTATTGAGCTGTCTTTTCCAAGTTGGATTTTTTCTGTCCATCAAACTGCTTCAATCTTAACATTTTTTATTTCATTTTGTATTCATTTAGAAATGTTGTTTTCATATGTATATACACACAAGCATGTGTGCAGTCGGTGTGTATATGAACATATGTTCCAGTAAATGCAGTGTTTGTGGATTTAGTGCATGGAATGTTTCCTTCTATGTCCTAGGCAGGTGAATTGCATCTGAACAACATCAACAGCGAAAAAGTTTTGTCTCAGTGCTCCCAGCCTCAGAAAAATAAGAAGCATTTACACAAGAACGGATGGTTTCTTTCTTTGTTTCAGTGACTATGGAAACATTGCTCAGCACGCTGCTAGGATTTAGTCTGCACTTAGATTTTCATCTCAGAACGTGCATTTCAGGAAGGAGGGAGGCACGCACCTGTAAGCTGCTGAAGCAGGGAATTGCTAGCTTGGTTTTATTGTCATCAGGCGTAAGGAAGCAAAGTTTTCTGTTTTGGTTCTGTTACGTTAAACTCGTTCTGAGGTCTTGGTCCTATGGATACTTAGGCAAATATCTTAGGTGCCACGAGTGGTGTAACTTCGGTAACAATGCTCTCATTTGATGTAAGGTACCTATGGACGTTTGTGGAGCATCAAGGACTGAAAATGCATCATCTTGATGTAGTGTGCAGAAGGTTTTATTCTTAAAACGTGGAGTAGATGCAACCGCTACAAAGGAACCTTTTTTATGAGTTAATGCAGAAGAAGTTTGCATTGGGTCTTTTGCCCACAAACTGTATAGGATGCTGGATAAGCCAGGTTTTTGTTGAAGGGCAAGGGATTCTTTTTTCAGCTGGGAAAAAAAAAAAGTGAATTATGATGTATTTCTATTTTTGCAGAAAGCATGATCCCTTTCTCCCTCTTTCTTTTTTTAACAAAAGATAATGTTTTGATTTATTATGTCTAACCATACAATTATCAATGCAGCATCCCATAACTAATGCTGACCCACTTTCCCAGAAAAGATGTTCATTGTGCATTTGAAAGGTTTGAAAAGGTTTTTGTGGTTTAAATGTTGTTACATATTTTACAGCATTAGGATCTATGGAATATTTTGACAACTGCAACAGTTCAATGAAGTTGGTAATTTCTTCTTTTAATTATTTTTCATTGAACAGATTTGGAGTTAAATTTTTAAGGCTTGTGTTCTGGTGTATTAAACAGGAACATTTTGATGAAATGTCATTTATATTTTTTTATTACAAATTAGCAAGAGACTGACTGTAAGTGTAAGGCTAAGCATAAGGTAACCATGGGTGTGTAATTTTGACAAAGCAGTGTGGTGTTACTTTCAGCTAGTGACTGTATGTGTGTGACTGCACATCTTGTAGCTGAGCTGGTGCATGGGCTGCAGAGACTACCTGCAGCACCTTAAACTATAGCCAGAGTGGGAAATGAGGCTGGCTTTATGCATTTTCATTAAGTAAAATACTGGTTCATATCTAGTTTCAGTTTTTTCCCCTTTTCCCCCATCCCCATACTGAACACTGTGCAAGTAGTATCTCAAATAGCTTCCTAAACAGAGTATTTTATCTAATTAAAATATAAATAATCTCAGTATTGAAGTTGAGAGCATCTTCCCCAGATGTATTGTTTCCACTTGTGTACGTGATGCCACTGTTTTTTAAACTTCCTAAAAAGCTGCTACTTTAAAAGATTTCCTGCTCAGCCCCTCCTGTCCCCCAGCAGACCATGCACTGTTCTTAAATCTCCCAGCCCTGTTTCAATGTCTAGCTGCAGGAATTTGTTACAAGTTGTTTGTCAGAGCGTAAAGAAGTAATACATCCTCTACTGGCAGCTATTAAAATTGAGCTTACTCCTATAAAAGAGAAAAAAGCCCCGAGTGCAACCTTCCACACCTGTGTCCCCATGCCCCCTTCCCAAAGGGGTGGAAAAAAACTGACACAAAAAAACAAATGAAGTGTCCCCTGACCCACGAATGAATGTTCACTAGCATCCTCATACATTTTAGACTTTACGTTGCTAGCAAAATGATGTACTTGATGATGTACTGCAGTATGATGTGAAATTTTATTTTTCTGTTTAATTTTTTAATAGGTAGGACGTTAATCAGCTATTAAATCAGATACATTTGATTAAATGCAGTTATTTTCACAGTAAGGGTAACACTTTATTCTAAGTCTTCAGTCTAAATCTGTAGTATGGGCACTAGCAATGGAAAATATTTTAGCCTATGTAGCCTGCATTTTGCTATGCTCAGCTCTGCTGATAATGTAAGATTACCTGTATTTACTAATCTATATAAAGTTAACGTTTTCATTATAATTATCCTGCCTGCAGTTATTTTTGTATTTCTTGCTTTAACTATTATTGTGTTAAACACATAAAGTTGAGTAGAGAACACTTAAAATAAAGCATACCTCCTTCAGCTTAAATTCATTCCAACGTGCAGGTGTTGGATAACTCTTAGATTGCTTTTTATTTAAATAATTTTTTGTTTAAGTGATAATTAAAGATTTACTTATCTAACACCTTAGTTTGTTGTTAGTATGTGAAATGACTGTAGTACCGTATTCTTAATTAGCCTCATACCTTAGTTTTATGCAATAAATATCCTAATGTTAAGTGAACTAACTTCTTTCCCACGTTAACATTCTTTGTAAATTATTTTTTCTTTTCTTGCAGCAAGGAGCAAATAATGCAGAAAAATTTGACTACGTAAGTGAATTATGACACTTGGTTTATTCTGACTAAAATGGGTGGTAGCCACCTTAAATTTCCACCTGCAGTTAACATTGCTATTTTAAGTCCTTTCAAACTCTCCTTGATCTGTATTTGGCTGAATAAAACATGTAATGATTTGGGCTGTGTTTGCAAATTTATGATGCAAGAGACAGGCTTAGCGTAAGGCTGGGTTGAGTGTTGAACAGTTGTAACTCTTCCATCTGAAAATGTTAGCTTGCCTCTTTTTTTTTTTTTTTTCCCCTTCCTCTCTGTCTTTAACAGGTTATGCAATTCATGAATAAAATGGCTGGTAATGAATATGTTGGATTCAGTAATGCTACGTAAGTATTTTTTATATGCTTAATACCTCAACTGATAGTTGGCATGTTGAATGCACGACAAAGTTTAGTTATTTATGTTGAAAGGCATCATTTAATATTTACAGGAAGTAGCTTGGGCTTAAAATTAGCAAGAAATAAAGTTGTGCATGTTTCTGTGTTGCTGTGACTGGTCTGATATGGAAGCAATCATTTTCTCCTTGAGAAATTATTCTGTCGTAGTGCTGTGGTGCCATGGCTCTGAGAGCTGTAAGTGCACATCGTAGCTTTCTGGCATTCATTCCTTGCCTGGTTTGGTCCCAGCTGTCAGTGAATGATGCTTTTGCTGCAGCTTATTCTCAGAGGTCTCAGTCTATTACTGCCTTTTTAGAAATGCTTTTAAAAGAATGATCTTCTACTTGTTTGTCTTAAATAAAAGTAAAACTGTGTATGTATAGGTAACCAGTAATGTATGTTCAGATGTTGAAGTTTGAACCTAACTACACTTGAACAGAGTGCACTGGGATGAGTTTTAGGGCAGTTTCTGGTCTGTTAGTAGAATGCTTGTGTTCAGGAGCAATGTATTTTTTACCTGTGGTTTTAATGGGTTACATCATGCATTTCTGATTTCTTGTTGCTTGGTTTCAAGGTTCCAGTCTGAAAGAGAGAGTGGAGATAGAAACTTTGCAATTGGCTATTACTTGAAAGAGAAAAAGGTTGGTCTCTTATGTTTGTTGTATTTTGAAGAATGCTTTTCATAGTCTATGAACTTTTGAAACTTGTTTCATTTTGTGTTCACGATCATGTAAATTATTGTAATACTGTGCATGTATTTCATACTGTCACTCAAAATGCCCAGCCTTATGTAGGGTGTGAATACTTATGTCGTTTTAACAATACCTGTAACCTCATTTCCATATTACAGGATAAATTATCACATCATAAATGCTTAATCTGTGTTGTACAGATGATTTTGTAAGATTGGATGCATTTTGTTGTTGAAAAACTTAAAGCTGCTTAATTGTACTTAAAGACTTCTTTTTCCCTTCCTCAGTGCTTTCCGGAAGGCACAGATATGGTTGCTATACTGGACTTTTATTTCCAGGTAATTAACTCTGAAATTGAGACTCAGAATGGGGTTGGAATTACTGTACTAAGCAATAGAAACTTATTCTGTCATAGATGGGGGAGGTTTTAATGTCTTGTAATTAAAGTTGCCAGTGTCTGTTAAACTGTTTGGAAGTGAACTGTATACATTTGATATATCCAGATTTGCTTTTGTTTAAGTGATTTATGTAAGTGTTTATTATTGCTTTATTGCTAA
This sequence comes from Centrocercus urophasianus, assembly GCF_019232065.1. Classification (NCBI taxonomy): domain Eukaryota; kingdom Metazoa; phylum Chordata; class Aves; order Galliformes; family Phasianidae; genus Centrocercus; species Centrocercus urophasianus. The sequence continues at coordinate 7,453,840 of NW_024884756.1, forward strand.
TGCATACTAGTAGCAGTCTATGAAGCACTAGCAGTTCAGAAGCTTGAAATGTTGTGTTACTTGAATGAATTTGCTATGCTTTATGATACTGTGGAGAATGTTGAACTCGTGCATAACTAAAATTGTATCTGCATGCCATACTGTAAGCTCAGCCATAGTGTTATAAATGAAAAGACTTGAGTATCTTTTCCTTTATTGTTGAATTTGATGCATGTAAGACAAAGTATCTTTTCAAATGCCTTCTTCCTTCCCCCATGCTGCTTGCCTCACCTTAGTAACTGTTTGCAACTGTCGCAAAATGAGAACTTGGCAAGTGGGAGGTATTTCCTAAAGAAAGAGTTTCCTAACATGAGAATATGCATAATTCAGAATTCAGTCAGATCTTGTGCATGCAGTTCTCAAGAGGCAGTTCAAGTTGTGTTACTGATCCAGTCTGTCTGGGATATTTAAAAAAAATCCAGAGTTAGTTCTCAGGAAGTCTGATTTAAATTCATGATACTTGCTCTTACCTGTGCAAACTAGTGTTTTTAAGTGCAAATTTTGTCAGAGCCTTTTTTTTGTTTGGGGTTGCACATCTAGTCTTGAAAGTGAATGGAGCTTTACAGTGTGTATGTAAATTCAACTCAGTTGACTTCTTAAGTTGAAAACTAGATGAAAACTGAAAGTCTGCTCTGAACTTGTGTTATCACAGAACAAAGCAGACAACTTATTTCAATATACTGGTTAACCATCCTTGCAAAATGCTTCCTATCCCACTGCCTCAAGTGCTGGTATGCTTCTGAGCACTAAGCTTTTCACAAGTTAAGAAAGGCCAAAACTAAGTTTTCTGATGTAGCTACAGCTTGGCCTTGTTGTCCTCACCTTCATGGTTCCCATTGTTTCTTTCTTATCCCTGTTAAAATGTCCTTTTTACTCCAAACTCAGAAAACTGGAGGCACGTACACGAGTGCCACTCCGAGTGGCAAGTCAGTGTTTTGTTTTCATTGCACAAAGCTGCTTTTTCTGCTCTCAGATTCTACTTAGAAGGTATTTTTTTTTCCCCTCCTTCCTTACTTGTTCAATTGGGAACCAGTAAAGAACTTACTTTCACGTTACCTCTGTAAAGTGGGGAAGGATTACTCTGATTTTGCTCAACCAAGGTACAAAATGTAGGCACTTAAACTGAGAACCTTGAAGCACTTTCTTCAACGTAGGCGATGTTCTGTAATACTTCGTATGTTTAAAACCCAGTTGCCATTTTAGATGCGTCTCAGACGTTCTCTTGATTTGCAACTCCAGTTGGTTGGCCTAGGATGTATTGAGTTTGGCAGCCGGAAAATAAGAATTCCAGGTAGTAACTACTCGTGCAAACTTGGCTTAGGTAACTTCATGAAGTATCATGTAATGACTGTTTGGCAAAAGTACAAGCACTAGTTTGTTTATTTTTCAGAGTAGCATTTCAGCTTCAGGTTGAAACCAGCTTATCTTTTGGTTTCTGCAGACATGAGGCAGCATCAGGTGATGGCATCATATCACATTTCCTGATGTGTCACCAAAGTATGTATAGTCTGTACTGAAGCAGGGATCCTGGGTGAGACTATCATGTGGTCATTATCTCTAGATACATCATAAAGCATATATGAGACAAAGGTAAAACTAAGGCTATGCAGGAAATGCTAGCATTAAGACTTGTATGTGCTAGTGTGCGCAGCTTTGAAATGTACTTTTAGTGGATGTGGGTGGTCTTGTAAGGCTTAAAAAAAAAACAACCAACAAAGCACTGCACCTCAATTTGAAAAATGGCTCCTTAATGGCTTTGCCAATTAAGCAAATACAGAATACTGAGGTTATTTTCCAGGCTGGTTCCTCTCAAGGCAACCTAAGGGGGGTTGGGGGAAGGAATCAAACTGAAACACTAACTCACAATTAATAATAACTCAAAGATTAGTATATATAAAAAAAAAAAGCTGTTATAGTATATTAGTATAAAACAAAAGCTGTTGCTGGGATCTTTGTATCTTGACAGTAGTAAGATTCAGATGATGCTATTTCATGCCACTAGTGTTATCTGTAACAAATGTTATGCTGCAGGTTATTTTATGAAATCTTATTTCTGTGGAGATGTAGTGGGCTGTGCTGACTGTGCTAGAGGTACCAGTTTGTATAATATGACTTTCTTTTCCATAAGCTTTGCTCAATAGAAGTAACCTGTGAGTCAGCAAGTGTGATGGCTGCAACTCTGGCTAACGGTGGCTTTTGCCCAATCACTGGTGAAAGAGTGCTGAGTCCCGAAGCAGTCCGGAATACCTTGAGCTTAATGCATTCCTGTGGCATGTATGACTTCTCAGGGCAGTTTGCCTTCCATGTAAGTAATTTTCAGATACTTGTTAGAGCTGACTGGGAAGATTGATAGACTGTGCTATTGTTTGCCACAGTCATCTAGTTTGCTTTTGCTGTGGGTGGGGAGGAGTTACATGAATTGTTTAGGAATCCAACGTAACTTATGTGAAATCCTCAGAATCCATGGCACTACTTGTACTCCATACCTCATTGTACAGTGGTGTTCCCAGCAGTTTTGCATTTGGGAATCCTTTTCAACCTGAAACAAACTAAAAAAGGCTATTGGTGAGAGAAGTAGGTGACTGATGCAGCAATCACTGGAAGCAGCAGAACTGAATAAGACCTGAGGCAAGGGAAATAGAAGATAGCAGGAAGCTTTTGTGAGCAGTTGCTTTCTCTGACTCAGGAGGTTTAGTGAGTTGTCCTCATATGTTGAAATAGTGATGTTGTGCACAGCACGTGTACTGTAATGTACGGCTAGGAAACAAGCCCTGTTGTGTGAGTATTGAAGTACGTACTGCAACTTACTTGTGTGTTCAGTGGTTTGAGTGTTTTCAATTTTCCTCATTGCATGGATGTAAAATTGAGTGTGATGTTTTGTGTGACCTAGAAAGTTATTGCTTACTGAGCTGCTGGGGATATGTGACATGTTAGTTACTATTGAAACAAAACAGTAACTTTGTTCAGATAATAAATAAGTAGGTTGTTTAATGAATTAATGTGCAGGTTTTCAGTTGGTTTTGTTGTTTTTTTTTTTTTACATTTTCAGTTAAATATTTATATAGTTTTGTACTAGTCTCATGCTGTGAACTGCTCATGACAGACGTGTTTATTACTGCTGAGTCATAACAGCTTTGTTACAGCAGCAACTTTGGGTTATCTTTTGCATTGTGTTACTGACTTCTGTGTTATTGGGAGCTAGTGACTTTGAATACATACTGCAGATTGCCATGAACTGAGGTCGAGGTTGTAGTCCATCTATAAAGAGAAATAATCATGCTTTGTCAGTGTTTTATAGATCACACTTTTATAAGTGCTGTGTAATCTTTGGTAAAATAATAATCTTTGGTAAAATAAATTGCGTGTGTTACAGGGGTGACGAATGTTTGCAGAGGTAATTCTCTAATTGTTTCCTAGGTGGGCCTTCCTGCGAAATCTGGAGTTGCTGGTGGGATCCTTCTGGTTGTTCCTAATGTCATGGGCTTAATGTGCTGGTCACCTCCTTTGGACAAGATGGGCAACAGTGTTAAAGGAATTCACTTCTGTCATGTAAGCAAAATTACTTTTAGCCTAGTCTTCTTTTGTAGCTGGTGCTAACTGAGCTTCAGTTAACATAGCTGACAGTCCACTAATATAGTGGATTTTTTTTTCTTTAAATTTTAATTCTTTCTTGAGTAACAGATTACATTTGATCCAAGGATGAAAAACTGAGACAAGATGTTTGCATTTTATCATAAACAGCACTTAAATTTTGGGAATGTCTAGAAACTACAATGCCAGAAATATGGGGAAATAGATTGTGGACATACTTGGCAGTGGAATGCTTTGTGACTTAACAAAGGCATTAGTCTCCTTTATGCTGCATTAGAAGGTGTAGAACTTCATCTGGAAGCTTCTCTTCCTTTACACTCAGAAACAGCTTTTAAAATGTTAAAAGTGCAACTCATATCATTGCAATAAAAGAGAAAAGATTTTGATGAAATGTAATTGTTTTGATTGTGTTCCAGTCTTTAAAACGAACGTAAGCAGCTTTTGGAAAATAATCTGGCATACAAAAATATCTTCTACGTCAGATGAAGTTGTTGGGGTAGGCTAGGCAGTCCTGGCTTTGTCTCTTGAGAGCTGTGGATAGTCCTGTGTAAAGCACAAGTGCTAGTATTAGAGTATCATATGCATTTGACAGTTGTACATGGAGAATAATGTGTTGTTTCAATGTTTGCAGGATCTGGTTTCTCTGTGCAATTTCCATAATTATGATAATTTGAGACACTTTGCGAAAAAGCTCGATCCTCGCCGAGAAGGTGGTGATCAGCGGGTAAGTTAAGATGTGTTTTTAGTGAGTACTGCTTGTAGCCATCAGATGAGACACGGAGAGTTCTTCTCTAAAGGCAAAACTGCTCAATGATGTGTATTTCCTCAGAGCTTTCAGATAAGCCAGTTAGTGCACATTATTGGTGGACACGTACCTTGGTGGACCACACAATGACAGAGTTCTTTACCACAGAATTTTATATCAGATTTGTAGCTCTATCTCGTGCAATTCGTTTCCTTGGCTAGAGTAAGGCTGTGGTATCTGATAAAAGTCACCAGCAGTTTCTGTTCTGATTTTAAAAAGAAAAAAAATGATCAGCAGGTGATGTTAGTCTTCCTGTTCTGTGTTGCAATGCAGGAGATGTATGTTGAGTATTGTTTTACAGTGATGTCTCTGAGTCCACATTGCTTGCTGAGAGCTGCACAGGCAATGAATGGAGGCCTCACGTTGCTGTACCCCAGTGCCTGTTACCAAAAGGAAGCAGTAGATGCAGTCTGGGAAAGAAGTGAATCTAATCCAGCTCTATGTACAAAAGATAAGAGCGTGAGGGTACTTGAGATAGGGAAAAGCTTGCTTTTAGTTCCGCTAATGTTTTAAGTTGGGCATGAAGCTTTCAATGGGAGAAGATAAGAGAATGGTTTGAAGTGCTTCTTGCACGCATACATCTGAAAAAATACCCAAATAGGAAGTAGAATTATTTGTAACTGGAAAACAGAAAACAACAGTATATGTGCGAAGAGGTGAAGAACTTGGGTCTGTTAGCAATGATTGCAAATTAGGATTTTTTTTTTTCCTTCAAACACACTAATAAATAATGTATGTTGCTTGAACAACTAGCATTCCTTTGGACCAATGGACTATGAGAATCTCCAGCAAGAACTTGCTTTAAAAGAAACAGTATGGAAAAAAGTGTCACCCGAATCAAACGAGGACATCTCCAGAACCATAGTGTATAGAATGGAAGGTCGGGGAGAGCAGAACTAAGTGAATGGGTTCTAGTTTCATTAAATACTACATTTAAAAAAGCCTCAAGCATCTCTAGATTCAACTTCAATCTGAGTATTGTTTGCCTGGTATTTTCATTTATATTATAAATTTTGTGTAAATTTGTATGCTATACCAAAAATGCTGTCAGAGTTCAAGGGGAAAAGCACACGTAAGCAACACCAACCAAACCTGTTAACTGACTTCTGTCTTTACTTAAAGCACAATTACTTATTAAAAAAAATAGTAGATCTGAATGTTTTCAAAGATATACCTCTTGTGTATATCTGTGTATTTTTGTTTATATCTAAGAATTTTAAGTAAATTAATTGTGGAGCTAAGCAAGAGTTTAAGGTATGTCCTCTGATCAGGTTCAGCATATAAAGAATTTTAATGGAAATATAAAGTAAAATACTGTCAGTAAACTCATGAATCTCCAAATAACTGTATATTAAGTGGTTCTGAGTCACGTTATCACTTTATTTTAGTAAGAACTTCCAGTTTGCTCTGAGCAGAGATGGGTCCCTCTGATATGATGTGCTAGCAAAAAGTACACTTTTTTTAATTTGACCTTCAGTCATAATTAATGCTAACATGTAAATAAAAGAGCAAAAACGGCTGGGGAGGACTGGGAGAGAGGGCAAAACAAAGCTTGCCTTGTTTGCAAGTTAACAAATGTGGCAGAAAGATTTCTCACCAAACTATTTTGAGTGTCTTGCTAGCTGCTTGTGCTGCCTCTTGGTAGTTATGACTCAGAAGTCTGCCTCAGTAATAATGCTGTGCTCCACCCCAGAGAGGAATGTAAGCAATCCTAGTTTTTGACTGGTCACCAGCCCAGCAGGGAGCAGGAAACGTGTTCAGAGTAAAGCATTTTTTGTTAGATATTCCAGCTGTTTACACTTAACTTATTTTTCAGCCGCTAATGTGTGTGCATGTTCATCTATGGGATTAGAGGTAGCATTGACTCCTACATGAGCAAATGTTTATGAAGCTATTATTCATAGCTCCTTTTTAAAGTGTTAACCAGTTTCTACCGATGTCAGCTTGTAGAGAATCAGGGCTTGCATTCTTCTGCAGGAAACTGCATCTCAATCTATGCAACACGATAATTTGAATTGTTTTGAGGACCATGTGGAAATGGTGTGTGCAGGCCTTAGGCAGTGCTGGACAGGGCACAGAGTTAATAAGCCCTTGACACTTAGCTGTTCTATGAGGTTCTGAATGATACTGAAAATCATAAGGAAAAGAAAACCAAATCGCCAACACAAACCTCTGTCTGTAAAATGTCATGCTTGCAAAGAATTTGATATATTTTCCCCCCCCCCCCTTCCCCTCCCAGGCACACTTCATGCAGGTGTTCCTGCTGTAAAACTGTAGGAAAACCTGTCTGAGTGGTGATACGGATATTCCTTCATCTATGTCTATTAAAGCTCCTTGAGGATTTCAAGAGGTGTAGTGTGATAGATGATTCCTTGTAACACCTCCAGCCCTTCTCCCTGCCCACTTCTCCCCTGTGTTGGTGATCTGAAACTCCAAAATGCACTCGTACATCAGTTTTGCATAAGGGGAGAGTTATGGTTTCCCTGTCCCTTTTTGTCTCATGTAGATGTCAGTCAAGGAAGATGCAGAAAGCGAAGCTTACTTTCTCTGAGAACACAAGCTGTTTTTAATGATGTTGTTTCGGTATTGTTTGTCTTGCATAAGCTTTTGAAATAATGCTAGTATTAAGCTAACCCAGAATAATCTTCCTCTAGCAGTACTTTGTAAAAGGACGAGTTTCCTGTGTTTGAAGCCTCTGAATTAAAATATTTAAGCAAAACAATACGGAGAGCCACTATTCAGTAAACATCAAGTCCTAGTGGATTGTGTGCACGTCAGTAATAAATTGCTGAATATTAGTTATTTTGTAATCTGTCACTGATGTTTGGCATAGGTTTGTCAGTGCTTACCTTGAAAATGAAGTGAGTCGTGTAAAGGCTGAGTCTATAGTTATAAAAATGTCTCATCTGTTTGAGGACTTGTCTGTTTAATAGCAGCTACAGAGACGTAACAAGTATTCAGAGTCTGCAAAACTGTGTGTTAGCCTGAAATATCCCCGATTAGAAGGGGCTGGTAATGTGTCTGTGCTGCTAACTAGAAGTACTTTCAGTGATTATATGTTGCTGATGAAATTACTGATGTAATTAAAAAAGGATGTGTGATGCAAGATTTGCAGCTACTAAAAGTGCATTTGGAGATGGGAAATCCAAGTCTTTACCGTGTTTATGTGTTTAAATTGCATACCAAAGCTTGTGGTAGAGGCGAGTCCTGCTTGAAAAATTAAAAAAAAAAAAAAAAAAAAAAAAAAAAAAAAAAAAAAA
>NW_024884756.1:7461634-7470769 GCF_019232065.1 Centrocercus urophasianus
AAAAAAAAAAAAAAAAAAAAAAAAAAAAAAAAGCAAGGAGCTGAATTGATCTTCAGTCTGAATCATATTTCGGGTACAGCTTGCACAGCCTTTACTTTAGACAGATCTGTATATTTTCTGGTTCCGTAATGCTTTTGAAGCCTGTCTCGGAATTGAAGCCAGCCTCGAGTTTGGAGGGGTTAAGAGGAGACTCCTGTGGACCAATTGTTCTGTAAGTTGCCTGCAATCTGGCCTGAGCTGTCCACAGGTGGCCCTTTCTAAGGGCAGCCTGCACAGAGAGTGAGCTGGGACCATAGTTAGATCTGCCCTAGCAGCTTGCCCACACCTGTACTGCTTGGAGAGTGGGCCTGAAAGAATGTGGTGGTAGAGGCTAGTTATTGAATGTTTGAAGTCTGCAACGGTTTTAGTGTTCACCTGTGCTACAGTAATAGCAATTCTTGATATTCAAGCATTTTAGCTGTTTGTTTGTTGTTTCCTTGTCAGCATCATTAACATTTCATTAGAAATGTAAATGCTTTTGAAGTTTTATTTTGGCATTTGTGTTGTACCCTTTGGCTCGGTTGTTAAGTTCCCTGTCTCATTTTCCATTTTTCATTTGCATTGTATGTTATTTATGTATCTCAATTTCTAGCATGCTTATTTTTGTATTGTTTAATAAATTTATTTTAAGCTGATTTTATTGTATTTTTTTTTTTTTTTCACTCAATGGAGAACAGGTCTGTTCAAACACATTTTTGAGAGTGAAGTGAGATAGTGAGCAGCGCTCTAAAAAGAGCTGAAGTTCTGGAAAGGTAAATAGAGCAAGCAGATATAGTTAGCCAATGAAAACCTTCCTGAGATTTTTCAGTTAAATCATTAGCTGACATGCTTATTTTTCTCTTTGGAAGTCAAACTCATAGTAACAAAACCTCACAGTGACCTTGTTAATTAAAATAAGGTGCGGTAGGATTAAGAGTATGTGGTTTTGAAGATATTAATTGAGTTGCTTGGAAAATAGGCAGTTAATGGTGCTAGTGCCAGAGCAGTAACTGTTGATATCGAGCATCAAGAAGTAAAAAACAGAGCTTGTAATATATCATATGCCAAAAGGAAGGTGGTAGGTGTGTTTTTAATGTAGATGATTCTGAGATGAGACTTTTTTTCCATAGAGGAATCCCCATGATGGAGATGGCCTTAGTTATTCATCAAGCTTTCCTGTACGTGGGCTTATAAACAGCAGTTCTTTGTACTGCGTTTTTAAAAATAAGCTGGATCTTCATTGTACATTAAAAAAGAAAAATTATTATCAAAAAATCATGAAGACAAGCAGTAGGTACAAAGAGACCTGCAGGTGACTTAGTCTACACTTGTTTTTGTCTATTACAATTTGCCTTACATTGTGCTTGTTCTGTCAAACAACCGGTGGGTGGGAGGATAAATAGAAGGGAATGGAATGGAAAGATGAGTGGGGGGGAGGAGGGAGGGCAGAGGGAGAGGAACAAAAGTTTGGTTCTTCAATTGTTTGTCCATGTTAGTTGTTTCTCATGGTTGTGATGATGACGTGTCACTGATGAACAAGCTAAGTAGTGCATTGAGTTTCAGCATTATGTATGTTATGTTTTAGTATCCTAAGCATGGTTTGTAGGGTTTGACGGGATGCGATGGGTAATGTACAGTCCCATTTTGTTTCAGGATCTTAATTCCTTGTATGTTCATTGTTTGTGCCAGTCCCAATTATTGCATTACCTACTGAGAGTCCAGTCTATTTCCCATTTGCTCCTTTCAGAGATTACTGAGTAGGGCTTGTTTCCCTTTGCTTTTTGTGTAAGACGATGGTGATTTTATTGCTTTATGCAGACTCCTGATGTCACTCAAATACTTACCATGTTCAAGTTTCTGGTCTTCAGCATCGCAGCTCTGCATATAGTTCAATTATTTCTGGAAATAGGCGTGTGCCTTTTTCTGTGCGTGGCAAGCCTTGCATAACAGTTACATCTGAAGCTACAGTTTTAAGTTCTAAAATAGGATTTGGGCTGGCAGAAGCGATGGTGCCAAGTTCAGCACCAGTTGAAATGCTTCAAGGCGTAACTAGGCAGTGAAGCCAAGGCAGAGGCATGATGTATGGTAAGGATGCTGCAGTTAAATGGTTCATGCAATGTTTTTGAAAAGGATCAAGAGCTATGTTTAAATGTTGGCAGAATAACAGAGACCTTGTCACTTCAGCACTAAACCTGATGAAACCGAGGTGAGCGAAGGGCAAGGGGTGAAGGAAAGTCTTCGTAACATTCTACCCTCAAACATGTCTCAGCCAGCTGCACTTTGGATGTATTTCATTTATGCACAGGATGTGCAGCAAAGCGTATTTGTTTTAAGGTAATACATGCCATTCTAAATGCTGCTCTGCCCTGATGACATAGCTGGTGTGCAGCTGGTGCCTTCTGTAGATGTTTTCCCAATAGCAGCTATGCTTGCAGAAGTTGTCTTCTGTCTATCATCTTTGCAGATTTCTTCTAACCTCTGTATCTGGTCAGCAAGGGCAGGTCTTGTCAGGTTAAGTAGCACTGTTACTTAGTGAATTATAGGCAGTTGGTAGCAATTCTCCTAGTAGAGATCAGTGTAAGATAATTTCATGGTTTTTTGGTCAGGCTTGGCATAGACCAGGTGTATCAGTATATTCTGGTGTTTACATTCCTGTGAACCTCTTCTTTGGTTTCCAACATTGTGTTTTTTCAGGGAAATTGCTTTAGTTAGATTCTGCCACGTACGTTTCTTGAATATTCTGAAAATAGTGAGTCCGGAAAAGTAATTGCTTTGATACAGGATCACAAGCAGCTGTTATTTTCAGAACTGTTTTTTCTTTGGCAGATTCCTTCATTGCGGAGTGCTATCAAGAGGGCTATTCACTTGTATTGTCAAACACCTGGTATGCAGAACTGAAAGTATTCACGTGATTATGTACTTGTGCACACCATGAGTTGCGAGTTCATCTTTAAATGCTATCGTTTCCTAAATCAGGCTAATTATACTAATACATATATGGTACACTTATATATAAGGCCATTATAGGCCAGTACTATAACACTGGAAGTGATTTAAGACTTTAATTCATTAATTTTTCTGGTAAAACATAGCAGGCCAAATGCAAACTCATAAATACGTTATTTGCCGAGGGACAGTGTGTTACTTTTAGGATCACTTGTAATCGTAGTAATTACTAACAAAACAATGAGTTGTGAACACAGAGCTGAGTGATAGGAAGAGATAATGTTGCTTGCTTCCTGTTGATGTGATTCACTTACTCAACTTTTTCCTTGAGGCAGGCAACTTTATTGTTTGTCCAGGAATTACTCATTTAACATGAACATGGATTTTTTGAACTGGTAGGCATGGCTTTGGTTCTAAGTGCAGCTATGGCTTTCAGCATAATAAGTGCATTTCACACTTCTTAAAGGATCTCTGTTTTAACCTTTGCGAGCATGTAATTGTTCAAGGACAACTGCTTAATATGTAGTTTTGTTCTGAGAATAAACTGAACAGTTGAGTAGATTTTACCTAATAAGCTGATGGGCAACGGTGATTGTTCCCAGTAGTGATTGAGTTGAAAGCATAGAGGTGAAAGATCACTTCAAGGTAATAAATGCTACCAGACCAAGAAGAAAGAAGATAATGAGAAAAATGAACTGGAAATTAAATAAGCTTTTTTAGGAACCTGTTACTGATGATTCAGAAGCAATCCTTCCAAGAAGAGTGGAGTGCAGACTTGTGGTAAGGATGTCCCTGCTCTGATGTCAGCCTGCAGGTTGGTGTCCATGTCATGCATGTCAAGTTTGGCTGAATGCCTTCATTCTCTTTATTTTTGGAATAATTCTAGTTCCAGATCTTGTAGTTCAGAGTTAAACCTGATCAATAAATTGCAGAGTACCTGCTGGCAGCAAAGCAGGAGCATTGCTCTGCCCACAGCGCAGCTATTAGTTGTGGTCAGTAGGTCCTTGAAAGGGCAGACACTCTTTTGTCCTATCTGCTTAATCAGCTAGTGTCACTAAAGCCCTGATCAGCACTTGCTTTATTCGTTTGGCTGTTGTTTATTCCAGTCCTTCGGTCCCAAAGTTTGCAGTGTTAGTAATGTCTGTATTCTCTACTTGAAAGGCTCTTGTTTTTGCTCCTGCATTCAGAGTCAGCTCATCAGCGTTCATTCTGCTTGCTGAGATTTCTGTGTATATTTTGTATGCTTTTTGCTGCAGAAGTGTTTGCAGTGGATGTTTTGTAGAAGGGCTGAAAAGGGACTACAAAAATTCGTGTCGTGATCAGATGACCTTAAGGATTCCTACAATTGTTTTTTGAAAGATGTATTATTTTACCCTTTGGGTATTTCCAATCATCATAATTTCATTGGTGCTTAAAAACCTCATGACCTCAGAGCAAATAGAAATCTTTGAGAGGGTCATTTTTTTTTTCCCTCCATTATAACTGGGGAGCTTTGAGCATGGCAGAAGATTCAAGTATACCTACCCAAAAGACTGATGGCGACTGCGTGTCTGCCTGAAACTGAACCTTTGCCTGAGCTTTGTCTTCTGACTTGAACGTTGAAAGTCTGTATGCCTCTTCATGCCTTAAATGTTTCACTTGATCTGGTAAAAACTTTGTGTACATGTTTGGCTCCGTTCATCCTTTGTCACACCGCTCATTGCAAACAACCCAGCAGCACCATCTCGCCTCACAAGGGCAGCAGTGAGGTTGGGTTTTCTGTTACTCCTCTTGCTGAGCCACAATTCTCTGAATTGCCTGTTTTGTTACATTTTTTCTGATTTGGTTTTTGCTTATTAGGTCTCTAGAATTTCTGGTTTCTGTTGCTATTTGAGTTTATGAATGGTGGGTTTTTTTAATTAGCTGTTGGGATGTGGAACCAATCAACCTGTGCTCTTAAGTCCAGTGGGAGATGATGACATTTTTTTGCTTTAGGTTTTGAGAGTTTTGTCAGTGATAATGCTTAATTCTGTTGTTTCCAAAATGGAAAGTGTTGATTCATTAATAGCAGAAGAACTGAGAAGTAGGCGTTGGGACTGAACACGACCATGCTTGTCATAATCTAGTGAAGACAGTTTTTATATTCTACTTTCTCCCAGTACTCTTCCCTTTCAAAACCAATATAGTTTCCTCCAAAACAAAGCTCATAGATACTGAAAAGCATAAGACCTGAGTAGCACTTGAGATAAGCTGCTGTTCTACCATACTTCAGTATTTACCCAGGCACAGGGAGGGAAGCTCCTGCTGCATTGTCATGTAAGCACTGATGCAGGGGGACTCTGTTCATCACTCCTGCCACTGTTGAAAACTTTAGGATCATCCTTGAGCTGTTTGGTGGTAACAATTAGGGCAATATTGGCTATATTTATCCTACTGTTTACTGTTAATATTCTGCTCCACGGTTGCATGATAGGATTCGTATAGCCTTCTTTGCAGGAGTTACCCTTCGGCTGGAGGTGGTTCTGCTCCTGGGATCTTCTAACCCAATACTGATGAAACACCCTTTGAAGCAGTTCTTTCATGGCGATTTCATCAGCTAGAAGGGTGAAGCAGAGACAGTGGTGCCCTGTCTTCCCCAGCCCTCCTGCTGCCATGCTTTGTGCCCCCACTCTAATGATGGAGCAGCAAGGGGAGGCTGCCCTGTGCACCCAGCACATTCTTGTCGCTCTGTTTCCTGTTCTTGAGAAAACTGAGTGATGCCCGGCGTGGTGTGGAGGGGATTCAATTCACCTTCTATTTGTACGGCTCGCTCTAACTGTGGAGCTCCCATTCTGGAGTCAGCACTGGGGAAGGCTGGCTTTTTCTGCACTTGCAGTTTTGGGCATTGCAGTGGGGAGCCAAGGAGCAGTGCTGGCAGAGCAGCCCAGTGAGGGGCATGCCTCAGCAGAGCAGTAGGGGGGCAGTGTTCTTCCTGAGAGCTTCACGGAAGGTAAGTGGATGTTTCACTTAACCTAGCAAGTGCTTTGGTTTGATTAAATGTAACTCTTAATTCATTTTAAATAGTCTTATTTGGGCATATATCAGTTTGCTAGTACTTATCAGTAGCCTTAATAGAGCTAATCAAGAACTGGTTATAAATGTGCAAACTAGTGCAGTAACAGCTCAGAAAAGCCAGCTGAACAGACAGGTTTGGTATTGTGCTGGTTTGTAGCAAGCCTCATTTTTAGGTGCTTTTCAATATCTAGATTATATGAAAGCCTGGGGAAGAAAAGACTTCAACAGAGATGGGCCAAAAAGAAAAAAAAAAGAAAAAAAAAAAAAAAAAAAAAAAACCCCTAAAAAAAAATAATGATTTGTTTTTTACATTTTTTTTGGTTTTTTTATTTTGCCCTTTTTGACCTCCCTTGGGGGGTTGATCCATAGGAAGTGTGAATAGCAGAAACTCACTTGAAACCAGTGGGTGAGTGGGTAGAGATGAAAGAGGGAGGCATGTCTCTGCTCAGCCTTCTTCTCCGGGTGGGCTGCTCATCTGCACCTTCAGCCTAAGGCTTTTCCAGGGGCTGTTTTAGCTTGAAGGAATGAGTTAAAAGGTTTTTTTTTTTTTTTTTTTTTTTTTTTTTTCTGGAGTCAAGAGAAGTCTTTAAGGTATGCACTTGGTTTGCTTTGGTGTTTTTTACACTGAACTGTATGCACAGCATCTGCAGCAGGTACTGAGGCTGAGCTGCCTGCTGGCCTGTTTCCATCTGAGCACTGCTGTATGAATTGAGCCCGATCAAAACTTCATCAGGCTCCTAAAGAAGCAGTGCCAGTGTCTACTTGCCTGTATGAAAGCGTAAAAGTCAGAAGGGGAAAATTACCAGTTTTACTCAAACAGATTGATTTTTATTTCAAGCTGTTTTAGAAGCTGAATTGCAATAAGAAAACATTTCAAAGTGTAATATGTGTATTCTCTTTTTCTTTTTTTTTTTTTGTTACCAGCTTGATAGACAATTTACAAATAACTGACTTTCAGGCTGGTGTGGATACTGCTGCTGAGTTAGCAGCCATCAGCAAACAGCAGCACCTGTCTGAGCCCTGGCACGAGGGCTGCCTGTGGCACCGTGTGTGTTTGCCTGTGGGAGCTGCCTGGCTCAGTTAATTACAGGTGCTTGTTTTCTAAGCTCAGTTTCTAAACACAGTGAACTCAGTGGGTGATGGTCGTGCAGGCAGTGGTTCAGGCTGGCTCCACTTGGGAAGTTCTGAAAACCTCCTCCCTAGGGAAAGCTACTGGGCAACTTGGGCTCTGACTCCTGGAGTCAGGGCAGTGTGCACCATCTAGAGGGAGAGCTGATGCCTGAGGTGGGATGGCAGAGGAAAACAGGCCACCTTGTTTTCCTGTGCTAAACTTGCAAAACACTGAAGAGTAAATATTTGCAGGTTCTATTTTAGTGCTTGTTTTTGTTTTTTTTTTTTTTTTTTTTTTTTTTTTTTTTTTTTTCAAATGAGTTCAGAAAGCAAGGATCAGTAATGCATAAAATAGTCAGAAGTGTGGGTGGGTGGAGTGCTGGAGAATGTTATGGAATAGCTGGCCTTGTTTGTAACTTCAGGTATTTGTGTGGGTAACGTGAAAGTGTGTGCAGTAATTGGCTTGTGTATCCTGCCACTATTTATATTGTAATGGAACAAATACTTTCCCCAGGAATTACAGTTTTCTGCTTTTTCAGTCTACAGAAGTGCTTCTGACAGACCTGCCCGGGGTGGGATATTTGTTTGTGGCTTAGTCTTAATTTTTACTTCTAAAAACTGACTTCATACCATTTGGTAATACTCTTTATTTCAGGGGAAACAATGCAGAAGCTCAGCTGTTGGCTTTGTTTGGGTTTTCTTTTCCTACAGACTACAGCTTAACTCCTATTAGAGAGTGGTATATTCAATTAAAAGCATGCTTGTCCTTTAGACTTGACTGGGGATTTTCCACACGGGCTCTGCAGATCTGTCCCCAGAGGTCAGATTCCAGCTTACTGTAAATGAGTTGCAGCTGTGAAAACTCTTAAAATGAGCAGCCCTGTCTGCTGTCCTTAGGGTGAGTGTGCAGGGAGGGCATTCCTCTGACACATCTCCGCTTGGTCTTCGTTGGCTTTCAAAGCTGAAGCTTCAGAATCAGCTGGGGGCCGTTTCTGGCTGCCGGTGAGAAGCCATGTCTACAGGGAGGAGTGCAACCCCAGGCTGTGGCACGGCTGTGTTGCAGTTCAGTGTGGGTGAGCAAAGCGTTCTCATGTGCTCCAGTTTCACTTCTGCTGTGTTTCTTACAGTTCGGAGGTGATGTTGTATTTTGGGTATCAGGAGTGTTTTGCCATAGATAAATAAGCACTGAGAGCCATCAGCTCCCAGGAGGGCAGCCCAGCTTGCTCTGCATGCTCGATACCCCTCGGGGTGGGATCAGCTTTAGGAGAAGCAGCAAAGTGCTGACGGCACTGAGCCCAGCTCCTCTTGGTTCTGGAGTCTGTGTGACTTTGGCTCACATGAGCTCTTGGCTTCACGTGTCAGTTTGAAGGCTGGGACAGCAGGCTGGTGCTCAGCAGGCTGGGCTTTCCCCAGCACGAGGCGTTAATCCGTAGCTTAAGATCTATTTTTTGAAGCAGATGGCTGAGCCGGTGCTGAGCAGCTTAGTGCTGCTGGGTGCTGCCTGGTGAAGGGCCCTGGGCACACTCCGAGCTGGAGACCTTTCCTTTCCCCATTGGCAGCTCTGCACAGTGCTCACTTGGATGGGGGTAACTCTGCCTGGTGGGGTGGGAAGTGTTGGGGCCTCCTCCAGATGGGCCTGACCTTTGCTATGTCTGTGCTGAACACAGCCAGGAGGAGCACGAGGAACGGATGGCTGCTTGTCTGTCTGTGCTGCCTGTTTCCAGCTTTGTTCCAGCACGTGCTGTTAGCTTGTGCAATCTGGTGCTTAATGGAGTTGAGGCACAGTGCTTGAAGACCTGCATCCAGAGAACCTTTTATCGCAGTATTTTGAGTGTCTTTCTCAAAGCCTGAGCTTTGACGTATTCCTGAACAGCTTCTAAGGGCCTCCACAAGGCAGGAGGCAGGCTGGTTGGCCATGCTGTGCAGCTGTACCAGCACCAGTTTGCACTGCTGAACTGCGTTGGGTTCCTCAGCACTGCAGCCAGCAGTAAGGCTGGGTCCAGCAGTAAGGCTGGGTCCAGCAGTAAG
>NW_024884756.1:7470779-7518047 GCF_019232065.1 Centrocercus urophasianus
GTAAGGCTGGGTCCAGCAGTAAGGCTGGGTCCAGCAGTAAGGCTGGGATGGCTGGCGGTGCTGTCACAGAGATCCTGGGCGAGGTGCTCTCAGGCACCACAGGAAATTGAAGTCCAGATTGAGTGACCTTTCTAGCGAAGAGCTCATGGAATTAATCCAGCTCTGAGCTAAAGTAATATTTTCTAAAGGATTTGTTGTGCCCTCAGGGGCAGCTGCCAAGCTGGGCCTCCGGCTGCACGGCTGTGTCAGAACAGCAGTGAGGATGGGTGGTGGGGCTGCTGTGTGGATGGAGCCTGTCTGCCTGCAGTGAGTGCTTCTTGCCTCGGCCTCGAACGGGGTTCTCTGCTAACTGCCCTGAGAGGGAAGCTGATGAAGAGTGGCTGCCCCATCTGGGTTGGGTTTGGGGCACAGCTCAGCCAGGAAGCACTGCTTCTTCATCAGATTTGTTCGTTTGGTACGCTGAGAAAGTTTTACAAACTAACAAATCGTTGTGATCTTCCCTGAACTGTTTTGCCAGTGTGTTTGCAGCAAAATTGGGAGGGCAGCGTATGTGCTGCCCTGGGCACATGCTCCCCGAAGCCCCTGTGTGCTGTGGTGTGCTTCAGTGCTGAGCCGTGCCGTGTCCTCAAAGCTTTTGGCACAATCACCTGTAAGGTGCTTCAGTGGCTGCAATAGGAGTAGATTTGTTGTTCTCATGCCCAGGTTTCCTGTCAGAGCCGTATCTCACTTGCAGCATGCTCTGGGAGTGTTACTTTTTCCCCTTTTGGCCCCTGTCTTTATCTGAGGTCTCTGTACCAGTAGTGCAGCTTCCTGTCTCACAATGCTTCCTTCCTTTAGCTTCACCTTGGTGTGGTTGTTCAGACCCAACAACTATGCTTTTCCTCTCCTCTCGTGCTTCTCACATGCTCATTGCAGAGCTGGTGGTTAAAGGGACCTTGGAGGTCACTTGGCCAACTCTGCCTGAATCAGCCAGCACCACACGGAGCGGTGAAAACGCACCCTTGTTCTTGCAGAAACCTGTGGCGGATCTGTTTTTGGGCACTGATGTATTTAATCTTTCTTTCTGTGCAAGGCCAGTGCAGGGCCGGCTCTCTGCTTTGCTACTTGGCGCTCAAGGCTGCTAGCAGCAGAGTTTCATAGACTCCGTTCAAAAAGTTTACTGGAAAACAGTGGAATGGTGCCTAGAGCTGCCAGTGTCTTTTTATGAAAAAGACCCATGTGGTGGTGCTTAAAACCATCTATCTCATCGTTTTTGTCTTCTATTAAAACTTGCTGAGTTATTGTGGCCAGGATGTGTTGAAGTACATATTTGAGAGGGGGTTTGTAACCTAATGACAACATTTCTTACTGGGGGATTTAGGACAGCGGAGAAAAGGACAATCTGCCTGAGCCTTCACTGATGTCATTGGATCTGAAGAGAACCTGCCTCTGTCTGCCTCCAAACCTCACTGTTCTGCCAGCAATTCATTGTGACACAGTTGGTTGCGACTGTTTGTCTTACAGAGAGACTTTCTTCAGATATACGCAAACAACGTCTGTGATGTAAAGCACAACTATGATCACCTCTGCTCTTCTGCCTGCAGAGATCTCTCTTAACGTTTGGAGTCTGCTCTAAAGCTCTTGCTTTCCCAGAGCGGCTTGTCCTGAGAGGTGCCTATGGTTTGTGGAGTGTGCCAAGCAATGCCCTCCATCGCTCAGCACTTAGTATGAAAGGGCAGTGCAAGAGAAACATGGTTTGTCCATTGAGCAAGGGTCTTTTTTTTTCTTTTTTTAGCAGAATAGTGCATGAATGCACATTTTATGGTTCTTTTCCTATCCTTGTGACATCAACCTTGGAAAGATGGGCACAGAAGTGCTATTAGTGAGGCAAGCTGGAATGAGTTTGAGAATTTTCATGCTGTCCTGCCGAGTGTGGCCAGGGAAGGGAATAAAATCAACCACTTCATAAGCATTGGAGCAGTGAGACCGCACTGACTGTTCTTGGGTTTTCCATTTATTTTCTCTTTAAAGGAAGAAGCAAAATAAACCAGGCTTCATCTTTCTTTGTAGGTGAAGTCAGTGATAAATCTGCTGTTTGCCGCCTACACGGGGGATGTGTCTGCGCTCCGGAGGTAAAAATCTGCGTGGGGCTGAGAACAGGAGAGCTGCTAGTTTGGGGGCTGCCCTTGTTTGCTTCTAAATGTACTCTGTGTCGGTGTTGAGGATGTTGAGGCTGTACTGGAGATGGAATGTGTTCTGTACGTGCCCCCCTAATCATTGCATTTTAACTTCTGTTTGGCTGAACACACTTGAAAGTTTAGACATTATACCAGTGTGTAGAAGGAGAAGTATAAGGATGCATAGACTGTTAGAACCCCCTCCCTCCCCCCTAAAGTGCTTTAATTTTTTTTCTTATAACAGCTAAGGGTTTAGCTTTCTTCCTAATCTCTACCCTATTTTTGAAGCCAAGGCAGTAAGGGCCCCCTTCCTTACCACTTGTTGCCATTTATATCTTCTTGCAACTGATGTGTCATCGTTCTAGCAGAGTGGTATTGTTCCCTCCTAGTTTTGTAACTCATTTTAATTATATAAGGCTTTTCTTTACAATCAATTCCTTTTTTAGATTTGCTCTGTCAGGGATGGATATGGAACAGAGAGACTATGACTCACGAACAGCGTTGCACGTAGCAGCTGCAGAAGGTAATGTCTCACTGTGTGTAACTTGCTGTCTCCTATTTTACATCTATGTAGATGCATGTTAACTTATACACACTCCCAATTCTGTCTCACAGGACACGTGGATGTCGTTAAGTTCCTGCTGGAGGCCTGCAAAGTGAATCCCTTCCCCAAAGACAGGTGCGTGGTTTTAGTGCTGGTCTCCACTGGGAGGAGGCGAGGCTGCCATGCATGGAGTTGAGATAGAGAGGCAGAAGGAACTGCTGTCCTGCTGGCAAATCCTGGTGCTCTGAGCAAACACGAGTGAAGGGTGTGGAAACCATTAAAAAACGTTACTTAAAAGGTTAAGTTCAGCTTACCAAGTATTTCCCTAGTTAGTGGGCTTAGAGTGTTTTGTGTGCTTAACTGTTACTGGAGTATGTACAGAATGAGAGTTGTGCTGCTTTTAGCCCCGTGCTTGCATGCCGATGCTAGAAATACTGTCTTCTTCCCCGTAGATGGAATAACACTCCAATGGATGAAGCTTTACATTTTGGACACCACGATGTGTTTAAAATTCTCCAAGAGTATCAGGTCCAATACACACCATCAGAGGATTCCAGTAATGGCAAGGAGAACCGAACGGTTCATAAAAACCTGGATGGCTTACTATAATCATTCTCAGCTAGATCCTAAGAATCCAATCAGTTACCTATTTAATTGTGGTATACTTAAGTAACAAAGAGCGTGTGTGTTTCTATCTGATAGTGGTATATATTTTACAGAAGTCTCTGTTACTTCAGTGTTATGTTACAGGAGTTTCTATACGCACAGGACAAATCCAATCTCTCTCAAAACGAAAAGAAAAACAAAACCAACTAAGAATCTCCCTCCATAATGTGAGCAATATTACCTCATGCTGCATATAATTGATGTATACAAATATTTAGCTGTTGTTGGCTTTACTGTGCACTACTTTAATTTATTTTTTGTGTTCGATGTGAACTCTGGTGTGTGGTCAGGAATTTCTTTTTTGCTCAGTTTTTGTTTCTACAGCCCTCTGTTTGCAGTATGGCCGAGATGAGCCGGAGTACAGGTGGGAGCAGCAGTGAGGTTTAAGAAAGCTGAGGATGCTGATGTAGATGTAGGCAGGGTGTGTTAGGTAAGGATCTGCACTCACTTCTTAAAATAAAGAAGATTCCACGCAAGCTTGTTTACATTCTGTGAATCTCAAAAGAGTATATAGGTGACAGTTGTCAAAGGTCTTAGGCTTGTTTTTAGAGGTAGTCTCATTATGGCATCTGTTTTAAGGTTTGTTTGACCAAATGGCATAGAGGAGGGGGGAGCGTGATTTGTAACATCTACCAGTGTTTAGGTTTTTTTTGTTGTGTTGCTTTAGCATTTCTTTCAGTTCCCCTTGTCTTTCCTCCCTCCTCTCTCCATGTTCAGCTGCTAAGGTCCTTCCCCATGGCTGGGGAAAGCGGGTGCTTCCACTCTATGCAGTCGTGTTCCTTGCAGGTATATTTGCACTCGGGTAAGCCTTGACAAGCTGCAAGACTCTGCTTTGGGCTGATGTTTTGTTCTTGGCAGTTGCATCGGGAGCCAGGGAGGGGAATGCAGGCACGTGAAAGGCGAAACACTAAACCAAATACTACATGTAAATCTGACTACATTTAGGCTTGTATGAGGAACACAGATGGAGTGAAACAGCTTTAAGGAGCATAGAGCCAATCTAAGCATGAGCGGAGCAGGAGATAAGCCAGATTTTGGGAACGTTCTCTTCTTGCACTGCCATCCATCAAGAATTGGGATGTCAGTGGGGTTATGCTGGTGTAGGATAGGTGCTCAGCAACAGGAGTGCAATTAGGCGATGTCTTAGAGCAGTGGCGCTTCTTGTCTTACTGCAGAAGCAGCTTAGCACATGCTCTGGCATGGGAAATGTAGATGCAGATATTTTGTTGTTTGCAGAACTGTGATGTTCCCTATCCCACGTGCAATTGTTTTTACCAATGCTGTGCTGTGGTTTAGAAACCTCAGATGATCAGGGATTCCAAGTTAAGAGCCTGGCTTTCACAAGACCCCGCAGTTGTTGGACGGAGGTGGATTTTAAAGGAGAATCAGTGTGGCACGTGGAAATCATGTTTAAGAATAGCACAAACAGCAGGCTTTATGCTGGCACAAAACACAAAGCATCAGTAGATCTTGAAGTTCAAACTTTGCGTGTGGGCACCAAAATCCTCCAGAATCGATGCACAGATTCTTTCTAGGGTGGGCCAAGCACTTTATGAAGATGATCCGAAACACATTATCTTTCTTTTGCAAATGGGGAATCAGAAGCATTGAGAGAAGTGCATTCTCCAGAATGACCCAGAAGGTCATAACAGCTGAGAAGAAATCCTCTTGAGATCCTGTACAGTTCTCTACTCGATATGCCATACTGCCTCCCACAGGGAGGAAAACTCAAATGGAAAAGTGCTTGATACTCATCACAAGCAGTGGCTGTCCTCATGCTGATGAAATCCTGGATGAATCTGAATGTCTAAAGCCCTGAAATCACCTTTCTGCACTGGCTGGCATGGTTTTGCGTGGTTATCAAACACTTTTTCTGAAGAATCTTACTGATATTAAGCTGCAGTGCTTTTTGTTCTTTTCTTCCTGAAGATCAGCTATTTTTCTGAGGGCTTTCAAACATCATCTAACCCATTCTCTTCACAACCTGTGTCACAGCCACCTTAGTTTTAGTTGAGAACTGAATCAAACGGCCTTTGGCTCTTTATTGAGCCAGTGACACTGGTCACTGAATAGCACATGGCCTCTTCTCTGCTGCACCCTACACTAAGTTTCAACTCGTTTTCTCTGGCAACACATTTATTAAGTCAAGCATAGCGGTGTGAAGTCTTTCACATGGGCTCTAGTATCCAGTGTCTTGGTGATAGTCTGACTTCTTCCATTTTTCTATGAGAACATATCCTTTAGCTTCTCAGAAAAATACCTGATTTCACTGTATTTAACTGAAACTTGCATTGCTCAAACAGGCACTTCCAAAAGGTAGGCTTATTATATAGTACACGTATATACAAACCTCCCCAAAGCAGCATTTTAACTGAATTAACTTAAAAACTCACAGCTGTCCCTATACTTAATGCTTTCTAGATCCTACAGAGTGCTTTTAGCCAGTCTTAGCTTCAAGTGCATTTCTGCTGGATAGTTTTAGTATTTTCTCATTGTGAGAAGATGCGTTATTTTGTAACGTCCAATTAAGCAAAGCAGCTCTTTAGACATGGCATTATTTATAAATATATGCAGTGTATTGGTTTGGCTGTTCATCATCTATGACACTGACACGTAGGTTTTAACGTGAATAGCTTTTGGTTCTTTTCCAGTGCTGACTTCCTTATGCTCCAAAGAAGATTCCCTCACACCTTTGTTTTGTCACGTTTCTTCTGTACCACAAACTGAATTCAGCTAACTTAATGCTTTGTACTCAGAAATACTGTGGTAGTCTTAGCATTAATTAGCCAACCTTTGTGAACAAAATGTATTGTACCGGATTTTTGTTTTGCTTCAGAGCTGGACTATCAGTGACTGTACTTATTGGCAGTGTACTTCTGGACATTGTAACTGACTGGGCTGATCTTGACTTCTGGATTCTGTCTTGTGGGGAACAGACAGTGATGAATGTATTTCTAGCAGTTTCCCATGAATGAATCTAAACTTGAGCTGTACTGGTTCTGAAAATGAAAGCTATTTATTTTAAGAAATAAAATCCAGATAGTGTTGCTTTTTACAGCATAATAAATGGAAATACCAAGAAGCTGGTGGTGGGTTTTTATTGGTTTTCTGTGCGACTGCATTGAGATGCAAACCTTCTGTCCTAAAAAACCTAATCTGCTCTCTTCTGTTGTGCAACCAAATGAGCTGATGAAGTGTACGTGTAGAGGGCTGTGTCATTTCACTTGCTGTGTCCGTTAATGCTGCAATTCTGACGTGGATTGGCCGTGTGCCCTCAACAGCTCTATCCTTCTCTCGCCTACTCTTCCATCCCTCATCTCAACAGTTTCTTTCCTTTTAGTTGTCTTCTGGCTGTGTAAAATGTGAAAGCCTGAGCCAACAGATTGTATCGCCCGATGGCCGCAGAGCACAGCGAGGCACCAGTGGGGTCAGCTTGATGGCCCACGAAGGTTAGTGGTAGGCCAATGATTTTATAGCTTAAATCAGAAATCCAAGCAGAATCTACTGAAGTTGGTTTGAAGAAAAAAAAATTGACAACCATTGTTCTGAGAACTCTAATGCAGACTGACCTGTAGCAATGCATTACATTGAAAGCACACACGTTGCTTTAAGCACCAGAACTGTATCTACTCTGTGAATAATTAACCAGTTACATGTGCATTATAATCATAAAAGAACAAAACCGCACACAGGACAAGTGTCAGTACACAGTTCCATTTATTTAAAACAGCAGAAAAAACAGTCCCTTAGTGGGGAGTGAAAAGAACAATAACGCTTTTGGGACTACTGGCCACGTAGAGGCAAAGCTGACGTAGGGCCACTGCTTTAAATCTCATAAGAAAACCTCATCTTGGCTGCTCGCATTGTAGTTTACAAGTAATGAAAACAAACTGGCACATAAAACATGGATAAAAGATGTAGGTCAAGAAACAAATGTCTGCTTTTGCTTCACCAAAATTTTAGCATTCAGTTATTTGTGATAAGATGAAAATATCAGGTCACTGGTTGTGATTCCCTGTTAACCTCAGCTATGTTTGGCACAAAAAAAATAAAGTGTAGGAACACTTTGCTAGGTCCTTCATATTTTACTTCCTTCAAGCTTTCTCAGGGGCGACATGGGTCATCTTGGGCACAACACTAAACTGAACTGGTTGTTTTATTTAACAATCAGTGGATTGATTTGGCATATTTGAATGGCAGCAAAGTAGCACTGCAGTCCTGATCTCCCAGGCAGTGGCAGTGCATGGCAGCAGGCTCAGAAGCTGCAGTAGGAACTCTGCTTAAGCATGTGGGATCCAGCATCAGTGTTGTGGAGCCCTTCTGATCAGCTGTGCGCTAATTAGCAGTCTGGACTAATAAATGCTCTCAGTCCAAGAGACCCACTGCTAAAGACAACCTTACCTCTTAACAGTGGGGTATTAACTAGTTGTCCTAAGAAGTGCTCTTAATGTCAAAGATCATGCAAAGCATCCTACCCAAGAAGCCTTTACTATGAAAATAAGCAAAAATGAACTGCAGATACTGTTTTTTGGTTTATGTTCTTCTGCAGAGCAGCACGCTATGCCTGTATCAAAGAAAGCCAGAACAAACTGCAGCAGCACACGGATTTGCTGTGGCGTGTACCTGCAGTGTCCATCTGCTCATTTTTCTGTGATGCAGAAGAAAATACAAAGTTTTTCAGAAGCAATTGCTCAGCAGGTGAAGGCTTTCTGAACAGACCCTCTGCAAAAGAACGAGCTTTCCTTTGAAGCATTCTATGTACAGCCAGCTACTTTAGGTGTTCCATTCCACTAACACACTTCAGTGTATGTTTCTCCCTCGCTCTTGCCGAGGGCCCCTTGTTCCTGTTCTCCTTTCTTCCTGCACTCTGGTACAGCATCTTGTCAATAGCAAATTGTTTAATGCAATTTGAAATAAAGAAGTGCACGTACAGAGGCTATTCAAATGCTGCTTATATTTCTCCCTGATTAGAAATTGATACTGGACTTTCAGGTTGAGAAACTGATGTGCTTTGAATTACGTGTAGCCTTCCCAAAGAATTGAAGCCCAACTGTAGAGCAGGACGCAGAAGCTGATTGGCTGTGCTAGTGGTGCAGTAAAAGGCTCTAACTTTACGTCGTGTATGCTGAACACATCTGCAATAAGGAAAGTACAGGTCAAATAGACAAGCAGACTGGAGCCCCAACACTGCCTTGTTAGCTAGCAACAGAGCACAATAAAGCCCTCCTCAAATATACAAAGATGTGAATCTGGTGCTCAAACTACTGTGGGGCTGGAGCCGTGCTTCAATTTGTTGGTAATTTTTTTCCTGAAGTACAACACAGGGATGATACTGGTCTGTTAGCAGCCAGCACCTCACAGGCACTGGTGCAGCAGTGCCTCCAAATTGCATGCCATCTCCTGCTTTTCTCCCTTCCCCGAGCACAAAAGATTATAGCATTTTTCCTTCCTCCTTTTCTATTTCCCCATAAGGAGGAGGGGGAACGCTGGGGGGGGGAGGAAGAGAAATGGAAATGTATCCCAATTCTGCAAATAGATGCTTTGTGATACGTACCACTGTGTCAATCTCTGCTGGGTCCACCATCCGAGACACCTCATCAAACTCTTCAGGAGACATGGGCAGCAGATTTTCTGGAGATTGGAGCCTGGATGGGTGGCTAATAGAAGAAGAGGACAAAGAAACCTTCGCTAAAGAACCGAGGTGCAGTTGGGCTACCATGTCTGCCTCACAACCCTGAAGTTCCATTAACTGTAGGAGAGCTGTTAGGTCAGGGCTTGAAGTGTGGTGATGGAGCACCTGGAGAAGGGCTGTGTCTGCCCAGGGAGCACAAATTGTTTGCTCCTGTGCTCCTTAGCTGACCAGAAGGGGTGGGCTGTGAGTGGAGCCACCCATAGCTCATATAAAGGCCAGCCACTGAAGAGAGAGCATTTGTTGAACCTGGGTTGTTTCATGGGGAGTGCTGCAGTGCCAGAGAGACCCTTCACCAGCTGGGTGAGTCAGTCTTCTTTCTGTACATGATTGTTGGCCTGTGAATGTTTTGCCTTGGGTTGTTTTTGTTTGTTTGGTTTTTTAAAGTATTTTTACTTCAAAATTTTAATTGCTTTAGAGATAACAGTATATAAACGTGGGCTGATCACCTCCTCAAAGGGAGGAAAGATGGCACCTGCAACTTGAATGTTATGAACACTGATGAGCTACAGCTGAAAAAATCATGCTTAGTTCTTAAAAAAAAAAAAAACAGCATTTATATGAGAACTTACACTTCAGATACAGAGATTAACTCAGTCCTGATGTAGCCGTTTCCTTTGGGAGTATCTGTATCCATAGGCTCTGGGGCTTCAAGGAAAGAGAGAAAAATAAATGGCTTGGTTTTTTATTAGCAAGTTTATCTCCTGCTGCCATCTCTGTTGTTACAAATACAGCTTGTGGCCAAAACAATACACAGATCTCTCTTGTGCATTTTATGGCACTGTGGTTAATTAATTTTATTTCTTACTCACTTTTTGCTTTTCCACTACTGAAACAGGGAAACAGTCTCTCCTAAAGGTTCACGTGGTTGTATCAACATACCCCATCTGGCCCCAGTATCAGTGCAGTGCAATAGTAAACATGACCATTATGGGTCCAGCTGTTAGCAGGAACCTGCTCTTTAGAAGTATATCACAGGCAAACATACAAGTGCATTAGAGGCCACAGATAATCATGCTCTCAGGTTCTGAGCTGATTAGTGTAGTTCCTCTCTAGCAACCTTTTCTTAAGCTACTGAAACGCAGATGCTGTTCTCAGCTTTCAGCTGAGCAGCACTCCAACACGGGTCAGGCTGCTGAGACATTCAGTCCCACTGCTGCCTCTTCTCTCTATGCTATGGAAACGATCCGGTGCCCAAGTAACTCAAGAACGAACGCTCAACATGAGCCTCTTATAGCACTTACCCTCCTTGGGCCTGGAGTAATATTTGCCAAAGGCGTTGTCTTTGGGAATATCTGGGTACAGAAATCTCAGTGGATTTTCAGGAATGTTTTCAGCCGCCATCACTTTGTAGTTGCGAATGATATCAGGGAAAGTAACAGCAGAGAGCTCCTTCTTGGTGTATGGTTCCACTGAGTGGAACTGGGGCTCTACAGATGAGAGAAGAAATTACTCTTAGAGTTAGTTTCCAAGTTTCTTCTAGGACTTTGTGGAAAACCTGCAGGTATTTCCAAAAAACACAGGGCTCAGGTGAGCAAAAGGCTTTAAGCTGCACTACCTTGGCAACCTTCTGTCAGATGACAACATTCAAACTTCACTGCTTATTAGGAGGTTTGATCCTACAAAGCCACTGAGGAACTCTTATGGAAAAAAAGAGACATATGAAGCCTTCCTGAAAGTTCTAAATCCTGTCACTTATTCTTTCTCAGTTTTTGGATGACTTGGGTGTGAGGACAGCAGTGAGAAGGAATGAAGAGGTGATTCAAGCACGTACAGTGCTTTCCCTATTCCAGCTGTAAGCAGCCTTGGGCTCATCCAATGAAGTGTCAACATCCAGGCAGGCAGAGTTGATTTAAGCAGAATGATGGGTGAGAGGCTAGAAGGATTAAGGGAGGTTGTATCTTTTTGCAGCTTCAGGGTTTCCAGGCTTCCCTGAACAAGGGTGAGAAAAAAGTAGCGCAGCTAACTAAGGTATCAAGGAGTTCATCTGTCCATTCCTGGAAACTGGAGGAAGGAGAACTGTGAAGAAAATGAGATAAGTGAACATGCAGTTCGCTTGGGAAGAACATGAGAATAAAAGAACAGATGGGGTGGAGAGGCATATTGCGTGCAAAGTGGAGACAGAGAACAGTAGTGCAGAGGACCAAATGCAGCTGTAGTGAACAGTTCCTGGAAGAGGAATCTCTGATGGAGGTGATGTGGGGCTAGATGGAAGGAGACACAGGTTTTTTTGTGTATGTGTACACATGCGTGCTGCAGATATCTTGCTAAGAGGGAACCTAATTAGGCAGGAAGACAGTGTGTTTGGTCCATGCTTAAGAAACTTTCAGGTCAGAAGCTGTATCTGGGAAGTCTCAATAGACCTAGGTGAAAATTAGCACTATTAACTGTAAGGCTTATCAACTATGCCACATAAGGTGTCGATCTGTTTGCAGCCTGCTGTTTGGCAGGGTGGAATTGCTAGTGCGGTGTGTTGTGTTGTCTCACAGTGTGAAAGAGAAATGCATGAAAACTTAGTACTCTAAATGTATACTTCTAAGACAGAGGTGTTCTCTGTTACCAACTTACCATTCTGAGATCCTTCTACCCAGGTAAAGGTGATTGCTCCCTCTCTACTGCTTTCACTGAATCTCAGCAAAAATGTTCCTGGTTTCTGGTCCTTCAACAAAGCACGTTCTTTGTCCTTACTGATGAAACCCATGATACAGCTGTACATTGGGAGGGGAAAAAAAATGTTGAGTTAAGCTTTCAATATAAAATCTAAGCTGTACTGGTCTAACTAGGGAAACTAAAAAGCTTTTTTCCACTTAAAAGAGCTGATGTATTTATGAAAGCCCCTTGGAAAGCTTTGTCCTGTGTGCAGCTGGGAAGCCAGCAGTGGGATTGACAGGCTGGAGCTGCACGGTGGGAGCCACGAATCAGCACTGCTCCCCTCATCGCTCTTCCTTTTGCCTGGGGGCTTATCTAAACATTTATCTAAGCTTGGAATAAAAGAAACTGTCTCTTGCTATCAAAATTAGGCTGTAGAAGCAGAAGTCAGGTTGTGTGTGGTGCTCAGGTCCTAAACAGCAGTTTTAGCTTCAAAAGCACATTAATGATGGTCTTCTGCCTTCCCATCCCTGAGTGTGAAAAAAGTGTTCTCCTAATACTTAGTCATTTGTTCAATGACTCCCTGAAGTTGTGTTCTGTTCTTGTTAGCTGCTCGTTTTCTGTTTGGAAGTGAAACAAGGCCGTTATTTAAAAGGCTTAGACCAAACTCATCTAGAACTGGGTGGTTATAATTTGAAATCTGCTCTGGAATGCTGCAAGAGCAATTCTGCTGTGTGTCTTGCAGACCTGTGGGATCCCCTGTGATGAGGGAGCTGCTGATAGGATTTCCAAATATGGATAAATACCAACAGACCACTAAAAATGCACAGTTATGAACGTGACTGAACCTGTTCTTGGCAGAAGTTACTTCTGAAATCAGTAGTACTGGAATGCAAGTCTTGATAAAGCAGTATAAAAAGGCAAATGGAACCGACTTTCAATTTCAGACTTACTACTCACTGTTCTATCACTAAAGACTAGCTCCCTGACTCCTATGGTAGGTAAAGTTTGGTGTTTGGCAGCTGCCACCTACCGGAGGATCACTGGTATTGTCTGTGGAAGTCTTTTTTGGGGTTTTTTTTTTTTTTTTTTAAACATGGGTGATGACTTTATGAATTACACGCTATTGTACTTCACTCTCGGCTGACAAACACAAAAGAGGCTCTGTCGTGTAGGAAGAATCTACTTGTAGCAGAAGCAGAAGTCAGAAATTAAATGATCAGAGTCCTCCTCTGCAACTTGGACACGTGATGTTTTTGGCTGTCAGGAGCTGTATCAGTGAAATCTTCCTCACTGCTAGAATTGGTTTGCTTCAGGATTTTCTGGTTACAAGATATACTTGATTCAATTCAAAGTATCAGCACAACCTCACAATGCAACCATGAAGTGAGAGGTTTGAGGCTTGATACTTACTAATTTAATACAGGTCTTACCCGTCGTTCCAGAGGCACAGGAGGTGCTTCTTAATAAGTTCCAGGATTCCTTCTATCCACAGCCAAAAAGGGAAATTTTTATCATTTATGTTTTCCTGAAATTCAGAGATGGGGAAGCATGAGTGTCAACTGGAGAGGAAGCAAGCTCTTTGAAACAATGCCATCATCTTCCTGTTCTTGCATGTTTCTTCCCTTTCTTCTTCACCCCACCTCTACTTCAAAGGGACACGAGATACTGGAAATGAATCATGCACTGAATCTTAAGGCAAGAGGCAGGGAGAAAGAAAAGACAGCCTGAACCTACAGTACTCGCAGGTGTCACTGCTTAACTCTTAGACAACTGTGCTCATTTAAGAATACAGAAAAGGCTCTGGTTCTTGGATGGGCAGAAATATGAAACAGAACAAACAAAAAGAAGATCTTAATTTCTTTTCTTCATGGAGTTCATACCTTGCAGAATCTTGTCCAAGGAATAAGGCCATCGTGAGATCCTCCACTTGTTGACCCTGAACAGAACATATCAACTTCAGTCACAATCTGTACATTGCTGACAGGAAATGACTTAGAGCAGCAAATCCTGAGTGCTAACCTAAAACTCTGAGGTGGTGGGTTAAGAAGGAAAATGAAAGGAAGGCTGCTGTATTTTATAGGCTAGCACAGGGAGCACTTGTAAATTCCCATCTGAAATTCACTGCATGAGAATGCATTTAAGCAGGCCACAGATTACAACACAAGCTTTGCCTAACGGGAGCCAATTAATTCTGACACTCTGTACACTGTGCTACACTTGATATTTATCAGTTGATCTCCTCATGGGAGCATCTTGAAAATAAATTACACATCTCTTCTACAGCAGAGCAAGTAAACAAGCCAGAAGCTTTTTTTGGTAGGAGCTCAGCAGACTCTGCAACATCTTTAAGAATTTTCCTGATAGAATGGTTTGGGTTGGAAGAGACCTTTAACATAATGTAGTTCCAACCCCCTGCAGGACAGGTGTCCAGCAGGGACACCTTCCTCTAGACCAAGTTGCTTACTTGTAAACTCGTAGGCTTTAGACTCAGAAAATGACTCCTAGGTCTGTCCTAACTATTCTCTTCTTGTTCCTGTTGCAATCATTTCCCCTCCTTATTTTAATGGTGTGTTTCATAATTGCATCAAAACTGCAAAGAAACCCCTGTGCTGTGATCACAGTATCTAGAGCTTTGCAGCTCTGCAGACAGTGAATGTATTTGGACCTGATTCTTTCCATTACAGGCTATATACTATGCATCTGGAATATGTTTTTAAAATAACTACTCCTAGGTGCAGAAATGAGATTTAAATACCATCCTTACTGAATGCTTTCTGAAACTTCAGTATTGGGAACGTACCAAATCAAGTATTTTTATTCTGAGTTTCCCCATGCAAACTCAGTAGCTGTGACAGATGCCCAGCCTATCAGGCAAACTGACACGTAGTTCAGAAAACAAAACCCATGGCTGATCAGACTTTTAGTAAGGATGCTGGTTTTGGAGAATCTTAATTTGATGTGCTTCAACAGTTCCATAGCTTGTGTGCTTCAGTATCACAACTACATGTTGGCAGACAGAGGAAGCATTCCTTGCTGGGGGGCATATGGTAAGTTAAAGCTACTAGAGATATAACAATAATCAAAGCATCTTTAGTAGTTTTTCAAAAGGCAGAAGTAGCCCTAATTAGTGCTGCCCCGGCATACAAAACTCCAAGGGTAGGACTACAAGTTTCTCATCGCTGACCTTCTTTTGCAAACTCTTTCTGTATTGAAAACTGCAAAACACTGCATTGCTACAGTGTGGTATTGCATAATGGGAAAAGGAGTGACAAGATGCAAAAACTTAAAATATATTGTAGAAAACGCATAGAACTTGCTTCAGTTCAAACAGGCCACCTGCTTGTTCAGCTGAACCAAAAAGCTTAGTGATGGAAGCAGGTCGTACCAAGTAGTTTCTCTCCCAGCATGTTCAGTTGATCTGTGTTAAGTCCTCTTTTTGTCACGGAAGAGAACTGCCAGCTCAGAACTTCAGAAAGTTTAGACCACTTTGCACAAGGGGGGTTTAGAAAGAAGGACAAATTCTAGAACAGAATGGAAAAATACAATGTACAGTCAGTAAGCATAAATTCAAGCTCTACTCCAGCTTGAATGCTTGAAAACTACACTTGGGATACTGTGCAGACTACCCCTATGTGCAAGAAGGGAAGAAGTGTTTCTGTTTTGCCCGTACCTTGGGATCAGTAGACAGCATGTTGAACCATAAGATAGAAGCCCATCCACTTGGAAGCTGGCTCACATTAGAGATGACAATGATGGGAAGCGACGTGGTCTGGAAGGGACGTGTAAGAAACATGTCAGAGTGTTCTGTATCTCTGCTGCAGTCCTTCACTAGATGACTCACAAACCTGTTTCCATTCCAACTCTCTGCTTGTATTGCCTTATCTCTTTCATTGAAAACGTACATGCAGGGGAGAGAAATTCAGTATGATATACTAGAAAGAGCTGGGTGATTCTGTCAAACAGAGGCGTGACACAGAGGAAGTTAATTCCATTTCTTCCATTTAAGTCTTACCTCTAGGTCTATTACTAAGCCAGGCTGGCACAGCTGTGTCTCAAAACTCAGAGAGTGAAGTTCTTCTGTTACAATAAGAGGACCCTTTGAAGATAAAGGAAAAGAAAAAAATATATATCAAAATCTTTGGATTTTCTATAGGGGAAAACCTCTTTCCCAAGGTTAGTGGCTCTGGGATGCTCCTTGACTGGACTTAAGAAACGGTTTACAGGCCCCAGTCAACTGATAACACTCATTTCCTTGAACTCTGAGTTAGGATGGTTCAGAGATTCAACATCTCTGTTTTGGCTTCTACCCCTAAGCCACAGAAAAATCTGCAATTACTGGGCAGCCCTGTTAAAATTAGTGCCAATGAGGGAGAGTCCATAGGGACGCCATTCTGGCAGTAGCTCTCATATGCAAGCATCTCCCACACAGATCACTTCCCAGAAGTGCTGAATTCTACTGGTTGTGAGACTCCCCTGTGTTTTTTAATGGGGTTGAATGGAGCATTGTCTTAAATATCTGAATGTTTTTTTTTGGCTTTGTGAACGAGGTCACTGTTGCATACCTCATTTGTTCTGTTTCCTGCGTTTTTCTGTTCTTTCAGTTGCTGCAAAAAACAACAGCAAAAATCTGTCACTCACTTATTTTAGCCAGTAGCATACACAAACATTTGCGTGCTGTAGTTCTTTAACAGTATGTAAACTTGCTGCACTAGTGCCTGGTTCTACTTGGTACCAGTCTTTTATTAAGTATTCATTTGTGAAAATATCATCTGCACCATTAGGATGCAATGCCTTTTATATAAGAGACTTGATAGGAACAGAAGCAGAATGAAATCAGGAAGGATGAGATGAAATACTGGTTTATTAAACAAAACCTCAGAATTTATTGTCCAGTTCAGGAAACTGGTAGTGTTTCTTCCAGATAACAAAGAGACTTCCACATTAACTGGTTTAGGACTTGAGTATCAAGTATTTTTTTTTCCTTTCCTGTTGCAATGACAGAAGCAATCTAAGTCACTTGTCACACTCTGTAAATCCAGTGTTGTATAGTCTAAAAACACTGAATTTCTTGTTGAAAAGGAATTGCTTAGTTTTCTTGTTCCAGTCTCAAAGATCTTTAAAATACTCTGTGCTCTCCTTTCTCTGGGTCCTCCTCAGAAAAAGCAAAAATGCTATGGCTTCTCCTCCAACCAACTCCTTACAGCATAAACCATATGGCAGCAAAGAATATTTTGCCTGACTGGCCTTATTTCAATGACAAAAGCAATAGCATTTCAATTAAAAACAGGCCTAAGATCTTGAAAAGGGAAGACAATGTTAATTAATGGTTCCTCTTTTACACAATTAAACAATGACAAGTAAGCAAACTGCCAGCTTCCTCCCACACCCTCTGCTCACACAATTAAATGTGTAAAGAAAGTCTCCTACCAAATGCCTGAATTCTGCTGCTAAACTTCCATTAGTAGATTCTTCCATGTTCATTACTTTTGTGTTTGTTCCTAGAATATTAAATTTCCTGAATCTACAGAGAGAGAGAAAAGAATTAGGGGGCTGAAATCATTTTAAGAGCCCAACTTCAATATATGTGTGAAGCTACTTACCCTTTGACTGAGTTCTTTTCATTTACATCTCTGTCAAAAAAGAAAAATTAAAAACCTTCTAAATATTCCGTATATGGAAGATCTGGTTGTTCTAATAGTTGATTAAGGACTGGTAAAAATGCTTGTGTGGAATCTCTTGTGTAAGAGAAGCAATTGGTTTGAGCAGTCAAAACAAGCACTGCCTTGTAGAAAGAAAGGAATGCAACATACTTATCAAATAACACTTTCACTTTCAGGTTGTAGTTCAATTCCTGCAATTTCACCAGCAATCTGGGGGGGGGAAAAGAAATAAAATGACTACCACTGCAAAAGATAGCAGCACTAAAGAGGAAAAGCTTATCACAGATATATTTAAGCTGCAGAGCTCAAAATCATGTACTGGCCCCAAGCTTGCTCTGTATTAGCTAATGAAGATGAAGTGACAGGATAAATCAGCAGTGTCTGTACAGCTGATCCCAGCCCCTGATTTAGAGATAAAAATAGATTGGCAAGTGAGTTATTCATGATCAAATGGTCTGCATGTACCTGACCTACTACTGGCTGGTTGTTTCTCAGACACTCAGTCATCACCACACCTAGTCAAGGGTAAAAACTGGAAGTTACATGTGTTAGAAGACATACTGCTGCTGTGTTGCACTACCTTGTCCCCTTGAGCTCATCACTTGGGCTACCTGTAAGGTGTGCAGTCCTCCCAGCTGTAGGAAGCTAATCAAATGAAAGGCTTAACACAAAAGAAGGAGAAACAGAAAACGTACCTCAGCTTCACAGTGAACTGTACTCCTGTCTTCAGGACTAATGGCCTCTGTGGATGTGTTGGCATGCAAGGCTGCCTCTCTACCACAAAGGAGCTATGAAAAGAACAGATTAATGCCTTGATTTGTTGATGTATTCTTTAAGTAACATGAAGTTACATACAGAAAGAACTTGAAAAGAATGGGGATTTACCAGTAATACTGCATGCTTTATCTACTAATTCAGGCTGTGCGTGGGTTTCTTTGCTTGCTTCAGTGGGGTTAACTTAAAGACTTCATAAGGTGTCTGTTTTCCTAAATACATGCACTGTCTGGGGAGGACAGGATACCATCTCCAAATTCCCCAAAGCCAAACAGTGTGTAAATATGGAGGTAACTTGTGTAATTCAGGTCAGGAGTTTTGCTTCACTTGCACTCCTCAGCTTGTGTTACAGCACTGTAACATGCACCCAAGAGCTAGATCAACTAGACTGGGAATTCAGCAAGGGCTAGCTAACCCCACAGAGCAAACTCCTCAGGCGAACCTGTTCTAATGCACTCCAAACTGTTCCTATCACGGGTGCTGTTTGTGCAGCTCTGTGCTGTACAGACAGGTATATTTTATTTGCAAATCTTGGGCATCTTAGCAAGTTGAGACACTTCCCTCCACTTGCACATAAGAAAACTAGACTAATACAGCCCTTCCTTGTTGACCTTCACTAGGCTGAAGAATAATACCTATATTCTCTAACTGTAGACTAGTGGTTAAGGCACATGAACAGGTCTTTGTCTCCTTACAGGGGGTTACATACTGCATCAAAGCCTCTGCTCTGTATCTGCTAGTCTCAAAACTTCTGCAGCACAAGCTATTGTCAACTATATGTTTAAAGAATGAGACTGTGAAGCTACATGTAGCATGTACTAGCTACAGTAACTTGTGTCATAGAGGTGGGACACAGGCAGGGCTGCTCTCCCTTGTCTCTTGCTGAAGACAAGGGAGATGCAGCCAGAGCCAAAAGGAGGGACAATCTGGTGTGTATTTATATTGGGCATAGCTTGGTGTGGGTTTCCTGCATCCATTTACTTGAGCTGGTTTGCAGGGTTGAAGTTGAAAGCAAGAAATGGACTGCTGGACTAGGAGTTTAATTCTGTAATTAATACATGTTGTAGCTAAGGCCCTGCTGACTGAAATGATGGCAGACCACAAACCCTTTCCACAAGCCTAAACCTCTGGAAAAAACAAAAAAGGAGAGAAAATCTTGAAAATAGTCAATTAATGTTTGTGACAAACTCAGGAAAACCTCAGAAAATGCAAGTCAGCGTGCACGAAACACTGAGCAAACAGAAGGGAAGACTCCAGATCCATTCATTCACACAATCACGAGAAGGCTTTTCTAGCCCGTTACCTCTGGATAAGCTGTTTGAAAAGACTGTGCGTTCGGTCCTGCAAGACTTGTTTGTTTTTTGTGATGGGGTCAGGGTCGTAAGTAAGTTTCTGCTCCAGTTCCTCAAGCTTTTTGAGCTGCTGACGAACTTGCTGCAGGCTTTCAGCAATAATGGTGAACCTACAATTAGACAGTCCTGTTATTTTTAGCACGTTTTCACTGTATTAATGCTGAGACAGCAGCAAGGTAACTGTCCCTAAGGTCTGCAGGGTTAGCACTGCTTGCTCATTGGAGATGTGACAGTAACATCAATGACCTTTAGTTGAGCTGTGACACAATTAAAACAAAATCAGCACATGTGGCATATCTGACAGGTCTGGTCATCTGTCATACTTTGAGTGCCTGACCAACACAATCCTTGACTGCAGGCTTACCAGTTCTGTAGCTGGTCAAGACAGGCGTTGGGTGGGCCACCAATGCATGCAGTCTGTTGCCTCCGTTTCCACTCCACCAGCTCCTCCTTAATAAGAGCACTCTGTGTGTGCTCCGTGGTGTTCAATAGCTGTATTATCTTGGCCACCACTTCCTAAAGAAATATTGAAGTGACCTGTTTATTAAAAATACTTCAGCTAAATCAAGTTATTTTTTCTGTATAACGCTGTGCCTTGCAAAACTTTTCAATGACTTCTAAGTAATAGTTTCTCTCTATCAGTACAGCAGTTCTTCCAACCCAGCTACCTCTTCTTAGTTGGAGCATTAGCTAGGCTAAGTGGAGAAACAACATATATTTAGTACCACTGACTTCTAAAGAGTTGCATTCCATCTACATACCTCCCAAGTGTATAGTGTAGTGTTTGCTGGAAATTTGAGCACTGCAATGAGTAAATCTGCTTAACTGAAATACAGCTGCAAGCTCTTTGATTGCTCTTTTTCCCCCTTAAAAACATGACTATTGCTACTACATTTTCCTGGTGTTCTCTGAGCTGTACCTGATCGAGTTTGGTAAAGGCAGCTAGAAGAGAAATACTACTGCTCAGCAATATTCTAGATTTCCATTAAGGATGGAAAGAACAAAATGTTACTCCGTATGTGAGCAGAGTCTTTTGTTTTTGAATAGGAATGACATGTCATTCCAGTGAAAGTGTTCAAAACCAAGTGCTGCTGTCTTCTGAAAGAAAACTAAGGTGTTACCTTTCTCTTGATGTCAAGTAAGAAAAACATCTTTTGGAGATTCATCTGTTCTTTCTTACATTCCTCTTGTGATGCACCATTGGGCTCATACTCTGTAAAATAAGTCCAAATTGCAAATCTGAGGTTGGAAAACTGCAGCAGCATGATCTTGTGAGTTCAGGAAAGAAGGGGTGAGGAAAACCCAGGCTGATAGCTCCCATGCAGTGTTCCCTAACTACCACTTCAGCTGCCCAATGACCTTAAGTTAGAAGCACCCATGTGCCTTATGGAAACGCTGCCTGCCATGAAGTACAAAGAGCAAGAATGGGGCTCGATGCTCCCTTTCCCAACCAGAAACCTCTTGTGAGGGCTAATCAACTGTAAATTTGTGTTGGAAAATAAAGCTTTTTTTGAAACAAAATGGTGGGGAGGGGGGAGAGAAAGAGCCATATATATTTACAAAATGAACCCAGTGTAGTTAGAGTCTGTATGGTCTGCTGTTTCTAGAAGCAAATGGATGTAAAGGACAAAAGAACACTGCATTAGCAAAAAAAGCTCTTGTAAGAACAGACAAAGAAAATCTATTTTGGGGAATTCAGGTTTCAGCATAAAGCAGAAGTAATGGAGGAGAGATGTGATGAGTAGGTTTGCATATAAAATTTAGTTTCCTGAGATAAGAATAAACTCTGCTATCTTATGAACTGCACACAACAAGGTATGTCCTCAGTAAATTACCTCTATTCTGGAAGGTTTTATGTTTAAAGTCATATTCGTCTTGCACATCCTCTAGTGTCTTGATGTCTTGTTCTACATCCTATAAAGCATGAATGAAGATGGAACAATTACTGAATTTCACATTATGCAAGACTGTGTCTGACCAGGATCTGCCAACAAACTGTCAACAAGCACTTACACTGATGAATGCCTTTTCCTGGAATTCCCTAAGAGGAAATATTTCTAAAGTTAACCACTATCTAGTTACCTTTCCTCTCTCATTTCAGCAAACAAAAATCTGTCCATAATAAAACACAAAGCCCTCAGTGCCTGGCCATACCAGCTGAGAGAACTTAGAAGAACCTAGGCTGCCATCTGGGACAGCATATGGCATCTTCAACTTTTTACAAACTCTTGAGAATTGCATGAAAAAAGCTTACTCTTGGGACTGTATTTATTAACTATACTAACAGGAGAAAAAAAATCTCTATATTCAAGTAAACAAAGAAATGTCAATGTATGATCTTTTCTTGGTTGCATAGTATTCCATATAGGTAACATGTTTTTATTGCTAAAATTTAAGCACAAGAAATTTGATATTGTTACAATAGCCAAATCCCAATCCGTACTGCAGTGCCACTGACAAATACTGATTTGCTATGTATCAGTGACTGATTACAGAGTAGAAAGCAACAGTTGCCTAATTTATGCTTGTTGTTTTAAAGAATACTTCACACGCTGAAAACTCTTTAATATTTATGATTCAATAAGAACTACTTCAAATACAGCTGGAATCATGCTAT
Organism: Centrocercus urophasianus; assembly: GCF_019232065.1. NCBI lineage: Eukaryota > Metazoa > Chordata > Aves > Galliformes > Phasianidae > Centrocercus > Centrocercus urophasianus. The sequence continues at coordinate 7,492,830 of NW_024884756.1, forward strand.
ACTTACTGTAACACTGTTTTTTACAGCCTTAACTTTTGCATCAAGCTCCTTCTGTTTGTCCAGCATCCCAGTCATGGTGTTCTGTACACCTCCCACTTCCATCTGAGGTAGGCAAGCAGAACAAAATCAGAAGTCAAACAAGACTGAACTAACTAACAGCAAATGCTTCTTAATTAATGTCAGTTGGTGGCTTTTGTTGACAAACAGCCTAGTTGTGGTATTACTTGTTCTGATAAATCATAGTACTTTTTTATAAAATGACTTTGTGAAGAAAAAGCAAGGGTGATGAAATATCTTTCATGCGGAGATGTTGCATGTTTTGTCATAGCAATAAAAAGCCATAAAAATTCTCTGCACAAATTCTTTTTGTTATATTTGCTTATCTTCATGCATTTTCCAAATAAATTCTAGGAAAACAGCAATGCTGAAGCCTGGATCACATCTCCTTTAAATGTCGGATTTCATCCACTTGAGCTCTGGGGACAAAAGCGAGAGGCACGAGAACAAGAGAGGCTGGCATACAGGGTAATGCAGTGTGCAGTTTATTTCCTACAGGGCATTAAAGCAAACTTCAGATCTCTCAGCACTGAAGCTCATAGTGTGACTTCTCTCAGGGAGAGTTCCAGCAGTTTCAAAGACAGGATTTTTGTTCCACATGTAACTACTGCGTTAGAAACATAGTTTTGCCAATGCAGGCAACTTACAAACTGGTAAAGGTTCCCAACATAAGCTGAAATGGAACCATGATGGCAATCTGAGTATTGTCTAACAGGAGTGTCTCTCTTTATGGTGCTTATAAGTTCACTTGTTCTGGGAAATAAGAACCTTTACAAGAAATCAGAGGGTAGGCTATGGTGTTTCATGTAGTGCCAACGATATGTGGAAGAAGATTTATTTCCTTTTTTAAAATGATTATTAATAGAAACATATGGAATACCGAAAAGGAAGTTTTGGGTGCCTCATTTCAAAAGTCAGCACAGAAACTGCCAGCTGCACTGCAGCTCTGAGGAAAGGATTTGGGAACGGCTTTGCCAAAGTTGCATACTTAAGAGAGCTATTTCAGACACAGCTGCATTAGGATGATTGTTGAAAGCCTATGCTCCAATGCTCTTAGTTCCCTCTATAACACTATCAAAAACTTGCTGTAAAGGGAAGAATTTCTGTCTCAGAACAGGCTGTGCTCAGACAGTTATCGCTTTATTTCATTAGCAGATTGGACGTAGTACACGGCTTTCTTAACTGTGGATTTTTTTATTGCAACACAGTTCTTGGAAAGGAAAACCCAGACAGATGCACTGCCAAAGAACTGATGAGGAGAAGAATATGCTTTGCCTATGGTTCAGCAGCTCAGTTTCAAATAGATACATAAATATTGAGTGTAGCTGGGAAGGAAGAATAGCGCTGCTTTGCGAGACAGTCCAGAGACCCACTAAAGCTCAGCTGCTCAATAAAGAGTGAATCAGGAATAAAAAGGAGAAGGAAGAAAGCTGAAACCTTGTTGGAGAAATAAGGCAAATGCTGTTTATTAAAATGTAATAAAATCTGATGAGCACCTTAGGCTACAAAACCAGTTGTTCACATCACTCAAAGAATCAAAATTACTTCCTGGCCCTTTCCACCTCTGAATAGCTCATTCTACTCAAACCAGCTGGTATCCCAAGTAAAGGGCAGACACAACTGCAGTGGACGTTTCAAAACTGACTTACCTGATTAGACAATTGTGCACTGTTCAATATTTTCCTCTCCTCTTTCAGACAGTTATGGATGATCATTGCCATGTGTATGGGGTCTTCTTGGAAGTTATCCTGGCATTAAATATGGGCTATTGTTAAATTTTATATCTGTAATCTCTTATATTTCATTTAATCAATTCACAAGAATAACACGTGTCTGGTTAAGCCTGAGTTGTACCTTGTTTTGAGACCACAAGGACTGCAACCACCTCTAAGAAGTAGTTTCTGCACCTGCTATTTTACTTAGTTTTGTTAGGGTACAAAGAGTTGATGGGACTTGTCGCACAACAACGAGAGAGGGCTGGAGATGTTACTGGAAGAAGGTAGAGAGCACACTATTGTCCTGGAGACAGTTTGTCCTCCCTCAAGAGCCACATTTCCACGCCTTGGAGGTATAGTATCTAGCTTTACAGGTACAGCTCTTGCTCAGGAAAATAAAGGAGGGATGTTGGCTGCCACTTGGGAATGCACAGACAAGGGAAGTAATGAAGTTCACAAATACATTCTGCAGTGCCATCCACTACCCAGTATAATATGATGTACAGATTCCTTGCTATTTATTGTGATTCTGTAGCTATATGTAATGATTTATTCTCCTGTGTTTCTTCTGCATCAGAGACTTCTCAAGACACTGAAGAAACTGCTTGGGGAAGGAATGGGGCAAGCAAAACTGCATTCCTGTAGGTACTCCAAATACATGCAGTAAACACCTTACAAACCACAACTTCTGTTTCTTGAGTTCTCAGAAACAGTAACTGTACTGTTAATGAAACTAACTTTGTAACTGTGGCCAACTAAAAACAAAAATAAAAATGGAGTAATGTTTGATTTCTGACTTTTAAAATTAGGGTCTGGAAAAATCCCAGACGGGATTTTTCCACTGGAAAATCCCTCACGGCAGAATATTCTGCTTAGGGTCATCCAACTGCAGTATTGGAGGTATTTAAACACAGGTCAGGGCATACCTGAAGATTACGTTTGCTTTTCCTTATATTGTGTTGCAGCAAAAAGTTGTTTTCTATCAAAAATCGGCTAAATTGATCATCAAGCTGTGACAGCAGGTCATGGAATAGCACCGTAGCAAAAGATACATTGGTGGCTGCATGTTCCCTAGAATAAATTCAAAGTATGCTTGTGTTAAATACTTTCAAGCAGCATCCAAAATGCACTACAGAGAACGTTTTATTAATCCCCAGCTCCAGCTGTAATACATATGAGCAGGAAGAGCTACTTTCAAACATGTTAGGCTCATTCGCTCACCTTCTGCTTCGCATTCCTTGATAGAAAAATGTTGCTATTCCTCTGTGCCACTCTTGCCACATTTTGTGTGACATCATTGACCCATTCCATGCACATTAGGAAGCTGGAAGTGACTGTGATGCATATGCACACTGTACAGTGCTAAACATACAACGTACATTTCCATAGAAATTTTGGAACACAGTTCCAAGTTGATGAATGGTGAGAGCCTGGGGTGCCAGGGAAACTGACTGCCTTAAAATAGCTGCTTTTGTTTGACATTAACTGAGGTAACAGTAAATGGTGTACTTGTTACTCTAGATGTAGGTTCCCCTATGCAGACTAGATTCCCACCCCTTCTCAAGACGATTAGCTACACAGCTAAAAAATGTTCTACCAGCAAAGGTGTCCTTATGTCTCCAGCAGCTTGCTTCCCCGCTACTTCTCTGCCATGTTAATCCATGTACCAGAATGTTTATTATCATACAACCCAGATGTCAGTTTTATGCTTACCAATCCTGGTTTTCCAGCCACTGTGCCAGATACTGCCTGATTTCCATAGGAAAGCTGTCATCGTACAGCTGGTGAACTTGCTCCAAAAACTTGGAGTCAAGTTGCTGTAGCTGGTACCACTGAGTCATCCTGGGAAGTGGGGAATAAAAGCAGTGTAAATGTAAATGCTTAAGTTAACATTAGAGCTGAACTGGTGAAAAATCACCCATTCTAAGTTTTCATTAAAATGGCAAAATTGGAGGTCAGGGTAAAATTGAAGGAAAAGCGTTCTAGCAAACAGAAGCATGTTCTGTTTTTAGATGAAATGGAACAAACTAACAACTGAAACATCATTCAACTTCTTCTGTGCTGTTTTTAATTATAAAAACTGAAAATTAAGACCGTCTTTATGCTGGTTGCATCGACAGAAGTCAGTCAAAATTTAAACCACTCTTCCCTATGAAAAGTTGCATTTCTTTTCCCCTCTGAACACAGAATTTTCACAGCACTGAAAGTATCAGCACTGCTACGAGCTGTAGGGGAGATGTTAGGTCAGGGCTTGAAGTGGTGATGGAGCACCTGGAGAAGGGCAGTGGCTGCCCACGGAGCACAGATTGTTTTCACCTGTGATTCACAGCTGACCAGAAGGGGTGGGCTGAGAGGGGAGCCACCCATAGCTCATATAAAGGCCAGCCACTGAAGGGAGAGCATCTCTTGGACCTGGGTTGCTTCATTGCCAGAGAACCCTTCACCAGGTGGGTGAGTCTGACTCTTCTTCCTATATGACTTGGCTTACCTGTGAATGCTTTGCTTGGTATTGTTGAGAACCTGTCAGAACCAGCTTTGCTTCTTTATACTCAGTCTAAGTCTCCCCTCTTTCAGTTTGACGCCTTTCTCCTCGTCCTGTCACAACAGACCCTGCTGAAAAGCATGTCCCGTTCCTTCTCACAGCCTGCCGGGCTGCTCTCAGGTCCCCCCGGAGCCTTGTCCCACCCTCCCTAGGTCGTACTTTGATTCTAACTCCTAGACTTCAGGCTAAGGCAGCGCTCTGTGCAGCAGACGCAGGTTGCCTAAAGTTGAGGAACAGATAAAAGCCGTGCTGCGCAGTGACCGCCATCACAGCGCGGCAGCAGGAGCACACGGCCAGTCCAAGGGTCACAGTTGACCCTGAGGGGCAGTAAGATACGAGCCTGCCCGTGCTTTGTCACCGCCCATCCCCGCGCCGCCCGCACTCACCCGCTGGAACAGGCTGCCCCGGCACTCCGCTGGCGCCCCTTGCCTGCGCCCAGAAATACCCGCACGGACGCGGCCATGGGGACTCGCCGCGGGGCCAATGGGAGCCCGGCCCACGCCGCCTGGACCAATGGGCGCACGCGGCGCTGCCAGGCGCCCCGCCCCCCGCCCTTTTCCTTCCGCGTGGAGGAGCGGAGGGTCGCGAGCTGTGCTGTTTCTGGAGCCGTGCGCGCGGGTCTCAGGCGTTAGGGAAAGGCTGCGCGGCCTGTGGCGCTAAGGAGAGAGGGGAGCAGCGTGACAGTGCGTGCCAGAACGCGGTGTGTTCGAGAAGCAGCGTGTAACGAAATAGGATATGCGAGATACAAGCGAGGCAGGGCCGCTGTTCTCCCAGTCCCGGGCTGGCCCTGCTTGCTCGGTTCCCTCAGCGCTGCCGCCCCGTTCTTGCCCGGCCCTGCGGGACGCGGAGCGGCACAGTGCGCAGGCGCGGTGGCGGCTCTCGTTAGGAAGCGCTGCACCACGTGACTTCGGGGAAATGCTCCCGGTGTCCAGAAAGGGCCGGTTGGCGGGAAGGCGAAACCGAAAGCTTTGGCGCTGTCCCCGCCCCGCCACAATCCGTGTCCGAACTGCGGGCGGTGAAACCTTCCCACGGAGCCAGGGTTGGAAGGAGCACTGTGTTCAGCTAGGACAACCGTCAGCTCATCACCATTGTGCCTATTAAACGTGTTCCTCAGTTCCACGACTGCACAGCTCTTGAGCACCTCCAGAACTGAACCTGAGCTAAGCACAGAGGGATGCTCACCTCCCTGCCCCTCCTGGTTGTGCCATCTTTGATACAAACCAGGATGCCATCGACCTTTTTGGCAAGTTGAACACACTGCTGGCTTGTGTTCACCTGGTTGTCCATTAACACCCCAAGATCCTATTCCTCCATGGAGCCTTCTAGCTGCTCTGCCCCAAGCCTTTAGCACTGCTTAGTGTTTGCAACTGAAATGCAGGATTTTAGCATTTAGGCTTGTTAAAACTCATTGGCTCAGCCCAGCAATCCAACCTATCCAGATCCCTCTGTAGGGCCTTCCTCAAGCAGATCAAGACTTCCTCCCAACTTAGTGCTACCTGCGAACTTATGAGGATGCCCTAATACCAACCAGCCAAGGAACACAACTTGTGACTGCTGGTCACCAGCTAGACTTAACCCCATCCACCACTGCTCTGTGGGCCCAGTCCTCCAGTCAGATTTGATCCAGTGAAGAGTACTCCTGTCCAGGCCTCAGGTTGGTAGCTCCTCCGGGAGAATGCTGTGGGAGACAGTCTGCCTGGGCTTCATAAAGCCTTTGACATTATGTCAACTGCCTTTCCCTCCACCACCAGCTGTGTCACTCAATCGTAAGAGGAGATGAGGCTGCTCAGGCAGGATCTGCCTGCTGTGAACCCATGCTGGAGCCTGCTCTGATCCTCTGGTTATCCCACACAGGTGAAGTGATTCCACTTAATATGATCTCATCTATGGCTTTTCCCAGTTCTGAGGTCAGGCCGACATGCCTGTAGTTTTCTGGATCCTTTTTCTGACCTTCTTGTAGATGGGAGTCATGGTGGCAAGTGTTTACACTGAAGAAACCTCAGGGTCTTGAGCCCCTGCTGCGCAAGCTGCAGCACCACGGATGGGGTAGGAGTCCTGGCTGGGCCATGGAGAGCAAGGCGGGCATGGAAATCCCCAAGGGTGGCCTTTGCCTCTGCTTCCTGTGCCGTCTGTGTACAAGGAATACCCTGAAAGATTGTACAACCATATCTCTGGCTGTTAATTTATGAACTATAACCCAGGTTTCTATCCAACGCAGAAACTTGCAGGGCTGCTTACAAGCGGCAGGCAGTTGTGTGTTTTAATTGTTCCTGGTGTTTGGCCAGCTGAGTTTTCATCCCAGTAAATATCTTGTGATGTAGAGATTTCATCTTGATTGGAACTGACTTGTTAGGACATGCAGGGTCTTGTTTATTCCCATCTGCTGTGAGAACGGTCAGTAAAGTATATAAACTTAATGGGGGATGTTTGGGTCCTTTTTGGTTTAGTTTGTATCTCCCACTCTCCTCAAACAGAGGGAACTTCTTAGCTGATGGAAGATATGTGTAAATAAAAGGTCTGCTGGTAAGCTTTTTGTTTGGAAGCCCTGAGTACTGGTATGAATGTGAGTGCTTTATAAATAAAGCCAATAGGAAAATGGTAATAAATTTTTAGATTTAATTTGAAACCTTATGGTAGGGCAGGATGCAAAGCACAGCACAGTTCTGTTGGGTTCTTTTCCTGTTATTTTTGACTTTGCAGCTGCAAAACCCAGTGAAAGCACAAGCGCTGTTAGTGAAAGTACTGGAGAGTAGATGTCATCTCTTTTAGCAGTGTCTGAGAGTGTCCCTTTTGAAGTGCTTTTCTCTTTCTTCACGTTTTAGTTCGTTCCTCTGAGCCCTTGTCTTATAAAAGGACAATATTTGCGTGCGTGTGTGTATGTGTGTGTGTGTAAGAGGACTTGATCAGTATATGTTTATTTTAAAGAAAATAACTTTTGTCTCTTCAAAGTAGCAAACAGAGCTGAAATAGTGTGCCTTCCAATTAGACCAACAAAGAAAACTAATACCAAAACCTGATCCGCAATCCTATTCAGCCACTTGAGAAATAATTGAGTTGTGCAAGGAGCAGAAAGGAAAGGAAGGAAGAGTGATTCACATGCTGTCTGCACCTTTTTTTTTTTTTTTATTATTATTATTATTTTAAACTGCGTTTTTCATGACCTGTAGACGGGCAGAATCCATCTCATTAAGATGGGGAAAACAGGTCAAAATAAAAAGGGGTACAGCCTGAGGTGAAGTTTACTTTGTTGCTGCTGAAGTCTTGTGGTGCTGTGGTTTGGACTTGCGCTCAACTGAAAGAAGGGGTCTTGAAGGTCTTTTCCAACATACACGATAGGTGATGCAGGTCTATATTTTTATCTTGGAGAATTCCACAGAAATCCAGGTGTCCAACTTTAAGCCAAAAACTCTTTTTATTCGTACTGGTCATATAAATTACAGTTGTTTTTAGACATATATACACAGTAGTCATTGTTTATGGGAAAATAATTTCTATGAGATGCTTTGCGAGAAGAAATATGATTCTGCAGCTAGCTTGGAATCACTGAAACTGATCAACTACAGAGATGTTTGGTCATTCAATATCTAGTCTGATATTTCAGCAATGCCCAAAAAGAATTTCTTTCCATTCTAACAGAGATGTTGCTTGCTAACGTCAATGGTATGGGTGGGTGGGGGGGGGGAGGTAAGGAAGAGAAATGAAACTGAAATCTAGGTCTGACTGATGCAAGGGGATTGTTTTCATCCCAAGTGTCTGTATTATTTGCACTTGAGCATCTGCAGCTCATTTTACTGATGTTTGTGTGTTCTAAGAACTTTGTATGCATTAGCCATTTATTTTGCACACGAGTTAAATCTGAATGAGGCTGCATGCGTGTAAGACAACGGCCCTGGAACGGCCATTTTATTATTCTATTAACAGAATGTTGAGGGATAATACTGGGAAAAACAAACAGATGAACCAACATTAATCTATGCCAAAATAAGCATAAGGAAATGTTTTTCAAAGGCAGTGTAAAACCAGTTATCCTGCTCATCAGATGAGACTCTGAACTTCTGCTGTGGTGATAGTCTGTGCTCGAGGTGGCTCATCTTGAGGAAAAAATAAGCCCTGGATGTAACTGAATTTGGAGGGTGAGAATCTGCACTTTAAAATAGAAGCTAAACTGAGGGGATATAAAGAGATGATTAAGCAAATGTAATATAAACTGATTTCCTCAAGTACCTTAAAGTCTTTAGTTGTTCTTATATGCTGTTATCAGAAGAAAAAAAGAAAATATCTGTTCTTATACTGTTTTATTTACAATTCTAAGGTCAGTAATTCTGCGGGTAGAAACTCATACCTACTGGACCCCACTGGAATCAAATGACCTGTGAGTGGGAATGGATTTGGCCTTTTATCAGTGTAGGTAGCAGTCTCAGATGGCTATGTGTAACCTCTAGGAAGAAAATGTCTGTTTTACGTGGAACTGAGAACAGGAGGAGGCCCAACAATAGCATCGTAATGGTTTCCAGGAAATAGTGATTTACAGTGATGGCAGAGAAGATATTTATTATGCTTCTAACCCATGCAGTGTCCACGCAATTGCTTATTTTTCCAATACGTGAACTTCAGTCAGTTGAGTAAGGAGAACTCAGCTAGAAGGAAAAAAGAGAAGATCAGTCTCAGGGCAGTAACTGTTGCTCGTTCAAGAGGAGTTGCACATCAAACCTCAATGTAGCTGTGGTATAATCTTGACAGCCCTTAAGACTCTAAAGGTATCTTTTCTAGCTCTTTACAAGATCTAGTAATTCTCTTTGGAAAACAGCATAGTAAAAGTTCTCAAGAAAAATTGTGTGTCTTTTTATCAACTTCTGTGCTTCTTGTAACCTATGGATTTGGACAAAAAGTCTCTTAGTGGAATCTTGCTTTTGCAGTGAGCAGAGGAATGGATAAGAGTTCAGCAAGGCTGCTAAGGCTGTTACTGAGTAAGGATATCGTGTTCTGCTGCAGCTTTCACTCTTGTTTTCTGCATTGCACAGAGTTCTTTCACTGACACCTCATAGAGAAAATCTGTTGCTTTAACAATAGCAACTTTGCTTACTGTACTTCAGTGCAGCACCACTTGTTCACCTGGTGCGTGAATTTGAGATAATAAACTCTGTTTTTCCTCCTTTCTCATTTAGCAGGGTAAATAGAATGGAAAATAGAAGTCAACAACAAAAACAATGAAACAATCAAAGGAAATATAGAGAACCAAGCCCAAGGAAACAACAAAATAAGAACAAAACCCTTTCAAAATTCTTTTCTCCCCTAATTTCTTGCTGAACTTGAACACGTTCCTAGCAAGGGCCTTCAGCAATTCGCCTCCCACTTGGCAGCAGTGAACCGCTTCTCTAGTGCCCTTAAAAACTGCAGGATGATTCTATTTGACCCTCTCAAGCTCTGGGAAGAGCTGGCTGAAGAATTATTGCATGTGCTTAAAAAAAAAAAAAACAAAAACCTGAGAATATTTGGAATTTGATGATAAAAGTGAAGCCAACTATTCTTTTCACTGCTGAAACAGGGAAATGCCAGCTAGCATGTGTAGTTCACAGATGCAATTTAGAAGGTCAGAACTGTTTTAATATATTCAAACAAATGAGTGAATGCTCACGATTCCCTGGCCAGGAGCTAAGACAGCTTCATATCAGACAACGCATCCAAGTGTGCTGCAGCATCTTGTCTGCGCCAGAGTAGGAAATATTTGTACCACTGGTTCAGAATGCAATAGTGCAAGTGATGGATGAGCTGGGATTTTGGTAATGGTATGAGTGGCCTTTCTGTAACCAGCATCTGTGTTGCATGTGCTGTTTGCTAAGTGTTAACTTATCAGTGGAAAAGTTTACAACGTACGGCAGTTTCGATGGCTGTGGGACTCAGATGTTCTCTCAGCACAGCATAAACACTTGGAGACATTGGAAGAAGATCTGATGGAGAATGTGGATCTGTAGAGTCATTTAAGCTTTAAAAAAAAAAGAAGAAAATGATATTAAAAGTAACCTAAATCCCTCCAACTTCATGGAGGATTGTGGGCTATAGTGAATTGACTCATGTTGAATGCTTAATTAAGTTAGTTAAGCTTATATTCGGGCTTGCTGGTGGCCCTGTGAGCATATGCCAATGGCTAGGTGTTTAAAAATGCAGGGAATAGGTCTAAAGGAAGACAGAGGTTAAGCCTGACTCTGTAATATCAGCTGCTGAAAAAGGGAACAGTGTAAGATGACCAAAGTACCATAAAGTTTGCATTCAGTTCTGACAAATGTTTTGCCACGTGCATGGGAGAAGCACTTCAGTCAAGTTCTTTGCTTCCCTTTTTTTTTGTTTTTAGCAGTCTTTGCCCAAACCAAAACTCAGATGCGTTGCTGCCCCAAACTATCTGAATGGGGGAGGAGAGGCAGGGATAAGTTAGAAAAGGTATGTAAATGTAATGAAAATCAGAGTAATACGTCTCTATGGTTACTCACATTTTGGAGACTGGGATAAATACAGAAGGAACGTAACCTTTGACTCCTCCGTCTGAGGGTTTTGAGACTAAAAAGCCAATAGTAGAGAAATTAAATACTGCCCATTAATTTTACTGTTGGTTTGAAATTGATTATGCTGCAGGCCATAATATGAGAAATATCCATGATTAAATAAGCAGCCATAAAATGAGGGAATTCCTGAGGTTAATGTCCAGGTTCAGGTCCTAGTCACAGAAATGACCGTGCTTCCCCACTGGAAATACCTACATCACTATCTTGATGTACAGCGTAACAGCTGATAGAAGAGATCTTGTTAAGGTTTTGAAGAGAGAGGACTGTGCTGGAAGTCCAAATGCTTTGTACTGAGTACTTTTCGGTACTGCAAATGCTTGCATGGAGCCCTGTCTGTATCACAGCTTCAGATTTGTCTTTTGCTTGAAATTAAATAGGTGCATAATTTTTTTTAGAGGGCTTGAGCATTAGGCCAAGTCCACTGAATTTAAACAGAGAAGAAAAGCATTTGCTGCCTGAAAGCATCTTTGAGAAATGTAGGGATTTGAATCCAAATGCCTTGTAGTCTTTTATAAAGACATACACATCATTCTGAGCTTATCTAGAAAAATCAGGGTTTTGTTTTTTTTTTCTTTTTGATGGGATGCAAGCTTGATCTAAAAATGGTTTGACTTGAAACCCAGAGAAGAGCGAGCATGTTTGGAACTAATCTTATCTAGCCTTTTGAGCTAATTTATCTAGCTGTACTTTCCAGTGTAGTTACCAGGGGCAACTGCTGCCTCATTGTGAAATGAAAGCAGGCCTTCCAAGCTCTTCAGAAAAGTCAGAATTCTTTGAAATTAAAGATACAGCTTGTTACAGTTTTATCCAATTAGGAAGTTGAAGAGCAGGATGGCTTTCCATCTCCTTTGAACGTCTGAATACTGAATTTTGCAATGTATTGGTCAGGAAAAAAAATCCAATTACTTTGACTCCTTCTAACTCAAGATCTACTTCTTAGCTTCTTTTAAACAGTGTTGTTGTAGCCTCTAATGTAACCTCTAAGACCGTGGCTCTATTTGTAAAATGAAACTGCCTGCATGACAGACACACATCAAACATTTCTCATGAAGATGCCGATTAAAGGAGGCATCGTGATCTGTTCCCTTCTTCCTCTCCCCAGATTCCTTGAGTTGCCTCTTGGCCTTGAAGCTGCTTTCCAGAAGGGTTAAGTACAGAAAGGGAGCCCAACCTTCATTCGGCTGACAGCTGTAGTGTTTGCCAAAGGCCTTGTCCTTGGGAATGTCTGGGTACAGATACTTCAGAGGGTTTTCAGGAACGTTGTCTGCCATGATAACTTTGTAATCTCGCAGTATGTCAGCAAAGGGCAGCGCAGCTAAGCGGCCTTTGTTGTAGGGTTCCACTGAATGGAATGTCACTTCTCCTGTAGGAACACAAGGGCACGGAGCTGCTGATAGCTGCTAGACCAACATCTCTACTTGGAACGCTTTTTGTTTTCCTTCTAAGTTTGCACTGGTATGGGTTTTGCCTTTTGTACCAACATCTTTCAAGGCATTCTTCCTCCACACGTGGGAACAAACGTAAAGCCTGCAGTAAGTAGGTACATCCCCTAATGAACCTATTTATGGTAATAGAAATCACTGAGAGGAAGATTTGCAAAGCTTTGTCTGTGTTCCTCTCCCCAAACCAAACTAACACTATACACATGAACTTCACTTCTAAACAACAACAACAAAAACTCAACGAACTGTGGTTACAATTATACCAAAGGGTTTGAGCTCTGTTATTATTTTTTTTTAATTGCACTTACCATTTTCTAACTGATCCACCCAAGTAAAGGTAATTCCACCCAGATTGCTTTCACTAAACCTTAATAAAAATGTTCCTGGTGTCTTGTCTTTGAGCAAAATTCGTTCCTTCTCTTTGCTTACAAATCCCATTACGTACCTGAAGTGTAATAGGAAATAATGGTTTAACTTTTGCAAAAAATAGGGACTTAGTTCTGCATTTCTAATAGATTCAGAGGTGTTGCCTTTTTGCAAAGAGTTTGAAACATCATAAATGGGGAGAAAGAGGCAGAAGTGTTCAACTCTTTGCAAGTTCTCTTCTGTTCAGCTAGTGAAGAAAAAGGGTAAAGCAGGGAGAGGTCAACACATGGCTGTTGTTATTTCTTGCTCACCCATCAATCCAAAGAGGAAGAATGTGTTTTTTAATTAAGTCCAGTATAGCTTCAAGCCAAATCCAAAAGGTAAAAGACTTGCCAGGTAAATGTTCCTAATGGGAAACGCATGCAGAAGAAGAACATTATGAGAATATTGTTACACCGCATCCACGTGACATAGCTGTTTCAATTCCTGAAGAGTAATCTAGCATCTGTTGAAATGACAAATTAGAATTGCTGCTTTCAGTAATATATCTGCTTTAAGCCTAATGTGAATACTATGAATTTTTTTAAAGATAGGCATTGCAACTCCCTTTTTTAAAGAAAAATTCATATTCGAAGTTTCTCTCATTATGAAATTATACTTTGAGAGTTGGAACTACTTTCAGTGATGTGTTTTAATATAGTGTGAACAAAAAGCATTTGCTCTTCTTTTTTTCAGTGTTGTAATTTCTGATCAAAGTTACCGAATGTGGAGACAGACTTGAAATAATTTAAGTCACAACTGAGCATGTAGGGAAAACATACTGTATGCTTTAGGAAGAACATTCTGTGCACTGATAGCACGATCTATATTGATTATTCGGTAGCACCTGATGACTTTAAATGCCTTTGGCAAACGTGATTGTATGATTTACAGAAACATACAGGGCATACTTGACTATAATAACTGTTTCTGGTACCTGTATAAATGTAGTTAAATGGATCTCTTAGCCCAAGCTTTAAACTTCAGGAAATACTGTTTTCATTGTGAAGCTTTTAGACTTCATTTGGTTGTGCTGGGCTACAAGAGCCACACAAGGCAATTGAGAGTCTCTTCACTGACATCAGTGGGTTACTTTCAGAACCGTACCTTGCAGAACTTTGCCCAGGAGAGCTGGTAGTCACTGTAACTGACCTGTTGCCCTAAAAGTAAAATAGAAAAATGTGAGTCTGGGTTTCTGAAGTTGTGAAGGAAATGTTAGTTCACATCTGTACAGCTGAAAAATAGTGTAGCCCATTCGGGCTTGGAGAGGCATTGAGAGGGGCTTGCTAAGGCCTGTGTGCGTGGAGAAAGAATGCAGCTGGCAGATGAGTTTTGTGTATCTTTCTGAAGCAGCTGCTGATGGTAGCCTGGGGAATATCTGCCTGAAGTTGCCTGGGGCCTCGTTGGTGCAACACTGAGCTCAGTTTTGGTTTCAGTCTAAGTGTTATTTCTCTCACCCTATCTTGAGCTTCCAAGTTTTCAGATGCTTTCTTTCTTTTTCTCATATTACAGTTGTAACTGAATAACAGGGATGTTTTCTACTCCATTCTCTAATAAGAAACCATTAGAAAAGACACCCTTTACTACAAGGACAGTCGGACTGAAGCATTTTTTTGCTTGTCTCACCAACTTCTAACCATGCGGGGCTTCATTTCTATGTCGCTGTGAGTAAAAGATGGATCCCAGGACTAAACGTGCCCCAGAGAACAGATACTTTAAAAGAAAAAAAAAACAAAAAACAAAAAAACCAACACAATGCTGTCACCAAAAAGGCCAAAATCCCATAAGCAAGCAAAAAGACTTCCTTTTGATAGCTGATGCTGGAGATAACAACTACTTGCTAAGGAAACAAAACAGTGTTGAACGTGACTCTGATGCCCTCTTTCTTCAGTTTAGCAGCCTAGATATTCAGAAGCTGAATCACTTCGTGGTAAGAATAAGCTGACGTGTGCTTTTCTTTAAAGAAAAACAATGTCACAATGGTATTTTTGAAGTCAAGGGTGGAAGTGAAGGTCATGCTTAAAGCCATCACTTTGGACTATCAAATAAAAGAGCCCCAAAACAAATAAAATCCGTATGTTTCTACAGACTTACCCATAAGTTTCTCTGCCAGCATGTTGAGTTGCTCGGAATTGAGTCCACGGCCAACATAGGATGAAAACTGCCAGCTCAGTACTTCTAAGAGCTGACTTAGAGTGGCGGCAGGGGGGTTGTTAAAGAAAGATAAGTTCTGCAACAGAACGAATGCTTTGTTTAGACTATTAGCAACTATGGGAAGTACTCCAGGCTATAAAAGAAAGCAGCAAGTGCTTAAGCAGAGGCCAGAGGTGTTTACAAACAAAAAAATAATGCAAGGGGTATGGTGGAATGGGGAGCGGAATGGACTTGGACAAAGATGCCTTGGTTCCTCCCTGGTTACTAGCAAACCTATAGAGGGATGCTCCTGGAGAGAGTAGGAGGCTGTGTACATCTTGGATGATAAAATACCTTGCTACACTTCTGATAGTGGTGTATGTTAAAGCAGTGAAAATATGCTTAATGCCTGTCCAATAAATGCAGATACTGTGTTCTGCAACTTGCAAGTGCAGTAACAGCAATTGAAGGCGAAATTTGTGCTGTGCCAGCAGGAGACGAGGAAATAATGATTGTGCTTTTGCTCAGCATTGAAGCTACTAGACAGTGCTACCTGTCTCTTGCAGTCTTCTCTGTGCAAAGCATTAGCTCCTCTAAAATGAGGGGAAATAGCATTTAATTACATTATAGCCCCAACCATATATCTACTTCAATAGTTTTGAATTGCACCTGTGAAATTATTTTGTGCTGTGTATGATTTTAATCAACCATGTTCCAGAAAGACAAATTTGACCTGGGAAAGTTGCGAAGAAGGGCAATCATCCTTCCTTAGTTTGTGAGCTACAACTTCAGTCTAAAAAAAATGAAAGCTAAGAGGCATACGGTTGTACATTTGGGTAGGGAACAAAAGACAGAACAAATAACATAGAAGTATGATGTTGATTACTGCGTATTTGAAGAAAATAAGGTCTGTGTAAGAGGGAGAAGCAGCCTTTTTATAACGAATGTACTTGGCAACCAAATAATAGGAGTGTGAGAATGCAGGAAGCCGCTATTTGTGTACTGAAGACCTACCTGAGGGTCGTTGGTTGATAGGTTGTACCAAATAATAGAAGCCCATGCATTGGGTAACTGGCTGACATTGGAAATCATCACTACAGGCAAAGAGCTCGTCTAGGGGAAAAAATGAGCACAGTAGGTAATGACAGTGCAGTATTACTTGTCTTTTAGCCCTTCCTTGGTCTTTTGCTCCCTCCAAATAGTGCTCTATAGCCTGGGCTCTTCCAGCATGGTAGAGCAAGACCAACTGTTGATAACTGCTGCCCAGCCTGTTTCTAGAGAGAAATGGGCTTTGGGAGGGTGTTCAGGTTTTGAGTTAGCTTGGCCTGGGCAGCAAATTTGGCTTTTAGCTGCGTGAAAGCTGTAAAGAAAAATGACTGCATGACTTTTTGCAGGCAGAAGAGTGAGGCCTGGTAGTTTTGGTCACTGAATTGGTTGTAAGAATGGTCTGTTTTAGGTGCGCGGGGATGTCCTGAGCATATTGCCTGCAATTGTCGTAACATTCTCTAATGTGTTAATTTGTGATGTTTAATGGAGGAACATGCCTTCTAGTGCACATGATTTATTTATTTTTTTTTAATTTTTTTTTTTTTGGTCACTGGCTTAAATGAGTGTATGGTCTTTAGATCAGCCTGTATTTTGGCTTCTGCATAGAAGGGTTAAGAACATCACATGAAATCTGTGCAGCCCTCTGAGCAGTTCTGGAAATCTGGCAACTGCTTACTGCTGAAGACAGCATCTAGGATAGATGGGCCTAGATGGGCCTGCGGCCTGGCCCAACAGGCTTGTTCCTTGTGAGCCCCTGGAAAATGCTGCTTGTTCTCACCACAGAAAATCTATCCAGAATATACTCACTTCCAAATTGATAGTCAGTCCATACAGGCAGACCTGTGTTTCAAAGCTGATGGAGTGCAGCTCTTCAGTCACCATATGAGGGCCCTGAGGGGGAAAAGCAGATAATGAACTGAGTGTATGCTTGGTATTTAACACTGCCTGGGCAATCCAGCTGCTGAGATTAGATGTGTGTTTTCTTGCAGCATTGTGTAATCTCTAAGCAGAAGAGAAAAAGAAGGAAACCCTTTGTTAAACTCTAAACTAATCCAGATCTCTGGTGGATTTTTTTCTGATGATTCTTAAACCGAAACAAAACCAGCAACCCTGGTTTTAAAAGCAATGCTTTCTTTACTTTCAACTTGTGTAAAAATGTTGCTTTACAGCATGGTGTTGCACGCAAATGTAACAGATTTTTGTGTGTCTGCTATTGTCTCCCACTCTTGCTAAAAGTTTCTTTACTGATTGACAGCCCCAATCTAAACACGGATGTTAAATAGGAGACGAGCAGCTCAAAAAAAGCAGTTACAGGAGCCGTGTCCTTAAGCACAAGTAGGCTTCTGTCCTAGAGAACAGTTTTGTTTTCTTTCAAGTATACGCAGAAACTTCTTGACAAACAATCTGTCGTAGTTGATTAGCTTGTGTTACAACATTTTGCTTGGATTACAAACTAGCATAGCTCTATAAACAGCTCTGTAAAATCTCTGCCCCTTGAGAAACGTCTTTAAAAATAGATACTTCCATCCCTGCGAGTCAAAATATAAAAAGCTTTTTGCCATTTTTTTCCTGCTTTTTTGTTTTTCCTTCCCATTGCATATTTGTTTTGCCAGACTTCTTAAAAAATAAAATAAAATAAAATAAATTAAAAAAAAAAAAAAAAAAAGGAGGGAAGGGAAGATTTGTATTTCTGAATCGAAGTACTTCCACTTTGAGTCAACGTAAATGGAAGTGTTCCTTGGGAAAGTGCCTCACGGCCTTCTGTTTCCCCCAGAGCACCTCCTTCAGGACACCTCCTTCAGGATGTGTACAGATGCTGTAACAAAAGGTTCTGTGTACACTGGAGGCTGAGGCTGCAGGAGATGCTCAGGCATCTGAATCACACAGCTGCCTTACAGAGGGAAGATCCAGCTTAGAGCTGTCTGCTTTTGAGTGAAATGCTCATCCATCCACTCAGCTCAACTGTTTTAGCACAGGTAGAATCAAGCTGAAAATGTTTGGGAAACTTCCCTTATCTTTGCCCGATTAGAAGTTTCAAAAACCTGAGATTTTTGCAAAAACACACCTAAGCCTAAACAAATATATGCTTTTAGCTGTTGTTCAACAAATGTTTATGCTCCTAAAGGTTCCAGGCGGTGCTTTCACCAAGGAGGAGCCCCGCTGGTGAAAATCAGATAGCAGTGAGCCACGTCACTAATGCTAGGACGTCCTAATGCTGCGGGTGGCTGTTGCTCGATCTGACGTGTCATACTGCTGTGTCACCGCAGGAGGGGGACACCAGACCAGGATTCAGACGAAAATCAGTCAGGGAGTTTGGTCGTGGTTTGGGCATGCTAACATCTTTTAGGCAAGTACAATCAAACCGTCGTGTCAGCTGTGAGCGTGGCCAACAGATCACACAGGTCAGCTTGCTCTGCTCAAAAAGCTTGTTTTTTCAGAAGGTAACTTTTTGACCAAAGGGAAGGCCATGCAGGGCAATGCATGCAGGCATTCAGGTGATTACTTCCTACCATCTTCTGTAGCTATTACGTGAGGCACGTAATTGAGTTTTCTGAGTACTTCTGAAAGGTTCTCACTGTGCTCATGCAATCACATGATTATTGAGTCCGACACTTAGAAAGAGAGTATATATTTCAAAATCTAATTTACTTACATATGGTTGCTGTTGGATTTAAATGAAATCCAGCCTGAAATACTTGGGAGAGTAATCAAAACTACCAACTAAAATAAATCCACCAACCTCATTTCCTTTGCTTCCAGCACTTGATTTCATTTCTTTCGGCTGCTGTATAAAGCAAAACAGAAATTATGTGGCAGAGAAACTACAGATGAGTACATAAAGAATATCAACTGTAGCTGTGGTGCCCTTAGCGTAATAGGGATTTGTTTTGAATTTACAGATACACTACAATGAAGGCACTGACTCTGTGCCTTGAAGTCCATTCAGTGAGTGGCCTTCTGATAAATATTTTTATTGGAAAAGTACTGTAGGTGAGGGAGTCTGCTTTGAAAGCAGGACTTAGGAAGACACTGGAGGTGCTACCAGAACGCTTCTGCTGGCTCTCAAAAAGCCTTTTGTCTCAGTCATTGTTTCAATCAGATCCAAAGCGTTCAATTATGTATTTCACCTGGACATAGGCTTTTTTTTAAAAAAAAGTTTCTGTGTAATTCAGCATGATTAATCATTTCCTCTTCTGGTATTAAGCATGGTTTGTTTTGTAATGTCTGTGGAAATACAGTCTCACTTTATGGCAGTATGGAGTGTGATACAGGTGTTGCAGCAGTAAATGCTCCTCTAAGGGAGAAGAGAACGAGTGTAGATTTGACAGCAGTGCAGTTCTCCTTGTGTAGCTTTTAAAGAGTATCTTAATTCCTTGCCAGAGGTGCATGGCAAGAAAAGAGCAGACAAGCTTACCAGGTGTCGGAATTCTACTGACAGGCTGCCATTTGCCGACTCATCCATGTTCATGGCTTTCACGTGTGTTCCACACAGAACAAATCTACGATTGCTATGGAGAACATTACACTTAATCACTCCAGTGAAAACATGCTGGATAGCTGGAGGACTCTCATATTTTGTTTCCTTACCTCACTGTTGAAACATTCCTAAAATAGAAGAAGGGTGGAGGAGGAAACAGATGATGTATCAGTAAACATGAGCTGTGCTTGCTTTGAGTCATGTATCTCTAGACAGTATATTTTCCCTTATCTGTTGAATGTATGTTACTGATATCACTGCAATTTTGGGGAAAAATAACAGAAATTTCTGATGTGCAGGTATTGTATCTAACTTCTTCTCCCTCTGCTGTTGGAATGATGTATGGAAATTGAAAGTTGCTGTGCTAATTGGGTGTGTGGTGAGGCAATAGAGGCCTGTGTAGATAGGTCTTGGCACACTGGTGGTGCACATAAACAGCTTCTGAGAGGAAGCTGTCTTGTCTCCTACTGCTTATCCACCAGGTGTTGGTCTTCCTTCTTTTGGCCCAGCACCTGTGCCCATGCAGCCAGGAGCAGAGTGGCTTGTAGGGAGCTAATAGAAGCATCGTGGTCAGAGCAAGGGAGAATGGTGAGCAGTGGGGAGTTGGATCAGCTGTGCTGATTTTGGAATCAGACCTGGTGGTTTTTCATAGTAGGGGGCCCTCACCTAATGGTAACCAAGCTTGCTCTGGGGTCAGCTCTTTACGTTGTACTGAAAATCATGATCTTGCTAAGAAAACTAATCAACTCAAACAGATGTAGTTGTACAAAAGTGTTGGCTCTGCATCTAGTATATTATAGGCAGGCTCTGAAATGCCTTTTGCTCAAGAAATTATAACCAGCAGTAGGAGCTGTGGTTCATCGTTGCTATAAGAAGTAATGGGAGCTAATGGAGTACTGAATCTGTTAGTAAGGAGGAGCTTATGCAACAGCCTTGATGTCAGGCAGGAGTAAAACACTGTAAGCTGCTGTAGTTAGTAATTACAGCACCAGCTTTCCAAGCACAAATTGTGTGCAATGCTGGGAGCAGCTGCATTGAAGGTGCTGGGACTATTGGTACAGGCAGAGGGAATGACTACCCCATAAATGCTACAGAGTTTGATTTCAAGTTTTCTGTGATGCCACTATTTAAAGCTGGATTTTATTTAAGGTTTGAAACAAATGCTAAATGGATGTTTCGTCTCCAATTTCAAAGTTAAGAGTAGCTTTCTTTTCAAGTACAAAGAGATTTTCCACATTAGAGAGAGTCATTACCCTCATTACCCTGTGTGAAACTCATATGTTTCAACTGTTCATTGGTTTCTTTCCCCCTTTAAGCAAATTCGAAAGCAGATAGGGCAGCTACTGAAAAAGCTGCATGGTCTCTGTAGGAAAAGAGTGGTCTAATATCTTCACTTTAAAGTTTCTTACTTGTCGATAGTTGCTTTCACTCTGATCTGGTAGTTCAGCTCTGGCAATTTAATTAGCAACCTTCAAAACAGAAAATTTATAAGTGAACACTCAAAAAAAAAAACCAACCCAAAAACAAGCTATAGCAAACAAATTTGTCACCAGAAAATAATAGAGATCACTAGCTCCACATCACAGTATTTGAAATGATTGTAATCTGAAAATGGATTAATCATCCAGCACTGCATCAGGACTTGCAGGGTCCTATGCATGAAAGGACGGATGACTTTATCCAGAGGCGAGTGTTTTATCTTCCCTGCAGGAGTGGGGAAGACAATGAAAAGATCAGAGATGGATTTGTATGTCTAACTGCACTGTGCTTTGTGTATGCTTTCCACACCTGCTCCCCCACCTTCTATGCCTTCTTTTTGCTGCTGGATGGAAATGAGATGTGAGATCCTCTCCGATCTCACCTCATTTTGCAGAGTCAAGCAAGGAGGTAGCGGGAGAGAAATAACTTGTCATTGATACACCAATCACACACCTCGTAAGCTGCAGATATTTCTCTTTCTAATGCGCTACAGTGGCTCTGAGTATTCTGATGTTGCCTGGCATGATGTGGATCATTACTTGTTAGCTTGCAAAGCCATTAAACCAAGAATCCAATAAATATAGATTCCTGAAGGTGCTGACTTTTGGCCACAGTCTGCCTGTCTTCCTTCTGCTGTTTGCTCTTCATTGCCACTTATTACAAGCGACAGGTTCGGTGTCCTTTAGACCCTTGCTTCACAAAGCTCCCTGGAGTCGAAAGTGTCTCTGCCTGACTCTCACACAGAAGTTGTAATACTTCATGGATCCTGAAATGGTCTCCTAGAGTAAAGTGCAGCATGTGAAGGGAGCAATTGATATCAGGCTTCCTTTTCTTACCTTAATTTTACAGTGAACTGTATTAACGTTTTAAGAACCATTGGCCTCTGGGGGTGTGTTGGCATACAGGGCTGCCTTTCAACCACAAATGAACTAGGGTGAAAAGAAATGAAACAAGTAGATTGATAGGAATATGCATAAATAAATGTATAGTAAGCTATATTATCTATTTCTTTGAGACTGACTTCTCTGCAGATGCTAAAATGGGAGATAAGCATTTTCACTCTCAGTTCTCTAAATGATCTCGGGGTCTGACTTACACTTGAATTGTTCCCGTAAGAAACAGATACCTGTTATACCTTTAAAATCAAACCAAAATCAAATTTTGTAGGACTAAAATATCAATTGAATGATCTAGCCTTTTATCAGAACCATAAATCAAGCTATACAAGTCCACTGAACCTGGTTCCAGTGAAATTAAATCATTGGTTTTTTCCCTTATTTTATTAAAAAGCAATAAACCATGTTTTGCTTGCAGACACAGCTAATAGAATAGCCACTTGTGGTCTGTCTCCTTGTATAGCCGGTACAAAAGAGAAGACAAATTATGAAAATGTTCTATATGAATAGATGGATGAATGTGGGAGGGAAGTCTACTTTGGTGGGGAACAGAAAAGAGAAGGATCTGCTGCTTCACTACACAAAATTCTCAGCGGTACGTACGTGATTGAAATAAGTGGGTTTTGGTGTTCACATAGAGTAAGAAGTTGACCACAAAACCTTAAATGCTGTACGTGAGAAGCTCTCTGGTACCTTCAGCTTCTCTGAGTTTTGATGACAGCTGTACATACTCCTTCCTTTGGAAACTCTTAACAGTTAGGTTTTGTTGTTAGCAATAAATGTGTGTCAGTTCAGGTAAAGCAACATGAATTCACAATAGCTTACTCACTTGCGGAAGAGGTTGTAGAGCAGGAAATTGACCTTTTCCAGCAGCTGAGGTCTTTGTACTGGGATGGGATCCCCATCGTATGTCAGTCTGGTCAACAGCTCATCCAGTTTTTCCAGTTGCCTTCTAACTTGAAAAAGACTCTCTGCCAACAGCGTAAAACTACAGAGAGACAACAAATTACCTTGCAATCTCTCATGTAAGCCATTATTAGAACATAATATCTACTGAAGTTCTTGCTTAGGGAAATTGGATTCCGTGCCTTATAGTGCTTTCAAGCTTTATACACAATTATGCTCATTCATCTTTTGTTTACAGCTGTGAATAAATACATCATGCAAGATTTCCCACTTTACTTTCAAAGGTAAATATCTCCCCAAAGGCCTCATCAACAACAGTGCAACAGTGACTTTGATAGTTTAGAGGAAATGCTTCACCATCCTGATGTTTTACACACAGGGCACTGCTGCCAGTTCTATTTCTTGCCTACAGCTTGGTAGTTTTTCCTTCCCTCTTTGAAAGGATAATGGTTATATGAATTGAACATGCTACCAAGACAAAAAAAAAATTCTTTTCTTCAAATTTCAAAAACTATGTATGTGTTCAGTTATTTTCCCTCTGTTTTTTCTTCTTACTATTTACTCTACCTTTTCCAAAATATTAGTCAGATGGAAGAGAAACTGACGCTCTCTAGAGGTATGATTATTATTTTTTTTTAATCTAAAGGTATTTGTTGGTTGGTTTTGTTTTTCTTTTTCTTTTTTTCCCCACAAGTACCATTAAGCCTGATTCTATTACCACCATGGTGCAGACTTCAGTCATTCAATTCTGGGTAGCTTTAAGCCTAGAGCAGTGATGTACCCAGCGAGTCAGAGCATAAAGGATCTACCCAGCTCCTGCTGAGACAAAACTCCCACTGTCCTCAGTCAGCACAGCTCTTACTCAAGCAAAACTCCCTGGGGTATGTGTATCATATATCTGCAACTACCATCAAACCAAAAATTGACCGACTGCAATGGCTCAGGCTCAGCGCTTTACTGTAATGTCATTCATTCTGCCAGCGAATTCTACTGTTCTATCACTTGATCTACCAAAGCAAAGTGCATTTTTAGTTATTTACTTGCATAGCTGCTCATGAATTTTCTGCTGTTGCAAGGTAGCAAGGCAACCGATCTAAAGGAATTATCATTTTGTGTGCATGGGGCTTGCAGACTTCCTGTGGTTTTCAGTGGAAACATAAGCTCAGTGCAGGTTTACCAGTTCTGGAGCTGATCGAGCCCCCCGTGGAGGGGACCCCCGATGCATGCAATCTGCTGCCGTCTCTTCCAGTCCAGCAGTTCCTCGGTCAGCATGTTGCTCATGAGCATATCAATTTCGTGGATGACACGGCCTATTTTACTTAGCACTTCCTGTAACATGGGATAGCTGTCATGGACTGACCACAGGGCACAGCTACAACATCCAGCCATTATCACAAAGTGCTGATTACATTTTTTTTTTTTGTATGATTTTGGAAACATCTGTATTTAGTCCCACCACTTTTGTCTCTTTAGCCCAGAGGTGACTGGATTACTCACCATGTAAAGCTAATCCTGAGTATCAATGAGTTCCTCAGTAAAATTTCTCTTTAGGGGTTGGGAGGGGAGGTTGTATTCATAGTGGGCATAACACCTCCAAGCAGTTGACATTTAGAAGCACTGTCAAGGTCATAAAATCCTTCTTCTGTTTTGCATCATGTCCAATTCACAGGATTTTTTTTGTTTGTACATTTGACTTGCTTTTAACAGTGGAAGGTACGTGTGTCTGAACACATGGCTTTCTGTACTGGTAAAGGAATGGTCAAGAAGTGCTTGTAGTCACATGTCTCTCTTGCTAAACCAAGCTAGGTAGTATCTGTGCATTTGTTTGTTTGGTTTTGCAATTACTAGATCACATTTACTTTGGATAACTTTTATTTCCTGTAAAAGCTCTAGACTGCCAACTAAGCTATCCTTGCAGTGCAGTGCAGAAGTGCTCCTCTTGTCTAAGGTGAGCGGAATCATAGCCCTAATTAAGCTTCTGCTTAATTGCTGATTTCTTAGCTGCTCGCCAATATCACCCACACAAACACAAAGCCTTTGGTATATTGGTAACTCACATGCTGTTTGCCTGCTCTTCCAAGAGGAGAGAATTCAGGAAGGCACAAGTAGCATTTGAGTATTCGGTGTGGGAATAAAGGGAGAAAGCAAATGACCCACAGCTGACAAAGGATGTCACTAACCTTTCTCTTGTAGTCTAACGTATTGAGCATCGCCTGCAACGCCAACATTTCCTGTTTAATGAGGGCGCTGTTTTTGTCGCTCTGCTCTGCCAGGGGTGAAAAAATCACTCAGTTAATTCGGTACAGATGTGGGTGTGGGGGTTTGTGTGTGTGCTTATGGGAGACGTGGGGGGGAACCACAACCTGACTGCAGGAGGAACTAGGGAAAAAATAAACTGCAGGCATCAGCAGGTTACATAATGGCACATTTCCCTTGAATAGGTCCATTTGCATACAAACTTAAGCTATGCTTTTATGATGCCGTTCTTGAAGTGTGTGCATGTGTTTGGAGCAGGGAAAAGGTAAAAAAAAAAAAAAAAAAAAAAAAAAAAAAAAAAAAAA
>NW_024884756.1:7518147-7566066 GCF_019232065.1 Centrocercus urophasianus
AGTACCAAACGCTGGTACTTCCCCCTTTCTGTAATTTTTTTCCTTCCCTGGATCATGCATTAGCTTCAAGCTTCCCCAAGCTCACCACATATACACTCATACTTGGCTCATCTCCCACCTTTTGCACTTGTGTCACTCATGCTACCTTCACAAAAGAAATTGGTGCCAACTGTGTCTCTGCAGAGGTGTGGATTGACATCTCATTACATCAGAGTATGTATTTAGAGAGAGAGGGAGGTGGGTACTTGGCTCTCTGCTCAGCCACCACAGTTGCTCACATACACGTCTTAAAGTACTTCAAGCTGGTGTGCAGCAATTGTTGTCAAAGTGAAATTGTAAGCCCTGAAAGTCATCTATGTAAGCATGTTTGATTTCACAAATTGGGCAGGTTTCAATCACCTGTTTGGTCAATAATTGTTCTTGACCTGATGACCAACACCTCATTAAACCACAGCAATTTGATCTCTTCCAATTGTCTAGCCATATCCAGCCATAAACACACAAGTAATGTTTTTAAGAACCCAGGCATTTCAAGCCCCAGCTATCTCTGCATGTTCAAAGGGAGGTACCAGGAAGGTATCTGAGTGGACACGAGTGGACCTCAATTTCTTTTCTGAAAGAGATCGTGCAAGTGCTGTTGCAGTGTGCAGATCTTAACCATCGTAGGTCAAGCATGCATTCAGAGTGCTTACCAGTTGATTATCATCACTGTGGTCAAAAAAGAACAGACAGCCAAGTTAGAGGCTAAAACAGTACTCTGGGAAATAAGATGCTCTTCCACATTGTGCCAAGGAAGGGCCGAGTCAACCGCAAGGAGAAGGAAAAATAAGTTCTTCAAATTAAGACAGCTCTTCTCATTGTGTTGTGCCCCTTATCTTTAGAAAATAACTGCACTTGAACACTGAGATCATGTTTGCCCTTTTAACCCCATGAGAGTCATAATGTCTCAGACTGTAGTTTTATACAAGCTAAAAATCTATTTTTATGCTTACGTATATTATCTCAATAATGCATAGAAAAAAAACTGAGGCTGGATTTTAGTTGTGTAATCACTTTTTTCCTAGTGAATCTAAAAACAATTACAAAAGCACTTACCTAAACTTTGTATTGTTTTATACCTGAAGTCAAATTCTTCTTGCAAGTCTTCCAAGTATTTGACATCTTGGTCAGTCATCTTTCCCAGGGGAGAGCAAAGCGAGAAATTACTTTGGTGTTCACAGTGGCATAAAAAGGAACTTGCTTTGTAATGGATAAAGGCATAACATAGCATTCTCCTTTCCTACTGTCTGAACGCGTAAAATGTTGCACCAATAACTGAACTGACTTTGTATAGCCTTAAAGCAAGTGCATAATTTTGCAAAGTCAGAAAGGTTTGAGCAGCAAAGAGAGCAGCAGGGTTCAGGGACTTTATTTTTCAGAGGAATACTTAGCAATTTGGTAAGGGAGTGATGCAGCTTTACTGCTTTGGCTTTTTGCAAGGGTTAGTTTTCATAGCTACAGCAAAAAGTTTAGAAGGTGTTGTATCTGTACCACGTACGAGGGTAATTAAAAAGATGTATCAAGAGAAGGAAAATAAATCTGTAGGAAATAATCTGGTTTGCTTCGAAAGTCTTTTTCTGTGCTGTTTATAGGAAGCCTTGATTGACTGATGAACAATGCTTTTTAGTTCCCTGAGATATGCAAGCTCAGTGTCTAGGAAAATAAAAGTGTTCTTTTGCTAAATTAGGACACACAGAGTTAATAATTCTGTTTTCTTCTTCTTCTTTTTTTTTTTTTTGAACTTTTAAATTATGTGTGCAAGGTATGAAATTACGTACACAAGGAGCTGGCTGATTTCTGTGTTCAATTTAATTACCTATTAAAAAACCCTTGTACCTGGAAATCATTCTCATTTTCCCTGGTCTTTCAGGGGTGGCTGCACTTTCCCTCATAGATGCTTGCTAGACACGGGGTGGAGCAGCAGCGTGGTTGGCTGCTGAGTTGCAGATCCGTCTGCTGTTGCTTTGCAGCTCTTATCTGTAACATTGATAGAGATCTAGTACCACAACTTCTAAAGCTAGCTTTATCCTTTTAAGGGTTTCATCTCTGTGTAGGGAGATGCTTATGAGAGAATGCTAGTAGGACCTCTTTCTAGTATGCCTGAAGTGTTGTTCGTGGACAGCATATGCACGAGTATTTCTACTATAATTTCTACATCAAGTCTGCTATGAAACTAGAAGAGGTGCTGGGATCCTAAAAAGGCTATAGGTAGTCTGAATCCTTATCCTGCCTTGAAATGAACAGGAAATTATTCTGTGAACTTCTGCAGCCTATTATACGAGACTTAGCTATAGGGCTCAGTCCTAATCTACTCTGCAGTGGTATGACAAGCTTCTGGAGAATTGTTACCATCAGCTCACAGCGTTCTTCTCCCCTTGTGCCTCCAAAACGTATAATTATGTCATGCAGTATTTGGCTTTACAGAAATCTTGATACGCACGTGACTCAAAGGTCAGAAAGTGTAGCTACTTCTGACCCAACTAAAGGAGATGGAATTGCAGAAGTATGTTTATTGAACCTCACATCTATTTAGAAGCAGTAGGTATGTTCTTACTGCACTCAGTGATCCACTTGTAACTTGCATAGCAATTAGTGTGACAGCTTTAAACTAGGTAACTCTTGCACTGAACCCAAAGCTGCTGCAAAAACTGATCTGAGAATCCATATTGAGTAGTTAACTTGGAAGAATAATGGGATAATGAATAAATGGAGCGACACAAGGTGTTGGTACTTAACGATAGCTGAGATGTGTCTATGAAAATCATAGCTCGTGGTTGTGCAGATAGGAAACAGGACAACAAAATACCTGGGCGCTGTTCTTAATGGCTGACACTTTGTGCTCCACATTTCTTTGTCTCTCTGAAACCACAGAGTTCTGCAAAGACTTTTCCAGTGGTCCCTGGAACACATTGAGCAGGTAATACTTGGATGAGTAACGCCAAGCGTTATTGATGATATGGCAAGTTCTAGCACAGGCAGGGAGTTCATAACCCTATGTTCTACTGGCTGAGGACTGGTATGAACGGCTCAATCTCTTTAGCACCACAGATCTCAAAAGCATATTTCTTTAACTTGGAAATCCAAAAGGTGAAAGGGCTTGGGTGTATTGCAAATATTAAATGTTTAGTAAACTAAAGCACCTGAAACACAGACAATTAGATTTCTAAAAAAAAAAAACCAGTATCACAGTACTCATATAAAAATACGTATTGCATCCGCAGGTTATTAAAAGAACACTTGAATGATATTCTGTCTGTGTTTTAGCCATATAACCATTTCCACAAAACGGTTGTGAATGTGGTTTTAAAATTTCTTCCTTCGAGTAACATGCAAACAATCAGTGTAACATGTAAGATGGAATGTCTTTTGTGTTGCATAATTCATATGAATTAGCGCAATGCATAATTTAATATGTACACATCTGTTTTGCAAAGAATAATCTCTTTAAAGTCTTTCCCACAGATTAAAGTCTTTGAAGATTAGCTGTGACATCGAAGTCACTTATAGCAATGTTTGCAGCAGCAGAGCCACTAATGAAGTACAAACATGAGTTTAAAGGGTAACATTTGGCAACCCCCCAGTGTACATAAATCACTCTAGTGGAATTCATAATGAGAGGACAGGATTTGGTCCTAAAAGCACATGGGCAGATTAACGTGGTGTAAATTAGGGAAATGTAATTCATTACCTGCACGGGCATGCTGGCTGCAGCCAATATTCTTCTTTCTTCTCTTAAGCAGTTTGAGATGATCACTGCTATATGCATGGGATTACCATGGTATTTCCCCTGCAAACACAAATAAACAGAACTTTTAAAAATTGAGAATGCAGGATTTCCCACTGGAAATCACAAACAATGTGGTTTCCCTGTCTCTGAGCTCAGTGTGGGTGGAAAAGACTCTCCCAATGTTCTTGACCTTTGCTAGTGTTGCTTCAGCTTCACGGTGCTGCATCAGTTAGTGCCACGGTCATAAAATACTCTTGGAAGTGTCCTACAGAGAATACTAAGATGTAACTCTGAGATGCACATAATTTGATGATCAAATTGCGCCTCTGGTATTTGATAGAGCGTTCCTGTCTGTCTTTTCTATGCAAGCTTTTATCATGTTTTCCATTTTCAATAGGATGTTGCTGTTAGCATGGATCATTTCGGCCAAGAAAAGACTAAAGTCGTACCAGCATAGTAATGATACAGTCAGAAAGGCATCTTCAGCAGAAAGCAGAAGACTTAATTTTAGTCTATGAACAATTCATCTCCTTCAACAAATAAGGAAGGAAGCAGCAGCAGAGCTTTGGCTCAAGCCGAAGAGTTAAAATTTTGTCTGTTTTTTACACCATCTTAAGGAAGGTGCAGAATTGCTGATGTTTGACAGATAAATGGGTGCCATGTGAAAAACACTGGTTTGTGCTGTATTTATCAAGTAGGAAAGCCTGATAACTCAAGCAGCATCTTTCATGGTGGTGTATTTGTTCAGTGTTTCTCAATATCCTTCGTGCCTTTCATTCAAGTTTTATGTCTCTTTCAGTCAGGTGCCCTTCATTCAATATTCATGTACCCTTTTTTCATTAATCCAATTATTTTCTCTTCCTGTACAATTTCCTCTTTTAGCCTTGTTCCTTTTTCTTCCTCTTTTTGAATAGTTTTTAGTCACATTTATTTTTGCTTTCTGTGAATTTGACTTGATAGGTTTATGTATACTTAAACCAATGGTGCATTTTACCTTGTTATCTCATACCAATTGCTCCAATAGAAACCGAGTATGTGAACACTGCTGATAGAAATATGAGCACACTTTCTGAGCACATATCTATTGCTGTGACAGCAGGTCTATGTTTCTAGCAATTTTCACTAGATAGAACCAGATAATGTCCCAGGTGCTTTTGCATGATTTCATGACGTGTTTTGACTTCCTTTGCGAGGTAAAAGAATATTGCACAAAAATGATAATTTTAATTGCAGAGGCTTCAAGATGCTCAGTATTAAATACCACACTTAGCTATAGTCTCATTTCAGGTAGAGATGAGGTGATAGACACAGGACTCTTAGAGCTAAATGAGTGATGTACAAAGTGCTCCCTTCTAGGGCAGCTTTGACTGTCATGGCATTGTTGGCAATGAAAGTAAGGTTTGCAATGTTTCTGGGGTTTTTGAATTCATCCCAGGAGAGGGATGAATAAAGTGCTTGTCCCACGTGGCCATCAACGTACACCCAAAGTAGTCTGAGGGCTGTGCCTGCTTTGATTTGTGGACAAGCAGTTCAGGATGGTAGAAAATCAGTTGGGTAATTAATTAGCTGCAGCTGTTGGCACTGAGGGGTTTTCTACCCCTCAATGGGCTGAAACTGCTCAGCAAAACATGAGTTGATTGTTAAGGATGAGGACATGCTTAGTCAGGAGCATTTGGCTAGCTTCAGCTACAGCAGCTTGCGTTGCTAAGCCTCGTTGATAGCACCTTGACTTGAGAAAAAAGCATTTTTTGTAATAAAGCTTGGGATGAGAGTTGTGGTGAGAAATCTGTAACCAGTGTAAATCCACTGATGCATGTATTTGTTGGTCTGATGACTTCTAAGTATTGCTCTTATTTTTTGGCTGGTAAAACAGTGTCCTGCCTTCTTCGTAGATGGCTAATATATGAGGAGCTTAATATGCAGTGGTATCTCTGCAGACTAACTGAAGTGAGAAGTGTTTATTTCCAGCTAACTGCTGTCTAACAGAATTTGGTAAAATTTGATAACACCTAAAAAGTGTTTCAATATAAAGACACGATCCTGCAAGGGAGGTCTTTGGGTTCCTGAGGAACTTCTGGATGCAGAAGCCTGGACACCAGTGTTGGATTGCAGTATGGAGTTCCAAAGAGCATGACAGAACTGTGTTACTCTAGGCTGAGCCTGAGATTCTATTTGAAGCTCTGAGTGTAAGGAGGGAAACTTGAAAAATCAAAACTGGCTGCAGAGATCAGTAATGAAATTTTGGCCCAAACAACCCTCATGGGGACCTTGAGGATTCTTTTGTCGTTGCTGTGTAACAAGAAAGATTCAAACAGACCCTGTAACTAAATCAAAATGAAATAGAAATCTCTTGGAGCTGGAGGACACACCTACACAGAAAAGGCTTTCTAAAGCCTCTTGACATTGGGATGTTTTAAAATCCCCCACAGATGAATGCCAGGTATCGGGGACTTTCCTAACATTTCTAGATACTGTTCATATGCAAAACATGTAAAAGCTCTCTCTCTCTCTCTCTCTCTCTCTCTCTCTCTCTCTCTCTCTTTTTCTCTTTGTTTCAGTAAGGGAAAACCATCTGAATCAGGAGTTGAAGTGGAAATTAATTATTTTTTCCCCTTTTGTAACTCAGACAGCCCTAGTAATCAGTTGGGCCTGTAATGTTTCTCTTTACTCAGGACTACCTGGCACTTGTTCGATTCTGCTTGATTCGTTTTGCTCTTCCAGCAGGCACAGAGCAGACTGACAGAGAGCTGTCAAGGCTGTAACCCGCCACCAACTGAAGGTTGGAATGATGCTCTGCAGCTACTGTGGTCTGAATTCACATGCTTGTGACCAAAGGAGGGCAATGGGCCAGAAAGGCACACAAATGAAAGCACACAGCAAGCTGTGGGCAGCTGCAGAGCAGTGTGCCACGGCCAGTCTGTCATGCTCACCTAGAACTGTGGTATTTGTGCAATGTGAACAGAATCATAGGATCACCAAGGTTGGAAAAAGCCTCTAAGTTAATCCAGTCCAACCTTCCACCTATTACATTTCCCACTAACCCGTGTCCCTCAGTACAACATCTCCAAGGATGGTGACTCCATCACCTCCCTGGGCAACCTATTCCAGTGCCCCACCTCTTCTGCAGTACTTCTAGCAGATGGCTTGTAACTTAAAGATAAGAAATTGATATGAGTAAACAAATTATAACATATCTTAAGGGTTACAACGTATTAAATGACTGTAATTACTAAAAGTAACAATATCTAATGTTCTTGAATGTCAAAATAATCAGTTTTTTTTTTTTTCTCTCCATGTTTTATATTTCTCAAAGAAAATTACACTTCAAACTGCCAGCCAGTACTATCAGTTCACTGTAAGCTTTCGCTCTTCTGTACTTCCATTTTGTCTTTGATTGAGAGTGGGATTTGATTTTGAGTGGGATTTGCTCAAGTTGAACTTGGCTTCCAAATGACAACTTGGAAATGATTTCTTATCATTGAAGAAGTGGTATAAGTTGGGAAATAAAGAAAAGCCAACCAAAGAAAGCAAGCTTGAGCTGGTGCAACAAAAGCATTGGCAGCTGGGAAGGATAAGGGATACTGATTCTGCAGTTATGCAGGACTGTTTTATTAATGTACTTATATATGTGTATATATATATATACATATATATGTAGAGAGGGAGGGGAAAACTTAGAATCATCTTCTTACAAATACCAACAAAGAGAAGATGGTGGTTCACTTTTCATCTGAAGTTTCAAAAGGAAATGTTATTCGTATCTGCTACTATAGCAGCAATTCCATTGGTCTTAGAAGAGAGGAAAAAGAAAATTTCTGTTTTGGAGAGGTCTTCTGTGCTGTGGTTTCGAGCAAACAACAATTGGTCTTATTTGGAGAATTTTACATTCAATGAGTACCACCATGATGATAAATTTAAACAAATAGGGAGTCAAACTTTCATTCTGAACAGAAGAACATTTCTCTGAATGCTGATGACATTTTCTGGGGAGAAATCCCTCCTACCACTGCCCCGAATGCACTGTCTGCACCTCAGAGGCATCTGCTGGGAAAGTATCTTACCAAATTATGAAGAGAACCAAAAAGGCATTTCTGCACAAAAGATGGATATGTTACAGTGTGCAGCATTCAAACATGTTAGGCGAATTTTAAAACAGCCTGAGTTGTCTGGGATGTTTTCAGATCCTCCTCAGTGGCTGGGGAAATGCAGGACTCTGATTCCCTAAGTTATAAGATCGTGGAGAAACTTGAAAACACTTCTTATGGAACTGCAAAGTACGTGCGCTGGTACAGAGAGCTGTCAATTTTAGTGTTGGAAATGTACTGCTTTTCCTGGGAAGAATTAAGAAATCTATACCAGAGACTGGCTCTCTTGCTTACTCGACTTCCCCACCCCCACATTTAATAATTTCCCCCAACAGTGTTGTGTAATTTCCCCTGGGTATCTCCATCACAAATAGGATCACTCCCAACCTCAGTGATATTGACAGCCAAAGGTCTCTATACCATGCATATCTATAAATGAGTACCTCCTTATATGCACTACAGAATATCCTGTTTTCTGTGTTTCAGTGATGTGATTAGAAGGGTTTGGCTGTTGCTTACTGCCTCTAGCATACGAGGATGGTGTTTAACCTTTAAAAAACCCAAACTTTTACCCGCTTTTCAAGGTGACCTAAATGGCTTGAGTAGGTTTTAAGTGCTTTTTAATTCTGACAAAATGCATTTTTTACTGTGAAAACCATCAGCGCTTGCTATTTCATGTTGGTTCTGCTTGGAAAACCCAACTGTATGCCTTTCAGGCGTGTGCAATAAAATCTTTATTGGCAGCATGGAACTGTTAACTATGACAACTACTGATGTGTTGATGTTGAGTGAATATTTGATGGAAGGGAGCTGGGACACAGGCAGAGAACAGGATTACAATGTCAAGAAAGAACACGTTGCCTTCCTCATTGCTTTCTTGTGACACCCTCGTTCTATCAAGCTGGATATTCAGCATCTCTCTAGATAAGCAAGTATCTCATCTTCCATGTAATGAAAACAAAACAAAATAATTGTCATTTTTGCCTTGATTTATTGTTCCTGTTTGTGCAGGCAGGCAGAACACCTCTCTCAGTGTACTGCAAGGACTGACTCTTCTTTCTCTTCTTTGGTGAAGAGCGTTTGGTTGGGTGTTTTTTTTTTTTTATTTTTTTTATTTTTTTTTATTTTTTTAAACCCTGCATCTCAGCAGGTTCTGTTCTTACTAAAATTCTTTTTCTACCAAAAAAGATGGCTCTGTTCTATTTAGGTCTTTAAGAGGAAGTACCTGTGACTGCTCTTCTTCGATTCTTATATTTAGATTTCCCTTCCTGCTTTCAAAATACCTAGGAGAATCTTAAAGGCAGACTCAATCTTTTAGACAACTCCTCTGAATGTGGGAGGCCCTAAATCATAACCCTGCAGTGCTCTGTTTCTGCTTTACTCATATAATGCAGTACGTAACTTCCAGAAGAGCATAAATATTCTTGGGAGCACATGCCACCACAACAGAGCTGGGATAAGCTGTGAAGGCAGAGGTCTTTTATTCCATACTCTGGTTTGCCCCTAAACTCCACTGAGTTCCTCTCAACGCAAAAAAAAGAGCCAAGGGGTGGTCTATAGGAGCAGTAGGCTTGTCAGCAGGTAGTGGGTGAGATACAGCTGCAGAAAATGCACTGTTGTAGATGTCATCATCACACAGTGCAACTGTGCTGCCCCCAGGGAATGAATAACGTAGCAATGCTTCTTAGTCAAATGAGATGTGTTTCAAACCACATTTCACACCATTTTCCCTGCAAAAGAGGGCAAATAGCAGAGGACATCTGATTTTTGTTTTCTTCCTGTCATTTGGACACAAAGCCCAGAGTCCCATTGCTAACCTCCCAGGCAGATCTCTGTCTGCAGCTGGGCCCTTAGAGCAAGCAAGGAGTGCAAAAGGCTTCGTTTATTTTCTTGATTTTTAAACATCTGTACATAAGCCAACTCTTATTCGTTCTACGAAAACAAACTGAAATGTTTGTAGGTTATTACAGCGGCATTCCTGAAATAAGGACGAGTAACTCCAAAACATTTCACTTCTAGGAATAACCTTTTTGCAGCCATGCATTGGAATCCTTTGTTAAAAAATCCTCATTAGCTGCCATGCAGCTGCTAGCCTGCAATCAGTGATGGCAGAGGGTTGGCTGGTTAGCATTCGCTCTGCAGATTGTGTTCAAGGTTCCCCACTTGCATGCCAAATTATTTTGTAAACAGCTTTAATGATTAAGCTTGAAAACATGCTGATGGCAAGACGGTAATGTGAAAAGCCAGTTGGGATGGTATTAGATAAAATTCATTGCTTTGTTGATGTATCAGGTTGCATGAGCACTAAACACACGTAAATAATATTTTACATGTTGGGTTTTGTTGGGTTTTTTTGTTTTTTTTTTTTTTTTCTGTGGTACATTATGAACTTTCTCTATGTTCCATTCTCACCCCATTTTTAGCTTTAACAGGAAATGGCAACCTAAACATCAATGGCTACGTTTCCATTCTTTGCAACTGTTTCTCAGTATAGTGATTATTAGAAATATTTGTTAAGTACTAATTGGAATATCCTATCTTGGATCAAATGCTTTTCTTTTTTTCTTTTTTTTTTTGGTTAGTTTTCTTTGATGGTCCAAAACAAATAATGTTAGGATTCCTCATCCTTCTCCTTTCTGATATAGAAACTTGTGTTAACAGTTACCTGAACTGAAATAAACATCTCCATACTTAGTTTGCGTCTGGAGATGCTCAAAGATGTTTGATTCTCATTACAGATAGAAACAAGCCGTGCAGTATGACTGAGAAACTGAAGCAGAAGCAAGAACATGCTACCACATCCCTGTTTTAACAGTGTGGAAAGCAAGATGCTGTTTGTGCTACTTAGAATTAGGGTAAGTTTAATATGAAATGAAATGCCATAACGTTAACATGCTGTGGTTGAGAGGACAGGAGGTAGATTAAGATACTGTTGCAGATAATTTCATAAAAACGTAGTGCTGTGTAGATGGAAGAACCAAACTATTATTTCCCAGCTCCACAGTTGAAATCTGTTTCCAACAGCTCATGTTGGTACAATTGGTGTGAATCAGCAGATCTGGTGAATCCTTGATCTCTCTCTTTGCAAGGATTCCCCAAGGATTGCTGCTGAAGGTGTGCACACAGTTGTGGTTACCTAGGCAGGTTGTCCTCTGCCTGCCTTCACCTCATCTCAGGCTCTAGCAGGGCTGGTGAGCATGTGCAGATCACAGATACCTGAGAATCTGCTGTGGCTGTTAAATAAATGTCATGAATATACATCTTTTATGGCAAAATGTTCCCCAGAGCACAACATACCCTCATTAACTCAGGCTTCAGTGGTAAATGAGAGAAGAAGCTATTCTTTCTGTCCCTGAAATCAGTTATTTCACTTTTATAAGAGATTTATATAATCTGATTTTCCCCTGAATATCATAAACAATTTTGTGACACAGATGTATGTTGCTGTTAGTGAGAAGGGATTGCTTTCAAGAGTTATCATGAGACTAGAGCATAAAGATGAGCTGTGATTATGAGTGGGATGATGCTGGGAATTCCTGCTTTTTCCTGGTGTTGTTGTCATATGCCCATTGCACTGCACAGCCCATCTCTGTCTCTGAATTATAGAGTCATTAAGGTTGGAGAAGATCACTAAGGTCATCCAGTCCTACCATCAACCCATCACCACAGTGGCCACTGAACCATGTCCCTCAGTGCCACATCTACACGGTTCTTGAAAACCTCCAGGGATGGTGCATCCACCACCTCTGTGGGCAGGCTGTTCCAGTGCCTGACTGCTCTTTCTGAGGAGAAATTTTTCCTAATAGCCAACCTGAACCTCCCCTGGCACCACTTGAGGCCATTCCCTCTCATACTATCACTGTTATTTTGGAGAGAGGCTGACCTCCATCTCACCACAACCTCCTTTCAGGCAGTTGTAGAGAGTGATAATGTCTCCCTTGAGCCTTCTCTTGTCCAGACTGAATAATCCCAGCTCCCTCAGCTGTTCTTCATAAGGCTTGTGCTCTGAATCCCTCACCAACTTCCTTGCCCTTCTCTGAACGCATTCAAGGGCTTCCATGTCTTTGTTGTATTGAGGGGCCCAAAACTGAACAAAGAACTCAAGGTGCTGCCTTACCAGAGCTGAGCACAGAGGGACAATTGCATCCCTTTTCCTAATGACTACACTACTTCTGATACAAACCAGGATGCCATTGGCTTTCTTGGCCACCTGAACACACTGCTGGCGAAGTTTCTGGTACCTCAGGCATGGCTCAGGCAGCCGAGCCAAGCCAAATTTCTAGCTCTGGTAAGAGAAGAAGCAAGGGCACAAGGATATCTAAGATGAAAAATCTCTAGATAACTTGGAGACTGTTCCTACAAGGGCAGGTGGGGCATGGGCAGAGCCATGTCTGTCTTAAATCCTCAGTCTACTTGCAGCCTTGCAGGATCCCTGCAGCCACGCTGCTCTTACCAATCAAGGATTTTAGCCTGTGAGGGAGGAATGTGGGCGGCTTCTGTCCTAAACAAGTAATTTTGCCAGTCTCTATTGTGCACCAAATCTATTTGCATGTTTTGAAGAAGCTTGCTTCAGGGACAGGCACAGTTATTTACAAGAAATTCTTCAGCAAGCCAGGATATAATTGTTTATGGGCTAAGGTCTTGCAGACTGTTGCATTTCAAATTTTGTTCTAGAAGTGATAGGCAGCTCTTTGGAGCTTAACATCTGCCCTTTACATTCTGCTGTCATAGCAACAGCACAAACCATGTCCTTGTGACTAATCTGCTTTGCTTTTCTTCATCTAGGCTTTAAACAGGAGAAAGAGTCATAGGCAGAGCTTCCTCCATCCAAACATATGCTCTCCTCATCCCTTTATAGAGCTGCTGCTCACAGGAGCAGGACTTCTGTAGGAGGAGGGACATAAAATTTAACCTTAGCAAGCAGCTGTGCTCTGCTGTCATCCACTGAAAAGCATCGCAACAAAAGGCCAATCTGCTGTAA
Source organism: Centrocercus urophasianus (assembly GCF_019232065.1). Classification (NCBI taxonomy): domain Eukaryota; kingdom Metazoa; phylum Chordata; class Aves; order Galliformes; family Phasianidae; genus Centrocercus; species Centrocercus urophasianus. The sequence continues at coordinate 7,530,980 of NW_024884756.1, forward strand.
AAATGAATCCAATTTACTGACTAGAGGAGTAATAGTAATATAAGAATACAAGGGATTTTAACCTAAAGCACTGATCCTTTTTAGTAAAATACGTGCATTTTTACTAGTTTAATGTCAAGATGTACCATTTTGAAAGAGCAAGAAATGGATAGAGAAGCAAATTACTGAGAGTTAACAGCTTAGCTAAGTTGCCTTGAAGTACTTAAAACTTTTTCACATTGTACGTTTCCTGGTCAACATTTCATTTTACATCAAGGTAATTCTGGAAATTTCAGCAGTCTGAGCAGAAATGTCATGCTCCTTTATTATTTCTGTGGTGGTAGAAAAATAGGGGTGGTCTTGGTGACCTAAAAACAAGGGTGCTAGGCTGTTTTTCTGCTGACAGTTCTGGTCTTTGCATTTTGCAGCTCCTGAGATTGATAATAGATTTATATTGCAAATATCAGGCAGGCAAGGTCTCTCTCTTTTCCCTAATTCCTTCCTTAATCCCATGGAATAATGATGATGTCTGCATACAGACATTTCAGGTGGAGCACAGAACTTTTTCTCTTCCTGATAATAGAAAGGAATCAGAGTGGAATCTTTCAAACAGAGAGTGCTCGGCTGTGCTATTGGAAACTAGTAGGCATAACAGCACGAGGAATCTTGAGCCTGTGCTGCCTGGGAAGCAGCTGCAGAAGCCATTTGTCAAGTGGCTATTGCTTCCTCTTCTAAGGCTGGCCATCACAAATGACTTAATTGTATGACTAATTAAGCAGTAGTCCTACACTTTGTCTTTTGTCCAGAGTTGCAGACTGTGCTATGAATGTTCTGTATTTATAATTATTTTATTGTTGTTGCTGTAGTATTTAGTGACCTATACCACAGCTCAGCTTTGTGTTCAGTATGCTAGTTTCCAGCATTATCTGGCTTGACAAGCCATATATAATTGGCTCAAAATAGTAAACAAACAAATGCATTCAGGTCACATATTGAGGTTGAACATTTTTGTGTGTCTACAAGTGTCTGCACGTCTGTGTGTGGTATAGAGGAGGGAAGGAAGAGGAGTGAACTGTGAAATTTCAAAGAAGTGCTTGTTCTAGAGAGCAAACAGAAAGGTGGGATCATGGTGTAACTAACCTTCAGAGAAAACCAAACCAAGACTGTTCATAAAGTCACCAGGAATGAAAAGATGTTTACCAATGTAGCTTCCACTATTAATTTAGGGAGCCAGTCGAAGCTAGCGAACGGTCTCTAGTTTTGCAGCATGCCTTTTCTCTCACTAGCATTTCAGAACAAAAGGATTTATGGCAATGCACTATACGCTTCAGTCACCTTTTCTGGTATTATCTCATGAAGCAGTCACAAGCTAGCTCAAATTATGAGAGTTTTGTATCTGTGAGAGCACCAGCTTTGGGTGGGAAGCCAAATACCTCCAAACTCCTCAGTTACATTCAAAAAAATCAGGTGCAACTACAAAGAACACACATTGCATACTTTGGCTGACGAAACAATTATCATTTATGTTCTAGAAATCGGAATGTAATGTTTTAAACAACTGTACAGAATATATGTGATACAGATTCAGTAAGAGCCTTGTTCTACTCCAAGCTACAGAAATTGTTTTGGAAATAATAATAAGGCTGTGAATTATAGAGTTAAAGGTTATAAGAAACCAGGAAAAGCTCTAATAGTGAAAGTGTACTGTTTGGTGTCTGGTGGTTTGCATGTGTATTTTGAAACTGAATGAGTGGCTTTTAATCTGAATAGACGTTATTTGTTGTCTTGCTAGAACAGAGAAAGGTCAGCTTATTAGTAATAGCGCTGTTGTGTTTTTTGTTCTATTGGAAATATTTTACTGCAGACCTCAAGGTGAAAGTCCTTTTTAATAAGCAGCGCAATTCCAGCATCTCTGGTGTTCCCTCAGGAGTTTTGTGTTGCTTTAGACTGTCAACCTGCAAACCTTTGTGGAGCAGAGAATTCACTGCTTGAGGAAGCTTGTTAAGTCAGGGCCTGCAGGACTTGGGTTTCGCTCTGGCCATGTTCACACCAGCTTCCTGGTCAGCTACTGTGTATGCACTCTAGGCTGATGCGTCATCTCAGTGTCCTGAATTTCACAGAGGACACAAAGTGGCCAACTCAAGTTAGCCAACTTAAGTTTAGAGTAAAATAAATGGCGCGAGGAAAAGGAGGAGCAGTGAGATTCTTTACTTTGGTAGAGCCTGGAAGTACATACACACAATCCATGTGCATATGCACGTTGTGAAGGCGGAGTCAGAAATGTGCAGCCTGTTGAGCTAGGAATACAACTGCTTTTTTCAGTGCTCTTTGTACATATATGCTTCTGTGAGGAAACACCTGAAGTGGTGGAGCTTTGGCTCAACCGTACTGTGGCAAAGTGTCCAAGTGACCATGAAGGAGATCACAGCAATGACCTTTCAGCTCTCCATTACAAAAGCAGTTAAGTTGTTTGAACTGTGCTGAAATGAGGGTTAGTGCTGCTACCCAAACCATAAAACAAACAAAAAAAGCAATAAAAGAGCTTTGATTTTAAATTATATGCATAACTTCTTGCATAACACTGGAAGGAAAAGTGATAGCAGCATTGCTTTTTTAAGGGGGCCACCATTACAGACATAGAATAGAAAGACATGCAGCCACAGTAGCACCAAAATAATTGACACAGCAGTATGAAGATGTTCCAGATCAATGAATTCATATAAAATTAAGAAAATGATTTTGTAAATGATACACTAAAGTACTTATGGAAAACACCACGAAAGGAGAGAAAAATCCCCAAACTTTTGTTCAACTCAGATGTGTATCTATTTTATGCAGAAGACAAATAGATGTCAGGAAGTAGATGACTAATGAAGTGGAACTCTGAGAATTCTTGCCTTAAATAAACAATTACTAGAGGAACGTTCAACCAATCAAAGTAAATATCACTTTTTCAGAAGCCTAAAGGAAAATCCTTTAAGCAATTCATAACAAGTAATCACAGCTAAGAACAAAATAGCAAATGTGGTTCCTTTTTCAGGGTGCTGTTTTGCTAAGGCCAAAATACATGATGTTTTCCCAAAGACTGTCACAGCTAATCGTATTTAAACGTGTGTGTGAGTGTCTGGAAAGTTGTTAATCACACTTGTAACAAACACTGACATCTATAAGCACTGTATCAACCTGTTTTTAAGAGCTGAGTAAGACGTGGGTATGCGCTGAGCCAAGAGGTCACAACATCGTTGTATCTCAGTAACGTGAATTAAAAATGTGGATTATTTTTCCACATGGTTACTGATAGCCTCTTATTGGAGGCTTATTCTTCCCATAGCTGCCTGGAAAAGGGAATAGGGAAAGCTCTGAGCTGTGCACAGGAACAAGCTGTGTTAGCAGAGGTCAGGCGTTGCCCTTAGAAGCCAGGCAGAGTGTGCAATTGGTTATCTGGAGGAACAACATACCTGAAGCAGCTTTCTGATTCTTTTCAGGTTGTGTATCAAGAGAAGGTTCTTCTCTTGTGAAACCCGGTCTAGCTGTTCATCCACTTGTATTAGGAGGTTCTGTAAAAGGATGGTTGCCATTGCTTCGTTGTTGGATGCAGCCTCCCTTGAGAACAGATGAACGAGAAACATTTTTAAAATGTCATAAGTGCCAAACTATCTGTACAGAAATTTACAATCCATTGAGAAATAAAGGCAGTTAGAAGCTCGATTGAAATGTATCATGTAGAGCTATGTAAATAATTGATTTTATGATCCCTGAATTTATATTCACCACACTATGGCCTCGTCCAGAGTGGAGACAATCAGAGATTTCCAGTCTCAGTTTCTGTGAATATTTAAACACATTTAGCCCACTCCCTGAAGGAAATGAGGCTTGAGCACAGTGTGAGCCAGAGTCTCTCTCTCTCTGTCAGTCACACAGACGTAGTTTCTCAAGTTGCTGCCCGCTTTTAGCCAAAGTTGACAGTGGGCTCAAAGTCCAAAAAATACTGTATCTGTACAAATTTCCCAGAAAACTGGCAGGTTGGTAGAGGAGAGGAATCCAAATTAGTGCCTCCACTGAGGAAAATGGCAGTAATAACTTGCTCCAGGAGGCAACAGCCAGATGGCCAGTCAGCAGATATATATCTTCACACCAGGCACCAGATGAGCCTTTGCCCAGCCAAACTATATGGGGATACGAGAAGACTCTGAAGCTACTGGTGAAGGGTATGTAGGGGACAGAGAATGCAAATAACATGGAAACAGGCTTTACTAGTTCTGCTATTTATGGAACAGCTTGTTACATGAAGGGCAGTAACACTAGTGAGCAGGATAGAGGAAGGCAGTCTTTGGACTGGATGGCCTCCTTGTCCTAAGGTTACTCTCTCCTTGTTCCCTAAATGGTGGATACGTGTTTGAGATATACCTGCTAAATCTGGCAAAAAGGAGATTTTAATGATTCCCATGTTTCCACAGCCCCACTGCATGCTATAATCTTCAAGGAAAATTGTCATATTAATTAATTGATTTTTTTTTTCGATAGTTCTCCTAGACTTGTGGATTTAGCTTCCCAAATTGAGACATCTCTTCCTGCTGCTATTAGTATAAACATTTTTTGGTACTTAGTTCTGAATTTTCTTGAGATAACTATTGATTGAATTTGATCTAAATTTCTGTATAAATTTACCTTCTAGATACCAATTCCTGCAAATTGCTGGCTTGTTCCATAGAACTCTATGTCCAGCTTTAAATGTGATTTGGGTAAAAGGAATAATTCTGTGCTACAGGAGGTAAAGGTATAACATTTCCATTGAAAACTGACTTGCATTATGTTTTTCTGTGAAAAATCTAGTGCCATTATTTTCACAGAATCATGGAACTACCAAGGTTGGAAAAGGTCTCCGAGATCATCCAGTCCAACCATCCACCTATCACCAATATTTCCTACTAAACCATGTCCTGCAGTACAACATCTTTTTGTTCTTAGATCATTTTAATCGGATTTTGCTTAGGATTAAGTTCAAATAAGAACTCCCCTTCAGATGTTCCTTAAATTCGAAGTTATAAGGAATAGAAATCTGTGCTCTAAGAAAAAGTATCCAATCCAGAAATGTTATAATTGAATATTATATTTATATTTAACTTTAAATTTGTTGCTTTTCATTAAAATCATTATTTCAAAACATGCAGTTGCAATTTTCAACAATACTCCTTCGTGTTTCACGTAATATGTGGTAGTTTCTTAGGAAAAAAGCACAGTAATTTATTGATTCTGTTGGTGTAAGCATGACCATTGTATATAAAATAGGTTCAAAGGAAATTGTTATTTAAGAAGTTGAAAATAACATTGCAGTTTTAACAGGAATTTACTGATACTGAATCTCTTAAATAGATGAAGTGTAATGCTAACTCAACAAGATAAATCCATGAACAGCAGAATACTATTCTTGGAATGTAGATGCCTGCATGGTTCACAAATTGAGTGCCCTGAAATCTGACAGATAAGGTAAAAACTGTTAATGATGGGAAATATTAAGAGAGAGGGAGCAAATGTATTCCTTACCAATCTTGGCTTTCTATCCATTGTGCCAGCAGATGCCGGATTTCCATGGGAAAGTTATCATCATAGAACTGGTCAACTTGTTCTAAAAACTTTATTTCCAGTTGTTGAACTTGACTCCATTGCGACATGCTGCAAAAGAAATAATTAAACTTATTTGCATTGAAAATAGCAATGTATTAGTAATATAAAGTGAACAAAACATTTATTTTCATCATAGTTTTTTTTTTTTTTTAATTATGTATTTTAATATTCCTGGCTAGTCTCTGTCTTTGAAAATGAATGTTTCTCGACTGAAGTTGGTCAGTTATAAGGAAGAGGGAGAAAAGCAAGTAAGACAACTAGATGTTTTAGCTCTTGCACCTCTGCCAGCTTTCTTCCTTAATGCATATGTTCAGATGATTATGAAGTGGGGAAATTTGTGCAGCATCTCTTCCTGGAGAAATAGTTCAGGATTGTATACTTCAAATCCAGCTGTTCTTAGGAAATAGTAGTAAAAGCAAAGAATTTGCTTGTAACAATGAATTCATGCCATTTTATGTTGTTGTGCTGTCGCTAGAGCCCCATGTCTTCTGTTTGGAGAGGACTGCTTACTTCAGAATGTTAATTATTAATCTAGTATATCTTTTCCATTTTTACTTGGCATAGAATTTTGAGATTTGGTGTTGAAAAAAGAAAAAGAAAAAGAAAAAAAAACTTGGGAAGGGTATAGCCATATGAAAACCAAAAGACAAGCAACAGTGGGGTCACCCAGTCCCAGGCTCTGAAATTCTTGGCTTGGCTATATACCCCAATTAACTTTTGACTCTCTACTGAGAGTTAAGATTTTAGGTGGGTTGAGTTGTGTTTAAATAGCCACTGCTTTCAAGGACTGAAGAGATTGCTTTGGGTGAGTGGACTCTCAAAGCAGACACCTCAGTGACTGCTTTCCTACTTGGGCAAAGATGATCTTTCTGACCGCTGTACTCTAAGGTTGCATCACATCATCATTAATCCCATTCATGAAAACATTTTCATTGTGATTTTTTTTTTTTTTTTTTTTTTTTGGCACAGAAAAGCATATTCAAAAGCTGAAGTAGAATAAGCTCATATTAAAAAAAAGCAGAAATTGATTTTCTGCTTTAGCCCCACGGTATACTAAAGAAGCCTGAAGGTTGCTCTGAAGGGTCCCATTGGATTGTGTCACTGCTCCTACCTACACTTCCACGTCTTTCCAGCATTATCACATCTCCTGTGTTGCACTGAAGGATGCACTGGGAACAACTGACATACTTCTGTATTGCACTGAGAGATAAACATTGCCTCAATGCAGACTTTGCTGGGTTGTGATTCTAGCTGTGTCATCTGCAGAAGAAGTCAGCAGTAGTTTGGGAACAGGCCGTTATGGATAAGTAGACAAGGGGCACCCTGGGGCCTTCCACCTTGGTCCTCCTGTGAGCTCTGCCCACGGCCTTGTCCTTTACCAGGGGTTGTCTGCTCCTCATCGCCTTGCTCACACTAACAAACTATGTACAATACAGTGCCGTGGATTAAAGATTGCACTGCAGGAGGGACATTTTTCCTTGAAAATTGAAAAGATGAGGTTTCATCTTGGCGTTTTTGTAAAATTGGCGGTTTTATAAAAAGCTGACCTTTTAATAAAAAGCTTTTCCATTTCCAACTCTGAATCATAGTTCCATAATGTCAACATTTCAAAGGACGGAATATATGTTTTTGGAGCAATATATAGGAACATTTTCCTATCTCTGTTGCTACGCTGGTAATTACAAAGAAATCACAGGCCTTATTTCTTGAGATACCTACAAAAACCAAATCATAATGTAATAATACCTCATGTTGAGAAAATAAGATTTGTAAGCCTGCTTGCTTTCAGAGAGAAATTTTATTGCAGCTTCTGGCAAACTGTGGTGGTTGTGATACCCACCAAGTCTTAAAAACTTTGTACTTTTATACAAATTTAAAAAAAAAAAAAAAATGATGCTGCAACCTCTTTGGACTTCTAACCTGCCCTTGCAAAGGGCAGGTCTAGTCTGTACCCAGGGTTCTGGAAACACATTCAATGCAATACATCCTGCTGCAGGTTTTCCTTTTCCTGGGAGTTGTGCTAAAAGTTTAAAAGCTCAGGACTCCTGTAATTTATATTGGATCTCCCCTGAAAGCTTCCTGCAGAAATGTACCGTGTTTAAAAATTAGCATCAAGCTATAGCAAATGAAATACAGTGCAAGTGTCTCACTTTTCACGTTGTGAGGTGCTCATTCAGATGCTTTTGGTTTTGTCTACAGTTATGACCTGTGCTACTGCTACAACATTCCCTACAGTCCCCTCTGGCAGAGAAACCTCCCCCGACAGAGCGGCCCAGTGGTGCAGGAGCAGTGGGGATCTCCAGGACCACGAGGCCCCCAACTCTAGGTAAGACACTCTCTTCCCCTCCCCCCCACTCCCAAGGCACCCTGAAGGCTGCAGATGGATGGAGAGATGGACAGGCAGACGGACAGACAGAAAGAGCCCCCCAACTTGCCTGTGCAAGTGGCCCCTGAGCTGTTGGCGATGTCCCCAGGCGTGGCTGCCGTCTGCCCCACGCTTTATGCTGCCCCAGCTCTGTCCCGGTGGCTTTTCCTGTGCGTCAGCTGTGCCCTCACCGCCCCGGGGGAGTGGAATGGGGCCGTGTCACAGTTCAAAAACATCATGAGTAGCACAACTCTCAGTGGCTGCCTTATTGCTTTGGTTTTGGTGATGAGTTGCATTCAGAGCAGATAGCGGAGAAAGGTAAAATGTTGGCTCTTAGATAAGAAATGGCCAGAAGGAGGTTGTTTATCAAAACGTAACCCAAAACATCAATCAATTCTTCAGTTTATAATGTGGCGCTGTGGCCTGTGCAAAGGGCTTCTCCCCCTCTCCAGGGAGGCACAGGGCCAGTGCCTCTCCTGCACGTGGACCCTGCTCGCTGCCTTTTGTGACCCACTCTAGTTGAAGGGCTCGGGGCTGTCCCGAGAGTGGCTCAGCAGCAGAACGTAACCACACCACACGCTGTGACTTCCTGCAGCAGCTACGGTGTTTTGTTTCAGGCAGTGCCTGAGATGCAGGAGCTCCTCTCTGAGGTAAAAGTCTCAGTCCTTGCCCCAGAGAGTTAGCAGTCCGACATCTTCCTTATCATCATAAAGGCTATGACAGCAGGAATGCTCCAGGTACTTTTTTCCCCAAAAGAAGTTCATTTACTGGAAGAGGATCAGCGTAGCAGTGGCTGCAACGCTGCTAAAGCCAAAGTAAATGGAAAATGCTACATTGTCATAGTTTCACATCCACCTGACCAAGCAGCTGCAACCCACACTAAATGGGATCCTTTCGAGCAATTAAGGTTTTGTGGGTTATATTGTGCATTACCCAAACCCCCAGTCATACGCAGGGCTTCTCTGTGCCAGGCTGTAGGAACAGCAAAGGGAAGGTGTGCTCGCATGCTGCCCGTGAGCTGACGGAGTGGTTCAGCATTCTGTGCTGGGAGCAATAGGAAGCCTTACTGAAGTGAGAGAGCCAGGTGCAGGAGTGTGGTTAAAATGAAGGTGCTTGTCACTAGCGATGTGTAATTACATTTTCCAGACAGCACAGAGAGAGAATTGAAAGTGATGTGAGAATCTCTGATACATAGCTAACTTCTAGATCTGCTGGTGGATGTCATCTTCACTGTCTGTGTGCTTGAAATGAGATCTGACATTTACTTTAAAAGCATTTAGCATTTTTTTTTCAGGTGCATTTGTAATGTGAGAGCCAGGATCATAAGAGATCTCTGCAAAATCCCCACCTATTGAATCAAGTCTTCTAGTGCATGCCTCAGTAACCTCTGTATTTATCTGTTATTCTTTTATGCTGTACTGCTGCATATTTGCTCGTTATGTTTTACAAGTGAGGTCAGGCTGTAATGTCCTGCAGGATTTTCTTCAGCCTTTTGTTCTTGTAAAATAACCAGTGTACAAAGTCATGTTAGTTTTCCACAACAGAAATGGAAGCTATGGATGCAGAGCCAGCTGCTGCTGCCACCAAGGGCCAGATGCACATGTCGTACCCAACTACATTTTGGCTCATGTGAGTGGCTGTTCTTGGGTCTGATTTGACTTGGCTGTCATTAGAACAAAGAGGCAACACTAAAGCAGAAAGAATGTTTTCAGTGCCCTTTGTCAGGGGCTGGCGATGAGTTTGTAAGTCATGCTCCCTCTTTGTCTGCAAAGGTCAGACCTAAACTCAGATGAATTTTGGCAAGATCCTGCTCAGGCCTGCCGTGTGTCCTTAAGACTCTGGCACTCACAGGAGGAGGTACAGCCGCATTTCACCCATGTTCCTGTCTTATTTTTTTTGCTGACGGATATCCCACCGGTTCATTCAGAGCACACAAGTTCAGTAATCCTTTTTTCTGTGGGGCTGCATACTGCCCTTTTGAGTGACCTTGAAGATCTGCTAGAGTTTTTTTTGGATTTGGTTCTATTCCATTAGGCAAATCATTGCCAGAGCAGCTGATTTTCAGGTGGTTTGCTGTGTACCAGTAGGCTCAGGTAGCAGCGATGCTGGGACACTGAATTAGCAGTTTGAAGACCACCCAATAAGTAACATTTATTAGCCATTTAATTTTATGCTGTCAGTAGGGGGAACTATTGCACTGCACTTTTTCTTTAGCTTCTAAATAAATATTGATAACTACCTGTCCTTTCTTTTAGATTAAGTACTCCTTCTCTAAGCATCCTTTCACATCTGATATCCATAATGATAAGAGGATGGGTAGATCACACCATCCCAGTAAAATAACCTAATAACAGGGCTCCTTTTTGCTGGTTCTCTCTCCCCTAACCTTTAAAACAAGGTCTGTGGGGGAGTGGCTGTTGTTAAGGTGATGTTGTTCTTTTAATATCTATTCAGGCTTGCTTCCAGAGGAAGGAACTCGGAGTATTCCCCAGGATAACTGAAGGCCATTCCTTGCCTGAGGGTCAGAGCTCAGTGCCCAAACAGGTGGTTGCTTCTTCCTCCTGATGCAGGGAGGGCAGCTAGCGGCTGTGCACAGACTGCCATGGAGGCAGGAGGTTCTCTCAGTGAGGGGATGCTGTAGAGGGGTGAGGGGACCTCTGGGGCCTCGCAGAATTCATTGGAGGTGATGGAGGGAAGTATGTTTTGTCTGAAGGAGAGGAATAAAAAGGCTTGTGGTCCCACTGGATCCAGTGTGTTGAAGCGTGGCTGAAAATGGAAAGGGAAGGTATGGCTGTCTGAGCTGCTGGGGGAGTGGAGGGGACAGGTAAGGGTAGCAAGCACAGAGCACTGGCAGGGTGCAGGAACTGATGGCTGTGAAGAAGACTTGGGTTGCAAAGGCTTAGGCAAGGGGCCAGGAGGAAGTTAAAGCGTATGTGGAACAGGTCACTGCAGGTAGTGGGGAAGAGAAACTGAAGGTGCTGAAGCAGTCAGAGCTGAGCAAAAGGTGGCTTCAGGGTTTTTGCAGGGAGCTGAAATGCTTCTTGAGAGACATGGGAGGAGGAGGGGGAACCCAAGCAGAGCTAGCTGAGCAGTGACCGTGCCGGAGCTCTATGCTCTGGGAAGAAGGGTCAGTGGAGTATGTTTGCACACTGTGGAGGATGTGACAATGCTTGGAGATGTAAGGAGAACTGCTACAGAGTGGGGAAATGGGAAGAAAGAGATGGCCTGGGTCAGCCCAATAGGGCTCTGGAGGAGAGTGTGTGGGTAGGCAGGAAGCATGGAGGTGCTTGGTTTGAGGCAAGCAGTGAGTGCTGCTAACACCTGGAAGGGGCCAGGAGGCAGGCCAGGAGTGCCAGAAACACCTGGCATGACAGGACAAGCTGAGGAATGGGCAGTTCTGGCTCCCCTTGGCAAGAAAGTTCAGCAGGGCAAGGCAAAACAGGCTGAAATGGTGCTTGTGAAGGAAAGAAGGAAATGAAGGAAAGAGCCTGGGGCAGCCCTTGGGTGGAAGGGAATTTCTGAAACCACACATTAAAGGGCACAGGGTGCAGCCTGGGGTGGAGGTGCAGAGGAAAGTGAGGGAAAACAGGCCACAGAGGCTGGAGCCCTTGTTGAGTTTCGTAGGTCAAATTTTAATCTGTGCTTCGAAACATTTCGTTCTGCTTCATCAGTGCTTAGCTCCAGTAAAAGCAGGTGAATAAGAAGCAAACGGCTAAATTATGTGGGCTACTTAAAGGGAAGAAAAAGTCTCAAATAATGGAGAAGGAATTTTGGACACAGTAATCTTCTAATCAAAAGTTCACAAAGTTGTTTCTAGGAATATAGAGCCAATATATTACTTTGATCAGTGTGACCAACCTGTAATCAAGATTATCATCTCTTGTGTTTGGCCTCTGGTCATTATACTCCCTGACTAACCCTTAATTAAAGTGTGTCTCATCTATCTTTTACATAAGGGAGACATTTAGCTAGAGCATGCGGTACATGCACTATGTCTTGTGTCTGAGACGTTCACAGTTTTTCTTCTTGTATTCAAAACAAGGACTTCTGGACTCAGTGAGACTTGTAAACACTGTAATCATGAGAAATTGTCTTGCTGGCAGTGTAGTTCCTCCGAGTCAGCACAGCATAAATCAGCAGTCGTGCGTGCAGGTCACATCCACTACTGTCCTCTATTTGGAGAAAAAGACAGGAACAGTGATGTTGTCCTGAAGTTGCACGTTCTAACAAGCTGTTTATGAGTGCTAGAAAGATCTCTTGGCTCTGTGATTGTGTGTAGCTAAACGACTGATTGTTATGCTCAGAAATAAATGGTTCTGTTTGTTTATTTAGTTGTTCTCAAATGCTGGAAAAAATGTTTTCCTTCTTCCAGTAGTGAGTAAGCCGTACGTGCAAGTATATAAATCTGTTTGAAGTAAGTATACACACCTCACTCAAATCCAAGAAGATACCAGCTAGGAAAAAAAAAATAATTAACACATCACGTAAATCTCTCTAGCACAGCTCTCTTACACCATTCAAAGCACATGCCACTTGGGGTCCTGCCATAACCACGCAAATCCTCATGTTGATGAAAAATTATCTGAAAGGCCTCGATTCCACCTGGATGTCAGTCTGCTGTTGTTTAGAGAAAGGGCAGCTGTGGAGAAAGGCTGGAAAGAGGCATGGAAAGAAGTGACGGCAGACAAGGTAGTTTAGAAGAGCAAGGGGAAAGGAATGAACTCATGGGGTTTTGTACTGCCTTATAGTGTAAATGAAACCATCTTTTGATAAGGAAAAATTGTATATGTGGAATTTCATCAATCTACTTTGCTTAACATCCCCCTTATACTAAGCATTTTTTCAGCAATTTCCATCCTTTGATATGTATGAACTCTTTAACTCTTCCACCTCCTAAAAGCTCTCATGTACATTCAACTTTTGCTTTTCCTGAATGAATTAGGAGTCAGGTTTCCTTGTTCTGAGTTATGTAGACTTGGTGGAATTCTAGCAGCACTGTTTTAATAGACTTTTCAGTTTAGTGAAGACTGGACTCTCGGGAAGCTTTTTTCTTACTTGATACAAGCCTCCTCATCCATCGGTAATGATCCTTTTTATTTGCATGGCAACTGAGAACTTTGTGATTACTGTTTTCCAAAGCAGAGTGTGAGAAAGAAATACAAAATCAATGTGATTTGGGCGAGAATGTTTCTGTGTTTATATTCCTGTGGAGTGTAACCTGGAGAGCAAAAAGAGGAATCTCTTGGTGATGCCACTTGATTGGTATGAAAGTCAGCATTGACTGGACGACAGAAAAGAGAATTTCTCATAGTAATCTCACTTGGGACTCACACTGTCAGTAGTTACTTAAATTCTTACTGCCTTCCATATCTGGGGTCGGGATGATTATGCATAATGATCATTTCTCAGGGTGCTTATGAATATTTTTGTTTCTCAGTCTCTTAGGACCTTAGAGGAGTCCTTGAGCTTTATTAAACTCGCTACTACATGCTGATTGCAGAAAGCAATTTGATGCTGAACAATGGCTTCCAAATAAAAAGATCGATAGGTTTAGAATTAGAAATGGATCATACTCTGAGAAGATAACTTGGTTAATTAATTTAATAAAGTCTTTTCACAAAGGGAGCAATTAAACCAAAGTTTGATTATCTCTGCTTGATAACGTTTGAAATACTCCGTATTAAAATTAAGGGTTTTAACTCTGGTGGCAGTAAAATAACCTCTTGATTTATGCTGCTCCCTGAAACTGCTTATCTATTTATGCTGTTTATATAAGAAAGCACACTCCTTCAGAATGTCTTTTTTTTTTTTTCTTTTTTTTTTTTTCCCTTGGCTAGGCTATAAGGAAAAAAAAACAACCATCAACAAAACAAATTGAAAGCAGTTGTACAGTTGACCTTAATTGTATCGTTGGATATCACAAGAAGAATGGCAATAGTGTCTGTTGTGGACTTATTGTCTTCCTTCTAGGCTGTCGGAAAGCAGTGTCGGCTTTAATCCTTGTATTCCTTTCAAGCCTTCTGTAAGAAGTTGCTGGGGCTCAATTTTTCTCTTACAGATCTGTTCTGTTCCTGTATCTCACTCCCTTGGCACATTGCTGGTACAGGCCCTTGCCATGGGAAGGTGAGTTGCAAACTGTGGTGTCCCTCACATAGTGCAGTTCCTGTGGTGGTGGGAGAAAAGAAATGGATGAGTGTTGTGATCCTGTATGTATTTTGAAAATCTTTTCTGAATTTTCCAGATGGCTTTTTCAATTTGTTTCAAAATGTTCAGTATGAATCAGTTTTCAGCGAGATTGATTCACACCGGAAATGAAAATGAGTTTGTTTTCACTAGAGGACAACCAAAGTGCCTGGTGGTGTAAAAGGACATTGAGAACTGAAACTGTATATGAAAATTTAACATTGAGAGTTGTTCTAATGATGTGAACGAAACTTGCATTGTTCTCTTGTATTCACAAGGGGAAAAAGATGATTTCTAGAGCTCAATCTTAGAATCATAGGATGGTTTGAATTGGAAGGGACCTAAAGGTCATGTAGTCACTGAACATCTATTCCAATCCCCCTGCTATAGGCAGGGACACCTCTCGCTAGACCAGCTTGCTCAATAACATTGAAGAGAGATGTTAGTAAAGAAGAAAATAACCTGTAGCCAAAAGGGACCAAACAAAAGCTCAATTCTTTCTACAGTCTGAGGTCATTCAAACTTGCGTCTTGCATCTTCCCTGTAGGTGCTATTGTGATGATGCTCCTGCAGGGTACGGATGGGCGTTCTCTATTTCTCCTGGAGAAAAAAACAAGGTTTAAGGAGAGAGTTGCTGATTCACTGGAGCCTTACAATTCAGGCAGTCCATCATAAGATCCGAGGACTTTGTACTGCGTATGAAGCAGTTGCGATGTACACGGAGAAGGAATCCAAACCTGGCTTCCTTCTTCCCAGAAGTAGATGTGAGCCTTTGTGGTTGGACATTAACAATGTTGGGCAAGTTCATGCTTTCATTCCTGTTCTGGATGAGTTAGCACAGCCTCAGCTGTGGGAGAAAGCACTCCTCCTCTGCCCTGTGTAATACTGTAAAGCAGCCTGTAGTGTGAGGATTACAGCAGTCTGCTGGGAGAGGAGAAGAGACTGCATGTCTGAGTTCTCTCAGCATGGTAAGGAAGTTAAACTGTAGTCTTTGTGTCCTAATAAATACCCTAGTACTGATTTATGTGGTTTTTTTTGCAAGATGGCACATTGATTTCAAGGCAAGGTGATGTCTGCAACAGGAATTCCTCCCTGCCACTGTTGCGTGTTGGGTGCTGTTGAAGCTTGTGCTCTGGGTTAGAGTGCACCAAGCGCGCTCTTGCCAAATCACAGAGTCTTGAGTCAGAATGGTGTTAGGGGTGAAATGGGCAGTGAGCTGCTGAAAGATCTGGGTTGGGGTGGTATGGCTTTCATGCCATAGCTCAGGTGCTCACTTGTTCTAGGTGTGTAAAAGACCAGGCAGACACTCTGAGGTCTTTATTTCTTAGCTAGGCTCCTAACATCATTCAGACTTTATTGTAAGTGCGTTTAAGGGTCTTGTCTTTAATAAAAAAGGAGATACTCTTAAAATGTAAGCTGGAAATCACTTTTTTCTTCCTCATGTTCTTTGACTCATTAATCGTTTCTAATATTTAATGATATGCAGTTTTCACATCTCTCAATAGTTTGAACACGAGATAAAGAGTTCCCCTTTGAACAATTTGCAACATTGATTGGCATGAGTGGGAACCTGTTATCTCAGTTTTCCTCTTCTCTCCTTTAGGGTATGATCTGCAGCATCTGCCTGGTGAGAATCTGAGCCTATTCTATTTTCATACAGGCACTCTGGTGGCTCAGCCGTCTAGATCACAGTCTGGAAAAAATTGGAGCATTGCCTCACTCCTCTGGGGGAAAAAAAATAGTGCATCAGAAATGCACTGTGGAGTGCTGCCACAGTAGTTTTCATTCACAACCAAAAGATTTAGGCGAAGATCTTTGAATTCTCATCATTTTTTTTCCCAGTGCTTGCTTTGTTTAGTTCTTCTCATGCCTACGAATGTGTACACGTATCTTTCAGAAAATCAGACTTTGTGTACAGGTTGTTTTTCACAGTGCTGCGTGAGGGCACCTGACCTACTTGTGACCCAGCGACTGTGAAGTGCTGCTCGTTGCTGCAGCAAAGCAGATAACCAACACCACCAGCGTTATCTTCTGCCAGAAAGAAACCACTGATTCCTGTGTACTCCTGAGAACTGAACTAGAGGTTCTCAGTTAAAGCGATGCTAATATCTTTTGAGGTAGATTTATTTTTAACTTTGTTTTACAAGCCACACTTCTGTATTTAAAATGCTGCTACTGAGAAGTAAATGACATCAAGCTATTTCTGAGTGCACAGAGCACTCACAGCGGTGCTGAAAGGCACGATGCTACTGAATGCTGTTGAGTCTTCTTTGTGATCCATTGCTTTGGAGCCCTCTGGGGAAAGCAGGCAGCTGGGGGGCTTTGCCAGCCAGTGTTTCATCCTCCCTTATGCTAGCCATGCGATCGTGGTGGCTCAAGGTGGCACAGCTGGGGCAGGAATCATACCTGATATGAGGCATCTGCCAAAGAGAACCAAGCAAAATCACAAAGCCGCTCATGCTTTATGGGAATTCAAACTTTCCTGCTTACTTGGCAGGTGGCAGGAAGTAGTTCATCTAATGCTTTGCAGAAAACTAGTATCATCATGTTGCACTGTGAACTGCATTTTTTTTTTCTCAAACAGACTATTCTAATTTGGTATAAATTCAGGAATCTTTAGTCTTTGTGATTTACCTGTTATCACTCAGTGGGGAAGAACTATGAAGGGAGTTCCCAAATTCAGCAGATTGTAACTAGGGGACAGCAAAGCATACCACTGTCTCTGAATTCTCATCAGCCTGAGATACAAGTGTTGATAGATTTAATGAGGTTCTCAAACAGCAGGAGGTTATGTACTGTTGTGGGAGTTCTGTGGTGACTCAGAGGCGGCCACATTTGAATTGCATGAAGGCATTTGCTTTCAGGCTACATTGCCTGGGTTCATGAAGGTAGGGAAGAGACACTCTGTGTTGTCCAGGAGCAATGTCCAGATTCACACCTTAGAAGGCCACTTGATTCCGGATCTGCTGAATCACAGTGTTTCCTCACTGTGATAAATAAAGTGCTTTGTTTGTTCTCGTATCTTCTTCAGTATTTTGGTATTGTCATCAAAGACTTCAGTAATTATGGTTCTTTTTTTGTCCCTTCTTTTGAAGTTTTTGTCTGCCTTAAACTCCAAGAGGTACACTTGCTTGCCCTGAAGAAAAATAGCATGATGGCCACACAGAAGCTTTAGAGTGGGTGAGGTTGTGCATCATCATGCAAAGTAGAGGTATCAAATTAGTATATAATGAGCTTATTATGGTTTAAAAAAAAATAAAAAATCCCTCTTGCACTCCCGCCCATAGCCAGACTTGGATTGTTAATGCAGTGACTGTACGTGTGGCAGTAGTGCTTAGAAGCCTTGACTTCATCTTGCTAAAGGTCATGTGCACCTCTCATCCAAAGTGCTTATCGCTACAAGGTAAATGGGTGTGCTGCCATGGGCATGAGGAATGTAGAAGTGGGAATGAAAGGTGCCAGCACTGTAGTGATCAATGCTTGAAGCAGTGGGTACACTGCTCAGCTGCACATTGCATGGCAAAGCCCATGTGAGCTTTTTGCTTTCTATACCTCTGTTTCCCCATCTGTCGTATCCATCTTGCAAACGTTGTTTTTGAATAAGAATACTGTTGTGATGGCACAGGCAGTGGTTTTGTTAAGACAGGCTCATGGTATAACCTGAAGTATTTTATCTAAACCTTTTCAAGTAGGTGGTGCTATTAAAATCATCATAACTTAGTTAAATAAGGGCACTGAGTACAACATAGGTCATTTTAAGCACCATCTCAGTCATTTGCCATACTGGGTTGAAATCCTGCTAAGATTAGTGTTGAAATAAACTCTAATCGTTTCTAACTTTCTTAATCTCTTCTGGAATTTTAACCTTAAATCGTGTTTTCCCTGCTTTTTCCCTTTTGACCTTGCCTATATATAATATACATATGATTTTTAAATATGTGTATTTAAGACAGGAGTACAGTCACGAACAGGCACCCGTGTACACTCATCTCACTCAGAATTAAATACTTTCATGACTAAACAGGATGCATCATAAATCTGTTTGGATACATCATTTTAGTTGAGAAAGAGCTTCTTGTGGAAACACTGATCAAGTTGTGTTGTGTTGGTTTTGTTTTTTTTATAAGGGAAAAGATGATGCAAGTGCAAATTGTTGTTCTGCTGAAATACTGTAGGTGTAGTTTCAGTGGAAGTCTAACAGTCAGGACTCATGTCTCTGATATCTCACTCTGCTGCTTGTTTGGAGGTAGTCAAATACCATGTCAGAGCACACGCTAAAACTTGCCTCTCTATTGTTTAACTGCTACCATAAGAATGCTTTAATTGAAGGAAATATTAAGAAAACCAAAGCTTATTTTTTCAGGCTTCATCCAACTATGCTTTCTCTCTGACCTACAAAAGGTGTCTTAGTAGCTCTCTAGATTTTGGTTGAAGTCAACTAAGAGAAAGGTTGGCAGGATTTGGAGGCTTGCCATGAATTTAAGCAGTTTTGCTCCTAACTCCCAGATTTTGGGACAACCTGAGTTCCAGAACCCGTCTTTGTTGTTCCACAGCAAGAATTGATCTACCCTGATATACTGGCAAAACAAAACTCTATCTTTCAGTGCTGCACTTGAACGTACGTGCCTTTGTATGAGCAAGCAGTCCTATTTGTAGTCAAGTCACTTCTTACAAATCTGTGCCTTGAGATAATAATGTCTCAAATCTGCTGGTACAGCTAAGTGAGAGTAGTAGTTAGCCCTCTGCTGTAGGCATGTGTCCTGTGTAATGCTTTGCAGCAGTGACTTCAGAATCGGGGAAACCAAGACATGTAGTACCGTGTTTGTAACTGTAGGTGATATTAAACTTTTTGTTGTGGAAGGGGAAGTGGCGAGTTAACTAAATACACTATCTAAAGTTTCTTTTCAATCACCACCACAATAAATGCACTCTATTACCTGTACAGTGGTTTCAGGCAGCAACTCGCATCGTTGGTTTCTTTCCCCTGGGCGTGTTTGGTGCATTTTTGAAAGTCAATTTGAAAATTGCATGGATCGATTGTAAAAAGAATACAGTGCTTTCCATTCAATTTTGTCTTACAGACTCCTCTCACAGACCAAATTACCACAGGCACAGGACTTCTTGGACACTGCTGTGGAATGGTAGAGCACAGCTCAACAGGAAAGATGGTGTTACACATCATGGCTTTGGTATTTGGTGCTCTGGGCAAAGACTTGCAAGACCAGGAAAAGAAAATCACCTGTAAGTAATATCTGCACTTAGTCACCCGGTACAGGCTGATAGCACTGCTTCCATTTCTGTGTTTGCAGGCAATTGAGCAAGGCAATGAGTACAGCTAGACTTAGTCACAGATTTTCAGTTAGAGCTGGAACTTTGAAAGGTTGAATTTATTTTAGTTGAGGGTGGACCTGATTTTTTTTTTTCTACTAAACAAAACCAGCTGAAGATGAATACATTGGCTAAAAGCAAATCAACTTTTTTATATTCCCAAACAGAGCTGATTAAAAAGTTCAGCTCCAATTGGCAAGGATCAAGTCTGCTCAAGATGCTGAGCCCTGTAGACAGCAACTAAATGTCTGTGGCAACTGGTAAGCTTCCTCCCAGACCTAGCCTTGCCTTTGTGGCCTGACCTCTCCCTGCCGAGCAGCTGGCATGACTTTTGGCCACAAAGGAGACCTTGTGCTTTGTGTCTGAGTCGATGCACGGTGCCCAATGGCTTTTGTCACAGCTCTGCAGCTGTTTGGCCACATCTCACCCAAAGGCTTGGGCAGCAATTTGCTAAGTTCCTGCTACTGTGGTCCAGTTCAGCAGTGGCTGAGCTTCTCCTTGGCTGCTGCCCCCCATTTTTCTCCCCCAGCAAAACAGTTGTAAGCTTTGAATCATTTTCATTGCTTGAAGGGGTCCTGCTGGATTTACTGTCCCTTGATGCTGTGCCACCTGTAAGGACAAGTTGTTCAGGATTCAGAAAGAGAAGTCCTCTGAAAAGCTGGCCTCAGCTGACCCACGCCTAGACATTTTTCCCACCATGAGGTGCTTACCTGGAAGCTGCTGCCCAGATACTGTTTCACTCGTTCCCAGCTGAGATTTGTTCCCTGCTGCCCAACATTCATGTCTTACTGGATGCCTTTCTGGAGAGGTCTTGTTGGTTTCTTTCTTGCCTCTGAACTGCACAAGTAATCATACAAGCAGGCCACGAGAGTGGTACAGTGCAGATCCCTCCTCTTCCTTAAGTGACTGTGTCTGTAGCTGATCTGCATTTAGGTGTAGGGATTTTTAAAAGGTTACACGTATCTGTTTTGCTGTGACCTCAGTACTTAGTTTGGTTCTTACTCCCTCCTAAAACCAAGGACTTTCTGTCATCTTCTTCCAGGAAAAGGAGATTGAATATCACATTCTCCATTTGTCAACAACTCTTCTTGTGATAGCTATTGCTGTGGAAATGCTTTTATGATTTAGTAGAGAAATAGGTTTGCAGTCCAGGGATGCCTGCTCTGCTGTTCTGCTGTTATTTTTAGAAGCCTTGCTCTTATTTTAATTGGACTCCTTGTTCAATTTTACAAGTCAGTGTTTTACTGTGATCTGTGATATAATTTAGAATGTGAAATTGCCTCACTTAGAAAGCAAGAGAAAGAATTCAGGTGCCCAGCCTACCCTGTGTGTTGCAGCATGCTAAATCAAGAAATTGGTTTCCTGGGTTCTGCACCACGTTTATATTTTGTGCAGAGAGACCTGGCTTACACCACATCCCCTGTATGTGAAATCAAGAGTAAAGCTGAAATATCACCTCCATTTTCTAAGGAAATGCCATCTGAGTTCCTCCGGGGCTCTGGGAGAAGCTGCACACACAGAGCCAGAGCTAATGGATTTTGCAATTAAGAAGCACTTCTGCTGACTTGTGGGACTCTTAACTCTTGATCAAGGTGCACTGCATCTCAGTTAATTCTGTATGGCTTTCTGAGAGACAGGTGGATAAATACGGACTCTTTAAGGATTATAACTTGGTTTCCACAGTGCCTTGCATGTTTGACACCATACATCCTGTGGATCTTAGGATGTTTTTGAAATTTGCCTCTTTTGGCAGATCGGATTGATTTTGAACCTCACATAAACAGTTTCCTTTATGTTCAGACGGTGTAAAGGTTTCACCAAATGGTCTGCCAGCAGGCTTGTGTGTTCAGTGAGAAAGGTAAGGTTGCCAATTTGACAAGAACACATATTTTAAAGCCATTTTGCAGAATCAAATGGTGGGAGTCATTTGATTGCAGTGACCATGTTAGAGAATGGACTGATTTGTGAGGAATAGAGCTATGAAGTGTTTGATGAAGCGTAATTCAGATAGAGATATAATCCAGGCTTAGGTGATCCTTTGGGGACCCAAATGATGTGTTTTTGTCTTGTAAACGAGGCTGGCATTGGGTCACTTTTTAGGGAATACATAGCACCAGAGAGCACTGCGGGTGCTAAGGGCATGCTGCAACATTCATGCCAAGCAATGCCTCTTCAATGATACACTGAGGCACTGTTTTATGAAACTTGCCATCAGATGGCATAAATTCCCTGACAACTCTTAGCGACACTGAAGCAGGCATTCCTGGAACACACTGCAGCACTGGAGCCAAGTAGTTAATCAGGTGTAACATGAGGCTTTGACATGATTTACTGCCTGCTGGTAGCTCGTACTGGGCCTGTATTGTCCTTCTGTATGTACTGTATAATAGTTTTAAGCTGTCCTTGGACAGGGCCCTATTGTAAACAAGCTGTCTGGCTTAACTGGGATATCCTGTAAAAATATGTTAATAAAAACTGAAATCATTGTAAAGGATCCTATTCCTACTATTTCTGCTTCCCGAGCTATTCCCACCAGTGATGTACAGCACATGCTCTTAACTCTTGCAGTGCTGGTGCTTGACTGAAGCCTGGTAGTTTTACAGGACTTGGTTTGAAATGGATCATTGCCTCACACCATCTCAGCCTGCTCCTGTGCACGAGGGCTGCACAGTGCAGAAATCAGCGCTGAAATAAAGCTTATTTTCAAGGTGTCAATTTTATGTAGGTTGCTCCAAAAGAAATGCCTCCTATTTAGTTCCATGGCAACAGGTAGAAAGGGCACAGTAACACTATTTGATATAGCAAGTTCTCAGCTACAAAACACTCTTTTTTCAGCACAGTCACCACCGTTAGCTCTGCATTTTCAGCAGTGATGAACAACAGCCTGCATGCTGGGCTTGTCAAAATCTGTCTGTACCAGCAGGTCACTTTTGCCACTGCTGAAGCATATCACCCACCCTTCACTGTGCTCACATCCACTGCTGTTCTCCATAGGTGTTCAGTAAATGTCAGTGGGGGCCGTTTTTTCTGCATAGAGGAATTCAGTGACACACATTTGCTTCACACACACTTCTATGTCAGATGCCATTTTGTCAGACTGCTTGTTTTATTTCCTGTCCCATTGTGTAGTCTCAGCTTAGCTAAGTCTGTGGAGGGTCTTATGGGGTAGTAGATGTGAAAGGAGCTTTAAAAGTGAGCTAACTTGAGTATTATATCAGGGCCTCCATCACCTGGAGCTGGTGGGTCAGAATAAAACAGCAAGGCCTCACACTGGCCAAGTTTTGGAAAGCCGTTCTGAAAGCTATCGTGAGGTGTTATGCTGGATTTTGTGGCTGGAGATAGATGCAAGAAATACAAGGAAGGGTTGCTGTTTTGCTAACCTGCCTGTCCTTCTTGCAGCAGGGATGCCTCTAGTAGAGGATACCTTATGGTATCCGGCCTTCTGTTAATTAGATGTGATTTTGCATGTAAAGACAGCACCAACAGTTTGATAAGTGGGAATGTGGCTTATCCCCATAGATGGCTGCAATACACAGGTTTGCGTGGTGGCTTGGGAATGGGGATTGTGTGTTGTGCAGCTGTTGGAAAATACAAAAAGTGATCTGGGCCCCTGCAAGCAAGCCTGGGTTTAGCTGTAAACTGATACAGCAGATCTCCAGGGTTTTCATCAGAAATACAAATTTCAGATCTGTGCACAGCAGTTTTGCTTATACGTCCTTCTTTCAAGTATTCTGATTACTAAGATTCCATCTACTTTTAAAGATGAACTGCACAGCAGCTTATTGGCTATGGGTACAATTTAATAATTGAAGGGCTTAATCTTTAAACACGGAATGAGAAGAATGAATGTCCCCAGTGCATTTCCAGCATAGCAGTCAATTTAAAATCTGTCTTAGGAAAGAAGAAAATAAGACTGTTTCGATTTTATATTACAAAAGAAGATGTGAAAAGTCACTTTACTTGCTTGGTTTTCAAATTTATGAAAGCATTCATCTTTGGTTTGGAAAACACTTGTCAGTGAAAGCTGCAGGACTCTGTAGTGATTGTGCCACTTAAAGTTTGGTAGAATATGGAAAAAGTCCTGGTGGTTGTGGAGGGATGTGGAGGGAGGCTACTTTCAGCTCAAAGATCAGCTTTCAAACAAACCTCTCGTGTTGCAGACACCAGTTCCCTCTCATTGAATCTTTTTATTTTTTTCCTTGATCTGATCCATTCAGAGTTATTGAGTGATAAAGTAAAAGATAGATAAATGTGCTGGTTGTTTTCTAGCTGTTAAATTTGTGAGATTTTTCTAGCTATGAAATTGCTTGATCAAGGCAGCTGAGCTGGGTAGCTGGAGCAAACAAGGATAAACAAGGCATGCTTTTGGATGAAGCCACTAAACATCTCAATTATCCCTCCATAAAGCATCCTGATTAACTGGAGCTAGTCATCTCACTTCAAGATGGCAGTAGAGATGCAGCAGAAATTTTCGCATCAGCCAGCAGGTTGAGATGGAAGTCTTGTTTGTGAGAAGCAGAGGTGCGATGTTGATCTTGTGTTTGTGCTGAGGCAAATGCTACATGCAATGCCCCTCTGCAAGGACTTCACAAAACAGCTGGTGTGTGCTTATTCTGCTGTGAGACAGCTTTCTGATGGTGAAGGCATAGCTGTGCAAACAACAGGATTTATAAGCAGAGTGGTTCAATCCTTGTAGGTGGCAGCCTGACCTGACTTCTGTGATCCCACGGAGAGGTTCCCACATGGCTCTGCACATCTCCTGTCCACGTGTCTCTACAAACAACTGTCTCACTCCACCGGATTGTAGCTGTTTTGAACAACTGTGGGTGAGTCCACAAAGCATTACATTAGGTAAGAATGAGTGATTTTGAGGGGGAAGAGAGCTAAAAGAAATTTCAGTCAACCTGAAAATGGCAGCAGTTGGCTACTAGTTGGGACTGGCTCTATGAACTGCACATATTTGCAGTCATCTGATCACTGCTAGCTGATAAGGAGTAGCTGAAGAGATCCAGGAGGCAGAAAACCATATTATTCTATTCATGGAAATGTTTTGCTTTTAAAAGGCAGTTTTGCTACCACTTACCTATGTCTAGAGCCACTCCCAAAGGCTACAGAAGCAACAGCACAGAAAAAGCATCACTGCTTTTAAGTGAGGAGGAGGGAAGAATTTAGATTTGGTAAGTTTTCATCTTCTCTGGTCATTCTTTTTATTGTTGCTTTTGAAAGCTGTTAGCTTGATGAAAGCAGAAGGAATGGAAATTAATTTTAACAGTACAGCTGTCTTCATAGTAACAACAGCTAAGGCAATCACACAGCATTTCACATTCAATGAGACTCAATGACTTGAGGGGGAAATATAGATACATTGCATGTTTTTAATAAATGAACGTGTTGCCTTCCTCCACCATGCTTCATTTTATTGCTCCTGTCTGCCTTAATTTGTATGTAGGTCGCACAACCCATTTTCAACGAGGTAAAGCTATGTTTTCTCTTTCATTTAAGAAGATGATGAACCATGGCCTTCAGAATACTGATTATTCACTCAGACTTGATAGTCATGGTAGTCATGCCTTGCAAAACATTCTGCCCTAACTTGTCTCTAGATTTTTCACTGACATAGTTTAAGTTCTTCAGTTGTTTTCCTCCTTAAGCCAATGAGGCTCAGGAGGGAGGCATGGCAGAAGGTTAAAGCCTATTGTACAATTCAGTATTTAAGCTGCATGCCTTTTGAATACAGTAAAAGCATCAGGGATTAATGAAAGCATTTTAATGGATTTCTATATTCATGAATCATAGCAGAACCATGAGATGACTAGAAATAGCCTGACTACCAGATTTTCACACTGCATCGGTACTTTATGATATCGAGTGCTGTTTTCCTATGCATACGAGAAATCACCTGGTTGACGTAAAAGAAAATGAAAGAAATCAATTGAGAACAAATGGTAGTGTTATTTTTTTACTTTTTTCCATTACATCTGTGTAAGATGCATGAGAATTCTATTCAAAATGGACGAACAGAGAACTGATCCCGTAAATTTGATCATAGGACCCATCCTTTGCCTTCCAAACTAATGACTTCTATGCTTTTGCTGAAAAACAAAATCGGCTCTGGAAGATTGTTTCACAATGTGTACGAGATACTTGCTTACTGGATTTGCATTCATTTCTAATTTAACATTAGCAATAAAAGAAACAATGCTTTCCTATAAATACATTGAAAAATACAGGCAGATAATCTGTTCATTCAAAGTTAAGAAGACAAACGAAATCTGCCTGCCTGTGTAACTCTCAGGAACCAGGCCGCTTAGTAAATTGAAATCTTATTGCAAAAAGCATCGCTGAAAGTGTTCAGCAGAGGATGGCCTTGCCCATGAGCAGTTTTTAGTGCCTCTGGATTCTGTGGCTGCCTGAGCAGTGCTCAGCCTGCAGCTAGAACTTGATTCAGTACAGCAATTCAGAATGTCCTAGACCTGATGTAAGTTAATACTTCTGTTCATTCTTTCAACAGACTTAACATTTAGACCTGGTTTATGGTCCACCCCTCAGATTTCTCTAGGGAGAAGCTGTAGAAAGCTTCTTTTGCCAGTGATATTAAGGAGTGCTACAGATTACTACAGATACTACAGATTAGATAAAGGGGGTTTCTTATATTCTGTGTCTTATATACATTACCCATATCTTATCCATGTGGACCTACAGAGTGTGACTGTAAAACTGCTGTGGTCTGAATTACCTAAATTCTGCCTCCAAATTAGCAGTGCTTAAGCTTTGCAAGTCTGTGGTTCCTGTAACTTCTGCCACAAGTTCACTGTAGCAGTTTGAGGACAGCGGTATTTGCTAATTCAGAACACATGACTAGAAAGCTATTACTCAATATTGCTAACAAATACAAAATTTGTAGATGAAATGTCACCATACGGATCACTGCCATCCATAAAGAAAATAGAATCACTGCTTGTGGCTTGTAGCTCCCTTTTTTTCTATGTTAGGGAGCCTAACTTCTCCCCTTCTAATGAGACCACTTTACTTCATTCTGACATTGGCAATCTGTTTGAGTTTCATACTACTCCTTGAAGTTCATCTTTATGTCTGGAGAGAGTCATCAGGAGCATTTAATACGGATG
Organism: Centrocercus urophasianus; assembly: GCF_019232065.1. NCBI lineage: Eukaryota > Metazoa > Chordata > Aves > Galliformes > Phasianidae > Centrocercus > Centrocercus urophasianus. The sequence goes on from NW_024884756.1 coordinate 7,557,587, forward strand.
GAAATCAGACCTGGAGCTTTGTCTAAGAGACAATAGCCCTGTTCAGAATGGCTTCTGCAGTCATTAAAAAAATGAGGAGAGTAACTTCAAAATAGCAGAATGAATAGACCAAGCTCTGTTAAAAACTGAACAAGTTGGGCAGAAACTTGCTTTTTCTTGTAAAATGGTAATAGCTTCCTATAGAGGCCATATGGAGCTTGACGAGAATAGCTGAGAAGACCCTAATGATTTTAGACGTGAGCTCTCCTTAACCAATCTTTAAATTGCTTAATGGTTCTTTTTCCCCACAACCAAGATATAGCGAGGCACACATAAGTAGATGATGCTATTATTGCTTTCCTCATAGACGTGAGTTTACCTATCTGAGCAATATCATCAAAACATCTAGCAGTGCTCTGGAGAAAATGGCATGCATTTATGCAGAGCTTGGCTGATGGTTTACAGTTCTTTGTAAAATGTCATGAGACTTGGAAAAGGCACATGGCTTGCAAAAATTAAGACCTACAGAACAGAAGATTTAATAGTACTTGTCCATTTTGACTGTTCTAGAGCCTGGGGGAAAACTGACATGTAATTACTGCTATGTGTAATGTTTTCAATTTTCCTGATTTAGTTTCAAAGCTAGAAATACTACTTCCACCTCTCCTGATTACTCAAGACGTTTTGATTGTTAAAATATATTGTGTGTAATTTCTTAACTTAGCCTGGCAATCCCCAGTTTGAGCATCTGTTTTAATTATATTGAAGCAAGCTATGGTTTTGCTGGGTTAAAATTTCCAAGACTGGATGCCAATAGCAATGTGTTTGGCTAATGCTTCACTCTAGGCCTGCCAAAGCAGAAAATTCCCCAGGCTTTTAGTTTCTGAGGTTCTTAGGTTTTTTGGGGGGTGTCAAACATTCAAACAGGAGATGCATGATCCAGTGTTCGTTTCACTGACTTTGAGGGGCTTTCTGATTCATTTATGTGTCTCTTCCTCTTTGCAAAAGCAGTGCATGGAATTTCCACAATGATGGAAAAAAAACCCACGTGCTTTAGCAGTGTGAAAGGAAGGGATCAGAGTAAGCCCAGCAGAAAGAAGTTATGGCGGTGAATGCTAAGCCTTGCAGCTAGTGCTTACAGCTGTGTGTTTTCTTATAATCTCATATTCTTGTCTTTATAGTTTATTATACCAAGTAACTTCTTTTGTTCACTCAGGAGATGTCTGTGTTTGGTGTCCTGTGGGACTGCAATATGTAATTCTTTCTTTTTTGGGAAGAGTATGCAGAGCTAAGAGAATATCACGAGCACTGTAAGAAGACAATATTTGACGCTTGTGTTTGTTTGTTTATTTTTAAAGTTAGTTTAAGGTATTTTGCTTTTGTTCCTTATCAGCAAGTGCCAACTGAAAAAATGTAAGTCTAATATCAGTGTTTAGCATTAGTTATTTATTTTTTTAATTTATTGGCAAGACAAGACTACACCAGCCTTTCCAAAGGATGTAGTAGTTGAGCTGCATGATCAGGCTCAAAGATGAAGGCCCCTCCACCCCAAACCAGCAAAGTTCCAGTCTTATGGCGTGACTTCCAGAAAAGAAACGATTTGCTGACCACAAACTAAAGGGGAAAAAAAGGGACAGACTCTTTAGCACAGCCTGTGGTGATAAAAAAAAAAAAAAAAAAAAAAAAAAAAAAAGGGAAATGGTTTCAAGCTCGGTGAAGGTAGATTTAGATTAGATATAAACAAAAAATCTTTTATAGTGGGTGTGGTGAGGCTCAGGTTGCTCAGAGATGAGGTTGATGCCCCACTAAATTTCCTAAGGGCTTCATTGCAGTGGGGACTGAAATGGAAAATGCTGCAGAAGCAGCTGCAACCCTTCGACTCCAGTTGGAACGGATGTCAGGGACTAAATGAATACCACTGGCAAGTAAGAGAGCACTTAGCATTGAATCAGTTGAATCTCACTTGCAGAAGATGGGCCTTTGTTTCTGTGGGCAGCTGGGCATCTTGGCTGATATTTTGTCTTTATTGCAATGTTTTTTCTTCAAAAAATCAAAAAGATAAAACTATGGTATCATTGAAAATGTCAATAGTACCGAGGCTGAGTGTTCCAGAGAGATAGGAAAGGAGTTCACTCCGGGAGCAGGAGCGGGAAGCCCCAGCACCAACATATTGAATATTTCATCAGTGATGTGTTGATTAATAAATTCATGCGAAGCTATTATGCAACAGTACTTGGAGTGCATGTTGTCATTGTTTAATTATTCTGCATGGCTATTCTAATTGCATAGAAAACCATAGCTAACATTAGCACGTCCATTTGTGTTTGTATTTTTCCTTTTGGCACAAAGATTCAGCATTTCTCTTTAACCTGTAGACAAAGAATGTACAAGTAAAAGCTTTTTGGAATGAGACTATGCCTTTCTATTTTGCAGGAGGGTTCCAGGGCAGTTTGCTTTACTTGTTAGGTTTGCAAGGACAGCACAAAGCTCAGCAAAGGTAGCTGAGGCAAAATTGCATCAAATCCTGAACATTTTGTTATCTAAAATCCAGACCTCAAGTTCAGCCAATCTCTCTCAGGGTAAGTTTGTTCCTCTTGGACCAGCCAAAGCTTAGCAAATAAAATTTAGCTGTTCAAAAGATTGAGGGCATGATAAACTGAGACACTCACCCATATCGCAGTTTGAATGTTTGAACAGGACTAAGTTGTTCATTAACAGTGATGGCAATTAAAAGAAACCTTTCCTTTCATCTGAGCCCATTTAGGACCTCGTGTATCTCAAACTGCACTGCCAGGAGGAGAGCAGCTGCAGATTAACAGGGACTGATGTCCCGGTGTCTGCATCATCTCTGGGACCCCAAAATGGCAGCAGTCACAAGTGTCTGTATGCGATGGATGGAATTCTTTGCAGCACTCATTCGTTCCTCCAAGCCTGTGTCTGTTGGAATTTCTCACATGAAGAAAGTTGTTTAAACAAGAAAAAGTAAATTAATGTCTTTTGTAGGAAACTTGCTGAATAAGGATCTCCTACAGGCTTATGTAGGCAGAGAGTTTCTGGACTCAAGCCATTTATTTTTCTCCCTACAGTCAAAAATATTCATTATAACCTACGTAGTTTTGCTTGAAGTCTACCAGCTTTGTTTTTGCAGTAAAGAATCCAGCCTTCTGGAGCGTCTTTCTAAGGTTACCAGCTCCACTTCATGCACCATGGCACCCCGCGGGAAGTGTCTATTCCAGATGCAAAGCCCTTGAATTGAATCACAGGAGCTTTCTTCTCATGGGTGCCCTTTTCAAGGGCCTGAATCGCCTATGAGTCTTCAGCATCTGCTTTTTCATATTGCTTGTTGTGTTTCAACGATTCTGCGCCGTCACCAACACACCATCGACTTTGACAGCATGCTTGGCAGATGCTACACCATTCAACAGAATGGTTCCCTGTAAAGCACGGACAGCAACCCTCACACCCTCACTGTGCATCCTGTTACTGCACGGCTTTCTGTCGTTCTTGCTCAAGTGGCTGCTAGATTTAACAAGTAACTCTGGCTAATCTGGACTCTTCTTATTCATTTTGCAGAAGCCTGAGAAGCAAAACAGATAGGAGAAGTAGGCATCCTTTTTCTTCATCTGCTTTTCAGTATTGCTAAGATATATGGAAAGACTGATCCTTGTACTCTATGAAGAACAAAGGAAATTACTTTCAACTGGGTGCAGTGCTGGAGGAAGGGCTGCCTTTTGATCTGTTTCCTTCAGAATCCCTCTCTCATCATATTTTAAGGCAGAAAGAGTAATTCAGCAGTTAAGCTGATGATTCAGATCTCCCAGACAAATGATGCAGTGAAGCAGCAGCTTTCTAGCAATTTTTCCTCTCCGAGTTGTGCTTTCCTAAAGGGAGTGATCACAGAAACAATAGGGTTCTGCATGAGCTCTTTCTAGTTACGTTTTTATACTAAAGCAGTAGATTGGCTTCTTTCACAAGTGTGCTTTTTCTGTGTGGAAGCTGTTGAGTAATTGAGACCAAAGTCAACGGAACATCTTTGGTTACTTCTAAGATAATGTGCCCTCTGGGTTGTTTCAATTAATATTTGTTTAGGGCTGTCTAAGCAAGTAGCCAGTCAGTTTAGCAAGGGTTAGTTAGCAACACCTCTATTTATGCACAGGATTTGTGACCTTTAGAACAGCTCTGGTGTGCTGGGTAATACCCCTAAACCAGTGAACTTCATCGTCCTGCCCTCTGCAAGTCCTTGCAGGTTGACACAGCACTTTGGTTTATGACCTTTCTCCACGTTTCTTGCAGCTCGCGATACAGGGATATTCCTTAATAAATGGATATGAAATGACAAAGTGGGTGTTTGGAAGAAAACAGACCGTGATCATCTATTGGCGAGAGCTATGAAAGCAAATGATTTGGTGATACCTGTTATTGGATAATACATGGCATAGCACCACCGATGCATGGTACTCTGTACTGTCTGTATGAAGGATTTTATTATAATGTGTACATTTTGTTTGTTTAAAAATGACAATCTGTGTATTACATGGGATAATGATGACAGAGACTAGCCTAAATCATACACACTCAGTGAAAGCTGGCAGCAATCATAAAAGCTGCATTTTGACAGACTAGTGATTAGTTTGCTGACATTTAATGGAGTGCATTCTTGGATTCAGCAAGGTGGTGGAACAGACTGAGTAGCTGCACTGACGATGAGTTAACAGGGCAGTGCAGAGGAAGGGCGCGTTGCTGTGCTGTGTTCTGTTTGGACAGAGTTTAAGGTTTGGCTGAGGCACTGCTTAGATCACTGCAGCCTTGTGTCTTCCTGTAGAGCTGTGGTTGGCTCACTGTGCCATAGCTGGGGCTGGATCCAAGGTCTTTGCTTTAACAGAGCTGCAAATAGCATCTCTTACAAGCGCTGTGTTCACCTGTGATGGCAGCGGAAACATACTGTAACATGTGTTGTTAATTTGCTTCTTGTTGGCATAAACTCACACTTTTAGAGTTTAGAACTCTTTAGAGTTCACTGTGTTGTAATAAAGCTGGAGAATAAAAAAACTGCATTGGAGGCATGACCTCCAGTGAGTACTTAACGGCTGGGGAACGTAGGAAGAACTGATGCTGGCAGTGTCTGTCTGGCATGTGCAGTCACATTCCTCACAGCTGCATTACCTTCCATAGGCTTTTCTTGCAATTAAGTTGGAAGAAAAAGCTGTCCTTATGTGCCCGAGTTAAACTCATCTCTTTTCTTTAGCTAGCAGGGGAAATGCAAGGCTCTGGGTCTTCCAGAAGTATTGCTTCTGGGTTCTGTAGCCATTTATTTTTCTGTGCTGTGCTCCTCTCTGTAATTTATGCTGCTTTCATCATTCCTGCCATTTGCAGAAGGATGGCAGCCAGCGAAGAGCCTGACTGAATGCTCCATCTGCCTGTGCATTTGCTTGGAGTTCAAAAGGCTTTGAAACCACAGCTTGCATGGTCGGTTCTTGTTTAAATTCTACTGTAAGAAAAGCAGAAAGGTGAGAATATGAATACATAATTCATGGAAACATATGCAAAATAATTTCCTCACATGTAATTGTCTGGTTCAGTATTAATATTTATTAGGTCTTTGTTAAGATTTTCCAGCTTCCTGCTGAAGACCCAGGTCACTCTCCTTTATACTTCTGTTGGCTTAAACTGTGCAACACCATCTTTTGTTGCTTTCATTCGTCAGCTTTCAGGTTTTCAAATCCTAGTGGAAATAACAGAGCTGTACCACTCACAAAGTGGTAATAATAACGGTAAAGCAGAACTCCTCATTAGAAGTCGTGGTGTTGGAAAAATCCCACATCATTTCATATGACCGCACAGGAATGATCGTTCCCAGTCTGCTGCAACTTATTAAGCCCCAATATGTGACATGCGGGGTTTATTAATTTAATATACTGGGTTTAATTCCAAATGTAAGTTTACACGTACTACAATTCAGTTCCAGCACTTCTGCTGAGTAATTGTGTTCCCCAGAATAGTCCTGGTCTAATATCTATAATTCAAGAAAATATTTTCCTTTTAACCAGAGTCCTCAATATGAGATGACCGTGCAGAGCACAGAACCACATCATTGCCACATTCATGTGCGTGTAGGAAGGAGAGTCCCCACAAATGGAGGTTACACGCAGTTAGAAATCTCAGTGTAGTGCAACTCTATCATTAAACCAACGCACATCGTGTCTGGGGAGCCACATAGACGCAAGCATTATAAAATCAAAGAGTTCTGTGAAAAGTGTATGGAATGGGACAAGAGTATCTGCAATTATTCTGCCGTAAATATTTTCAGGCTGTGCTTCACCGTATGCCAGAGATTGCAGTGCAAATACTTCGGCAGTGATGTTTGCCTTCTAGTATTAAAAGAGACTCCTCTCCCTAGTGTTACGTGGTCTCAGACTCCAGATGTTAGCTCTGTCACTAACCTGAGGACTGATCTGCTGTGAACTTCTGAATTTGCATAGCATTGGGCCTCTTTCTCCCAAAGTTATAGGGTCTTTTTATTTGTTTCAGGAGCTGCTTGTCACAGGATGCATGTAACTATACCTCTGAAAAGCTCATTTTTTTATTTAGCTGGAGGAAAGATAAATTTGTTGTGCTGGGAAATATGCGACCGCCTTTTATTCCCTAACATCAGCAATGCAATTCTTTGGATGCTGGAGGAAAGGAGTATTTAGGAAGTCTGAAACTGCATGCATTGCTTCTGGTCAAACTCATCCTTAAGCTCCTGAAATATGTTCCAAGTTTGCAGAATTAATGGGATAGCAGAAGGTCTCTTTAGCTCTTTTGTGTTGTTGGCTTTCTCATTTCCATGTTTTTCTTTATTTTAATGGATGTAACTTACACTTGAACTGAAAAGCAGAGACATTGGAGTAGTTAGACACTGAGGAATGTGTTTTCAAAGGAAACAACTGTAGAAATGAAACTTCTAATATGTCACTAGTGTAACTTGTGTGTGCCAAGACAAAGATCTCAGTAGTGCTAGTGGTGGCACAGGGCACCCTTCCAGGAGTCCTTCGTGAGAGTCCCAAACGTGTTATGTGTACAGGGAGGTCCTTCTCTGTCACAGGACCTTTAGCATGAAACATCCAAGTCGGGTTGACCTTTTCTCCCAGCATGCAGGTATAGAGCTTTGGGCTGCTCTATGTGGGTCTTAGCTGCCAAGGAGAAAAACAACTAATGCTAACTGAAGTTGTACTGCTATTGCTTGGCGAAAAAGGAAAGTTCCTATTTGGCAGAAAACATAGACATAACGGCAAAATAGAAAGTTGGTGGTGTTTTGATGGTGGGAATCCAATCCTATGTAAGATTCACAGTCAAAGAAAGCAGATGGTCTGTCTCCGCACTGAATTAACTGATGCTTTCTAAAGCACAGAGGAGATGTAGCTGCTACAGAATTGCTGCTTGCTCATTCCAACTTGAATGCAGTTTGTTTTGCTTCAGGTGAGTGAAGGATAAGCTGCGTTCATGTGAGTCCTTGCTTTCCTATTTGCTGGTCCCAGCACTGGAGTTGTTCAGATTGCCTGTTTAATGTCTGCTCTTCAGACAGAGCTCAAACCTGTGGCCATTCTCTGTAATGAAAAAGCTAGAGGTTGTTATTGCTAAATCACTATGCTCAGTTCTCAGAGCAAAGTTTCTTGTCTTATGAATGCTGTTTTATGCTTGAACTGGAAAGTGTTGCATGCTTCCAGAGTGCGCTCAGTCCTACTGCTTGAGAGCAGAGGTACAGCTGGGACATTCCATGAGCATGCAGAATTTTCTCACTGAGTACAGGAACTAGGACTAAGCTTGGTTTATGGCTAAGAGTGTGATTAGAAACATGGACGTCCAAATTATGTTGCTGTTCTGTTGAGGGTTTGCTCTGGTTTTTTTTTGGAGAGAAGGAGTGAGTTCAGAGAATCTTTAAGGTTGGGAAGCCCTCTAAGACCATCCAGTCCAAGCACCAACCTTGTGCCCACTCACCGGCAGTTACTCCTGCTGACTCAGCTTCCTCCTCATGTCAGACAGTACATATCCTAAGTATCTGAAAGGAAGATCAGGGAGACCGTGCTTTTACCCCAGCTGTAACCGCCCCGTTGAAGTATCAGTTCTGTTCAAGGAGAGTGGCAGAGTTGCTCACCTGGAGGGACATGACTAGGCATAGGTAATTCTGATAGTCCAGCAAATGGAGTGAAAAGGACTAAGAAGTCTAAGCTGGAGTTGTGATATAGCTTTCACACTGCACTGATTTGTTTTAGGGAAAGAAGAAAGTTGGTCTCAGAATCAACGTTTCTTACAAAGTCAGGCCAGACCAAAGTGTAAGACACAGTGCTAGCTGCAATGTCACGCTTTCTAAAGAGTTGCGATCTGCCCCCGAGGGAGCGCAGGCAATGAGAGACCTTCTTTCACAACGGGCACGGAACTGAAGATACGTTCTTACAATGCAGCGAGAGAAGCGTTTCAATGGCAAAAGCTTTCGAAGGGCACACGGCGCCCTGCCGGCTCCC
>NW_024884756.1:7566183-7567232 GCF_019232065.1 Centrocercus urophasianus
GGGGGGCCGCGGGAGGAGATGTGCTGGGGCTCGCCGCTTCAAGGCGGACCGCGGCATTTGCTTCTTCCCGCCTGGAGGCAGTGCCGCGGGAGCGTGGCTTCGTTTCATTCAAACGAGCGGCGGGGATGCGGGGAGGGGAGCGGAAAGCGGAGCTCCGGGGCTCGCTGCAGCCTCGTCGAGCGCATCCCCGGGCGGGAGGAGCGTGGCAGCTGCGCTCGGGGCGGCAGTGCGCGCTGCCCGCGACTCTGGGGCGGCTCGCCCCTCTGCGATGCGAGCCGTGCTGGTCGGCGTGTCTATCGGGAGCGCTCCGAAGGGTGGAGGTGACTGAAAGGAAAGGTATAAAAGCTTGCCGCTCTTCCGACGTGCGTTAGTGGAACTGGTTGTCCAAAATGCAGCCCGGTTAGAAATTACCGCTGAGGAACGTAAAGGTCAAGGTAAAATGGCTGACGGTGCAGTTTTTGTGTTGAATCATGAGGTTCCCGTGTCCCGCCGTCCCATTGTTAATTGTGAATGAAGGCTGGCAGCAAGCTGCCCGTGTTTCCCCGGGTGAATTATCACTTTGTGAAGCCTTGTGCCGAAAACATGGCTTTCCCCCAAAGCGTGTGGTGTGAGGGCAGGAGGAGCTGATTTCGTCTGTTGTAGCCCGGAGCTCGGCTGCTTCTTAATGCATTCGTGTTACCGATGTTGTCGCACGTGCTTTTGTTTCCAGCTGTCCCAGCCTGGTTCTAAATAGCTTTAACGCGGCGCTCCGAGCAGTGACTCTGGGCCGTGCCCATTGTTCCAGGAGAGGCGTGCAGCGGTCACCGATTGCAAATGTTGATGCTTTGTGGAATCGTCCGCTGCCTTTAGGGATGGATGTCTGCGAGAACACCTGCGTGGTGTGGGGTGCTGCGCTGGGTGGGTGGTGTGAGGGCAGCTAGTAGAGGAGAGTGAGTGCTCCGCGAGGTAGAGGTGAAAGAACTCCTCACAGCATCTTAGCTCACAGAAACTCGCCTTTTTATCTGTTTTTTTATATATATATATATATATATATATATATATATATATAT
>NW_024884756.1:7567332-7745901 GCF_019232065.1 Centrocercus urophasianus
TTTTTTTTTTTTTTTTTTGTGAGAGCTTAAGTCCTGTCTGTAGGGGTGGAGCTGTGCAGGAGAAGAACGCTGGGGCATGGAGCTCAGTTGGACGATGTATGTTAGCTCTTCAGCTGCTGTGCTGAGGGCTCTCTGCGCTGCTCTTCAGAAGGGCAGATGTGTGCTGCTGGGGGAAGGGAAGACAGAGTCTGGCAAATGGGAGGAGGAAGTGGGAGAGAAATTGGAAACATAAGCAAAGCCATTAATTTTTCCCACTGTGTGCTCTTAAGAAACTGCTGGCAGTGCTCTGGTGATATTCTGCCTCATGGAAGTGTCATGGACTTTCTTCACATGATCCTCTGAGATCATCCGGTTCCTCTGAGCTCTGTGGGAACAGAAATTCCTCCTGCAGGATTCTGATCTCATCTTCCTTCAGCAGCAGCTTGGGAATCGGGGAGGAAGGTGAGGAAGGCACTAGTGGAATGAGCTGGATTACTGCTTGGTGCTGCTGTGGGCCCTCTGGGCACCACCTTGCCTCCTCCCACGTGCTTGGTGCGGCCATGGCTGGGGCAAACCTGAACACATCAGCCTATGTTAAACACTACTGGTGTGTAGTGCACTACTGTATATTTAGTCTGCTTGCATGCCAGGCTGTCCTATACATTTTCCCTTATAGAGTCATAGGTTCATCAAAGTTGGAAAAGACTTCCAAGATCATCCAGTCCAGCCGTCCACCTCCCACCAATGTTTCCCACTAAACCATGTCTCTCAGTACCACATCTACACGTTCCTTTAACACCTCCATTATGTTTCATTCATCCTTTTTATTGGGCTTATGAAGAACAAGCTGAAATGGAAAATGGTGACTTGAGTGATTGTATACTTCAAGCTTCGGGAATTTCCTGAGTTTGATGAAAGACAAAAATATGGACTTCTTTTTCTTTTATTCTTTCTTTCCCTAGTAACCACATCCATCATCTTTTACATTCTCAGAACACTGCAGTAAAAAATATCTATGCAGCTTCTCTTGTCTGTTGGGGATTATGGGCAAAGTTTGGGAAGGCTGCAGTAGTGATGTCCGGCCCTTGAGTCTGTAACCTGATCCACAGCTTTTTCTCTTCAGCTGGGAAAGGAAGTAACAGCTCTGATTACACCCTTACGTAACCTCGCCATTCACGTCCTCCAGAAAGAAGGAAAGCAGAGCCTGATTTCTGATGTATAAACTAGCACCAAGGAGTGCTTTGTCATAAAGAAGTAGTAAAGAATAGCACTGACTTGCTTTTGTTTTGCTGTACCTAGAGTGAAAAAAAATAAAAGTAAAGCTTTTTCTTTTCCCTGATGGGGCATTGGGAAGGGCTGCAGCTCTTTGTCCCACCTGCTGCAGAGAAAACCAGAACTGCACAGGTTTGGCAGTCTTTGCTAGTGGGTCTCAGCATCAGTCTTGATCTGTGCTGCAGTCTCAAAACATTCACTCACTGCAGTTGTGTCCCACTTTGCTTGTAGACTGTGCAAGTTTTGCTCTTTTGCTGTGTAGAACTCCAGACTTCAGTGTCTAAGCAGAGCGTGGAGGGCAGGATCTCCTCTTCTCACTTATGGATGGTCCCTGTCTTGGTGGACAGTGCTGAGGAAAGAGGAAGGTGAGATTCTCCAAACCTTTTTCTGTGCCTTCATATATATGTAACTACATAGAAGAGGTACAGTAGAGGCTTTCCTCTTCGCGCAGGAGAAGCCTTTCTGCTTGCTATGTGAATGAGGGATTTTGTGTGACCGTCTCTGGTCTTCCCACATTCCATCCTTCAGTGGGGGCAGAAACTCTTCTCCATGCTTTCTAATCACTTTTGACTTAGGTCTCCTGCTAAGCTGTTTTATCTGTATCCAGGTGGCTCCTGCTCATTCACTTGCCTCTGGTACCTCACCTTGTCCTCCCCAGGCCTTGAGCACATCCCATTCCTGTAGTCCCATGCTGGTGGCTGTGTACTGTGCAGTGTGCTCCTCAGGGACCTGCCCAGCATGGGCTGGGCTCTTTGAGCAGGGTTGGAATGTACTTTTATGGTATGCCTGGCCATTTTCTGCCATTTTTGATGCTTTTGATTCCTGCCATTTTTGATGCTTTGCTCTGGGCTTGAAGAACCCTGTTGTAAAAACAAGGAGTTTATCTCACTTTTTGCTTATCTCTACTTTAAGTAACCTTGGAGTCTGTAAGGATTGCCTGCAGACCTGAGACTTTTGACCAATGTGTCATCCAAATGCAGGGCTAGAATGATCCGAATTCTATTTACAGGCAAAGAGCTAAGGGCATAACCAGAAGGACAGTGTTAATGTTTTTCTTTCCTAGCTCCTTGTTACTGGGAAATTTTCCATTTCTAGTTGCAAGCATACGTCTCTCAATTTCTAGCTGTATTTCAGTTCTACTGGTAAAGTCACTGTGGTGCTGGAAGCATTTTGTGGGAGAGAACGGAGTCTCAAAAGATGCTTTTGCAGATGGAGACGATTTATCCCGTCCCCTTCTCAGCTGCAAGACCCAGAATAACAAAGATACCAGGAAGAAAGAAGTGCATAGGAAGGAGGAGAAAGAGGGAATAGCTGTGAGATATCTGTGCTGAGTAGAAGAGTTGGTGGTGCTGCACTGTGACAATTACTCACTGTAGGTTTCCTTAGTTTCCAAATACAGTCAGTGCGGAGAGACTTGTGCTGTGTTTTTTCCTACTGTCAGCAGAAAACTGTTTAAAGAACAGTTAGTGACCACAGCCTGGTGAGCATGGGTACGAGTTTCCTGGGCCCACAAGTATGCTCTGTGTGCGAGGTCTCTTGTTTTTCTTTCCCCGCTCCTTTTTCTGTGGTTTTCCACAATTCTCATGGTTGGCATATTTTAAAGCACTACTGAGGGTACTTAGAATTAAGAGTAAGAATGATTAAACTGGAGGACTTATTGCAGTGGGAACATTGGGGTTACTGGTTTTTACGCACAGAGGAGCACATGTAAAGTTCCTGTGCTGTATTTTATGCTGACCTTTGGAAACCTGCACTCAGAAATCAAAGTGGGAATCTGCTGAGAGATAGGGTGTTGAGTTCTTTATCTTGGGAAGACCTGAGCAAAGGAGGCTGTGCTTATTCTCTGTGCCTTTGTGTTGAAGCTATTCACAGAAGTTAATGGTGTCAAAGAGGTATCCTTAAAGACATTCTTGCATGGGATTCTTCCAAGAGTGGTGTTAGTAGAAGTTCTACTTTTGGGAAAGCTGATGAGGGGGAGTGAAGGTGTTACTATTGCTTGCCAATGTTCTTCCCAGGAAGCAAATGAGCAGTTTAATGGTGATGCTGGCCGAGTGAGGCAAAAGTCCCCCTTTTTTCACCAGGGACTGGTGAGCTGTTGACCAAGCAGCTTTACTGGAGCCCTTTGCCCAAGTGGCAGAAGGTGGCTTTGCCTGGCAGGGTTCATGTTTACTAGACATCATAGGAGAAGTCTATTTTGTGGCCAGAATACCAGCTATCCTCCCTTTTCTTCAGCAGAGGCTTGGAGAAAGAAGGAAGATGATGGTTGATGGACAGAGGTCATTTCTGGGAGCAGTGAAACTTACATGAGCTGAACATCTGGGTTCTGAGAGTCTGAAGAGGCTTCCCAGCCTCAATGTCTGCCAGTAGGATTGTGCCTGTAGGAGCGGTTGGGTTTTGTAGCAGAGGGCGAGTGAAGAGTGCTGCTCTGGAGAAGGAAAAAGAATAGCAGGGATCCCTGTTTCTTGGAGAGAATATTCCTGGTTGTGGTTGTGAGGATTCTAGGAATCTTCTGTGCAGCCCTCGCTAACCCTGCTCAGCCACGCTGGGCTCAGGGAGGAGTGTGAGCAGAGAAGGGCTCCTGTAGGAGTATGGGGCATGGGGAAGCTGTGGAGAGCACAAGAAGACCTGGGTACGGCTGGGCCTGAGAAGGTCCTCTCCAAGCATTTTTACTGTGGTGTAGGAAGGGAAGCACCAGACGGGGAGAAGAAACACATTTCAAAACGAAGCACCAATAACATTAGCGCAAGAAAGAAGTAACTATTAGCTGACCATGAATGCGCTTAGGCTAGAAATTAGACATGCTGCTGGAGCAATTTCTCATGAAACGTGAGAAGGCTGACAAACTGCTCTCTGGAGAAGCTGCAGCATATAGTAGTCACGATTGTATGATACAGTGGTTTTGGCACCAGTCTCAAACACGCAGAATAGACATAGCTACTGCCGTCATTGCTCAGTTACCCAGCTGTCAGGCTGCGGCGGTTAAAAGGCCTCTGGAGATTACCTTGAGTGATCAAAGAGCCCGAGGCTGTGCTGAAATGAAGCTTGCTCCAGGAGAAACCCCTATAAATCCTCTGGCAAGCGAAGCTGCAGCCCAGCTCCTCGTACCTTGCAGCACACTTCTGACACGGGGAAGTTGTGAACAAGTCTTCTGGCTTCACAAAACTGCCAGATGGGAACACGTGCTGAGACAAAGCGAGGGAAAGCTCTGTACCTGTGAGTGCATGTTGAGTTTGTCTGCCCTAAGATTGGTTGTTTCCCTTCCTCCTTTCTTTAGAGCTATTTTGGGGAGGTGTGGTGTTGCATTTTGTTTGGGAATGAGTTAGTTTATCTTGATAAGTTTTAGAATGTGTGCTGGCATCTGCCCTCCTGGACTTTTGGAGCGGAGGGATTAGCATGTGTCGAAATGCAGCCTTTTGAACTGTCCGCGTATTCCCGGATGCCTATTGATAAGGATGGAGATATAGAGGAGCAGCTGGAGATACCTTGATTTAAAAACGGATGGCTTTTATACTGTGGTTTCAGATGTGCTACTGAAAGTGACTGCTGAGAATGAAAATGACCAAACTGCGGATGTTGTTCAGTGCTTGAGACGTACTTGTCTAAAAGCAGCTGCTACGTTATCTAAGCTTCTCCTGTCCTTGAATCATAGAATCATTAAGGTTTTGGAAAAGACCACTGAGATTACCTGGTTCATGACTGACCCACCAGTGCATGTCCCTAAGTGCCCTATCTACTCTTTTCTTGAAAAAATCCAAGAGGTAGAACATGGTTTGTCTTCATGGCTTGCCATGTCCATCTCAAGGCAGCTGTGGATGCTGGCTGAGCCTGCTGGGTGAAGTTCTCAGGGGAGGGAGCGTTCAGTGGGCATAGATAAATGTGTTGGGTAGTGTTCTGGACTTCTTTTCCTCCTGTTTTAAACAACAGGAAAGCAAACATTATGAAAATACACAGTACTCTCAGCCACGTATATTGTAGTTTTACCCAGACTTTAGCCCTGGAGGAGAATACAAGTGCATGGGCACTTGGACTTTGCTTTGTAGACCGGCCCTTGCACTGGACTCTGGGCATGTGATGGTGTTTCCCAGTCACAGCTATGCTCAGTTATCATGGGGGCTTGGTGACGGGTGACTGGGGACACCGGGACACCACCAGTTCTTTTGGGATCTGGATCTCAGTGGCGTTGTGCTTGACCATATTCTGTCTTAAGTCAAGTTCAGGGGTGGCTGGGAGGACTTTCTGTGGCTTCCTTCCCTTCAGTGGTTGGAGCTGTATGAAGCTGTGGCTTTACTTATTATGTTATTTTATATTTTGCATATTTTTGAGGCTTATTACCATGTTGAATGGGGAAAGAACCTGAACGTTTGAGAAGATTAGCATGTATTAGGTGTATTAACCCTTTGGTATTAAGGTATCTCTTAATACATCCTTACTGGCACAGCACAAACAGGTTTCTTTTGGCAGTACTGGGAGTGCGTGATTCCTGTGCTGCCTGGAGGGTACAACAGCTTGCTCCGTTCCTGCGTGCTTGTGTCGGAGGGAAAGAAATGGCATAATTGTAAAAGAAGGAGTGGAATCAGTATAGATGACTGCTGATTGCTGGATTGCTCCCAGGGGAGTGAAACCCTTCCTGAAAGAAATGCTCTGACTTTGTGAGACGGGTTGTTTTCCAAGAGTATTTTGTGAGGATCTGCTACAGGCAGATCTTTTGAAGACAAGCTGTGATGTGGCAGCAAGCTGGTGCTGTGTCACATGCAGCAAACAAAGAGGATCTCCCAAAAGAAATAAGGGCCACTTTGGTTTCCTTGTCCTGCTTCTGCAACAACTGTGCAAACCTAACCTTTGGACTGGGTGGGATCCCAAAAAATTGGCAGGAAGTTTCAGGCGGCAGCTTGAAAGATGAAGATAGTGGGTCTAAAAGGACACCCCCTGACTATCCAGTAGCAAGAGCTGGTTTTTGTTTAAAAAAAAAAAAAGAGGCTGTTTTCTTTCTGTGTTGGTGTTCTGTGCTGACAACCTTTAAAATCACAGAATTGTGGTCTGAAGAACACTGTCCATTTGAAATGTAGTAAATGTAGTCTTTAGGGGAAGAAGGCAGAACACGGCGCAATTTTTGGTTTCACAGTCCCGTTTGACTCCCTGTTTCGAGGAGGATTCAAGAGGATAGTAGAGAGGTATGTACAAAAGAGAGATTTCCCTTTCCTCCTGAGTATTTTATCCCTTTCTGAAGATGTGGACCTGGAATGACTACAGAACTTGGTGGTTAGACAATGACTAAAAAAGCCTAAATGTAAGCAGCAGCCGTGGATCCTGTTTCTGCTGAAATCAGCGGAAGTTGATCAAATTTTGGGCATCAAAACAGTTTTGTTAGTGAAGACCTTATTTCCAGATGCATTGAAATTGCCCTAAGTGTCCTCTCTATAAAACATAAGTAATTGAAAAAAAAAAGCAAGCACAAACCCCACAGTTTTCAGTTTTCAGGCTCTGGATAGCTTGATAGCTGCTTTACAGCTACTTCCCCAAAGCCTGTGTGACTGCATGACCCAGGCAGCTCAGCTTCAAAGCAAGCTGCCTTTGGAAACAGGTCAACCTGATGTGAGCTTACAGGTGGTGGTTATTGTGCCATGGTTACCAGTCATTGCAAGTAATTTGAAAGCTGGTACTGCTGGGAGTATAAAGTAGAAGCAGAATAGATGCACCCTGCAGGCTCTTACTGTAGTAGGCAATGTCCAAGCCGGTGTTTTGCTCACTGGTAGGGAAAAAGAACAGAAAACATACTTAGAGAAACATAAACCCAGCACCTTACCATCCCCAGGTGTCACATGTTGTAAGGGAGGAGGGTAAGATACATGCTGCACACTTGACTCCAGTAAATTTCTTTTTGTTTTGAGGTCCGGTGCACCTTTTACATGGCAGGGGTCACATAAAGCCAAAACCAACCCCAGAACAATCTGGCAGTGGCAACCAAACTTCTTTCCTTAGCACTGAGAAAGGACTGTGCTCTTGGAGCGTGGACGGCCAATGGTATCCTAGGCTGCACCTACAGAAGGGTGTCCAGCAGGGAAATGGAGGTGATCGTCTCCCTCTGCTGTGCCTTCCATCCCTGGAGGCATTGAAGGCTAGGCTTGATAGGCTTGATGGGCTCCTGGGCAGTCTGATCTAGTGGTTGGCAAGCCTGCTCACAGTAGGGAGTTAGAACTAGATGATTTTTGAAGTCCCTTCCAACCCAAGCCATTGTAGGATTCTATGGTTCTGTGACTTTGGTGCTGTTAATGAGGAGAGAGCTTAAGCTGCTGCCTGTGGAGAAAACGTCCCAGTAAACATCCTTCAAACTCCCAAATAGAGTCTAATTATAGCACTTCTCTAAGCTGCAGTTGAGCTTGTATCATTAAGCTCCTACAGGATGGTGTTGCTTCGCGTGACTGCCGTTGTTCAGCGGTACTGAAGTGGCCTGTTTGGTTCCTGAGAATTGCACAATCTGTAGCTAAATCCTGGCGTTCCACAGCACCAGCCCACGGAGTGCTCATTTCTGCTATTGAATTCTTCTGGGCAAATCTTTTGTCATCTAAATTGCAGTCACTGGAGCACGACTCTGCAGTAATCTGATGTTGCTAAAGAGCCATTCCCATTGGGCTGATGCCTGATGCAAACATTCCTGCAATCTAAACACAAATATGCCCCAGTGCTACATTTGACTGGTGCAATTTACTGGAGCTATTTGCTGTTAACTGCTGAAGAAATCTGTATGCATGGCTGATGGTCGGTGCCTACAGAAAAAGAAGTTGCACAAGGCTTTCAGATAACAGATCTTGCTTGGTAGTAAGCTAGTGTGAACTTTATTTAATTTTAAAGCTACCATGAGCGGCAGCATCGTGCTGTGCCCTGCACACTCTTGTTTTCAGCATTCTGATGGTGATGGGGAACATCCAGGAGCTAGGGCTGCAGGTTCTTCTGATACACAGCTGCTGGGCAGCAGATATGAGCTGCTAGTTGTGTCCTGCTGTGTCCAGAGACTAAAACACTATGGAGTCTGGAGGCAAAGGAAGTATTTTCTTTGGGTAGAATCAAGATCTTCCGATGTGTTGCTGTCAAGAAATGTGGCTTCATTTTTTTTCTCTTATTATTAAAAATGTAGGATTTCACAGTACCTCTGCTGTGACAGTTTTGGTGGGAGGAAAATTGTGCCCTGTTGCAATGCCACGGGAACCTTGCAAGCCCCTCTGCTGCCAGTGGTAATCCCAGTGCAGCAAATGCAAACTGGTGCTGAGTGAGGACTGTCTGGCTGCAGTTGTTCTTGTTCCTCTGTATGAGGACGGTGTGGAAAAACCTGGACAATTCCATAGCATGTCTATGCCAATAATGTGGCATTACTTCATTTCCCCTAAGAGGAATGTGAATGTAGTTGTATAAGGCTTTGGGGGTTTGCCTGTTCTCTGTATCATCTCCTATTTATAGCTGTCATTAGTTCTCATTTCAGATGGGCTGATGATAAGACTGTTGTGGCTTGGGAGTTTTTCAGTTTGCCATCTTTGAGGCCAGGAGGGACAGGAAGGATGAGATCCAGCTGGCCTCACTGGATGTGAGTGCAGGATGGAACTCCCAGCGCCTACAAGCAATAGATACCAAAAGCCTATGTGTAACAGTGTGCGGATAAAAGCGTGTTAGGGGTGTAGCGTGCCCAGCCCTTCTCCTGCAGAGCAAGTTGTGTCCAGCATAAAATAGGTCAAGCTGTGAGGGATTACTGAACAAGCTTTTTTTTTTTTTTGTTTTGTTTTTTTAAATTCCCTGGGAATGGAAAAGTGTTGAAACTGTTCTCACTTCATTGAGTTAAGGCCTAGACGCAGAACCAGAGCGAGGAGGAAGAGATTTGTCGAATGGATGGAGAAAAGAGAGATGTTCTGAAACGCTGCCAATGTGTGCTGTGGGGATAAGGAAGGTAAATTTGGAAGATTTTAAGTGGGTGTGGTAGGGCTCTGGAAACGTTTGAAGAAGAATCTAAGTTTAAGACTGTGTTAGATGGGTTTTGCTTTTATGCTGAGCTAATTGGTTGCCGTATTAAAAATTCAGTGACTGGCAGCTGTAGTCTTTTGTACAGTGTTGTTGTTTTTCTTCATGTCAACAAAATGACATGTTGTGGTCACAAAAGGAGTGCGTTATTTAAATCAATGGATAATTTCCAGTTTGAAATTCTGGACCAGTTCGCATAGAGCCTCAATTCCACCCCACAAAAAATCTCCTTTTCGAAAGCCTTCCTAGGAAAATAACTGAACATGTAATCATAATGGTTCATGTTGGCAATGACCTTAAAGATCATCTGGTTCCAACTCCCCTTCTACAGGCAAGGGCACCTCCCTCTGGACCAGGTTGCTCACAGCCCCATCCAGCCTGGCCTTGAATGCTTCCAGGGAGTGGGCATCCACAGCCTCTCTGGGCAACCTGTTCCAGTGTCTCACTACCCTCACAGTAAAGAATGTCTTCCTAATATCTACTCCAAACCTTTCCCCTTCCAGTTTAAAACCATTTCCCCTTGTCCTTTTGCATCATGCCCTTATACATAAAAAGCCTCTCCCCAGCTTTCCTGTAGAGCCTGTTCAGGTGGGGTGTCTTTGTTTTAAAGGATGTAACCCATTCTGACTCTTTCCTCTAACCTAATTTCCTGTCTGCTGGTGCTCCCCAACCAGCACAGCTGTGGTTGTAATTGTTTCTGGTCTCTGAGCTGCTGAGAGCTCGTTTTGGTCCCAGCCCTCTCATCGTCCTGGTTCTATGAACATCATTCTTGAGAAACTCTGAAAGGATGCCAGAATGTGTATGGAAGAAGAAGCAGGTTGCTTTGGTGTACAGTTGTACAAACTGTGGTGAACGAGCTCAGCGGGACTGATGAGCAAAGATTTCTATAAGTACTTGGGTGTGGGTTTGGATTGAGTTTCTGAGCTTGGTGACATACAGCTAAAAAGTCTTGATGGAAGTTTCATCTTGCAATTTCAGCAAGGTTTTTTATGTGTAGTTATAATTATGCTTTTTGAAGTTTGTGTAGCATGTCAACTTTTTGAGTTTTCTTAGAGCTACTTTTAAAATTAGCATTTTGTGTTTTGAGGGGGTTATATACATAGATTTTCTTTAATTGATTAACTGCTTCTACTAAGTTAAATTATTTATCACATTCAATCTTAATATGTTTCATGTAAATTCAGACGTTACTGTTGGCTTTCCTTGACAGTCCTGAAACACTGATGGCTGATTTTAGGGATATTATGCGGAACTTGAGCCACTATGCAATTCAAATGTTTTTTAGGCTTCACTGTTTAATGGGATATCTGTAGGTATATTGTCTGTTCTTGATCACCTATGCTTATAATATTTTCTGGCAGTCAGTGAAATAGTTTTACTGTAGCATGATATTAAATTATTGGGAGAAAAAAAAAATACCCAGGAAGATGAAAATAAGCCTTTGACTGCAAAATTGAAATTCTTCAATGTGTAGGTAAGTTCAGATTTCTATACAAATTTCTGATCCAGCTTTTAGAAGTAGATAGAGTGTCTTTGTGCATCTGAGGTCGGGAATACGCAAGCGTTCCTGATGGGTTTGGCTGCTCTGGTCTTGAAATTCCCAAGCAGTGATGTATAGAGTGTGGTAGGCGGTACGTCATTTCACAATGGTAGATGAGGTATGCTATTCAGAAGTTTAATTTTAGGTTGTGATTGCCCATATTAGGACTTTTTTTTTTTTTTTTTTTTTTTTTGGCTACAGACCCATTATTTAATAAGTTCCATACTCAAGGACTTTTTTTTCAGCCTTCAAAAATTATTTGAACTTTAGTTGTTGCTCTATCGATAGTTATGGGATCACAGAAACAAGGCTGGTAGTGTAAAGAATTTGTCTTAATGGGATGCAGAAATTGAAGTGATACCTCTGGAAAGATTTTGTGAATGTTTAAGATATTTTGGGGGCTTCAGAGAGGTGAACTTTTAAGAACAAAAGCCTTTTTCTCTTAAAAAAAAAAATAATATTTATCCAATGCTTATGTTTAAAACGAATGCTTTTTTGTTTGTTTAGCGGAGTTGACTCAGCTTTGGTTGGTTACCATAGTTCATCACTGTTTTTGCTTTTCCGTGTGAATTTCTAGCAATTCCCAGGCTTGGTTCAGGTTGGGGCCCTTGTTGTAGTGCTTCCCGTAGCTGCCTGGGGAGCTGTGCTTCTCTTTGCTGAATTTGGAAAAACATCAAACGTGACTTAAGCCCTGATCTGATGTCCCTCAAATGTCACTCACTGCTCAAAAATCAAACGGCATGTAGTGGTTGTGGACACGAGTGAGAGTTAAAAGGCTACACTTGTTTTAGATTAGCCGTCGAATGGGTTAGCTCCAATGGTGAGCTAACAGTGATTGTATGAGGCACTAATTGCTAGAAGACATTCTGGAAACTGAGAAAAAAAGTATTTAAAATATGCTGCCCTGATGCGGGGAGCAAGGACAGATTGGTAGTTTTCAGTAGCTGAGGAGTTCCGTTGCTGTGTTGTGTCACTGTAGCTGTGCAGTAGTGGGTTCCTGGTTTGTGTTGTCAGCAGAGTTGTTCCTGCTGCGGTGTTCATTCCCAAGCACACCATCATGATGCCTGAAATTGGTGACTGGGTGCTTGGAGCTCTCAAGAAGGCTCAGTGAATCTTCTCTAGCAGTTGGATGGGAGGGATAAGCACGTGGAAGGATCAAATAGGTGTTGACTTCTGGCCTCACCTTGACTTCTTCAACTGAATTACTTTATCAGCACTGGTTACGTTGATCTTGGCTCCCTGTTTTATCCCCGCTTCTGCCTTTTACCACTGCAATTATGTAGGTGTAGCCTCTTGTCATCAGGTGCCTTGTTACATCTTAAGCAATAAAATAACAAATAAATATGTAACTTCATCAAGTCTGGTTAGAAAATGAAATAATTTGATAGCCTCAGGTAAACAAGAGCAGCACTGTAATGAATTATATGCACTCTAGAGTACGTTATTCATTTCAGATAAAACAGGGGGAGCAACAGGGGAGCAAATTCAACTGCTTGGTTTCTGCTTAAAAGACGTTTGGTTTGGAGAAATGCAGGTAAGGTGAGAAGGAAATTCAGATCAGGATATGAACCTATCTGAGCTTTAATTTGAGGCAGTGTAGGGAAAAAATTTAAAGAAGAGTCTTTTGATGGGAGTTTTGTTTGTAAGCCTTAGTATTGATGGTTAACACCTTGAAAAATTAGCATAATTAGAATAACTTTGAGCTAACTTTGCTCTTCTTTTCTTCCTTTGTTTGCAGGAGGAAATGGCCAAAATGGAGGTCAAGACGTCACTTCTAGATGACATGATAGGGGTGGGAGATATGGTTCTTCTAGAGCCGCTTAATGAAGATTCATTCATCAATAATCTGAAAAAGCGCTTTGATCACAGTGAAGTATATGTGAGTATATGGCAACAAATAGCATCCTCTGGGGACCTGTGTTGTCATTCTTGAAATGTATGTGTATTTACAAGGATATGGATTGACTGAATACCTGTACATAGGCTGTTGCATTAGGGACAGTTTTACCTTTCTTTAATAAAATGAAACAACAACAAAAAGAAAAAACTAAATTTGTCTCAGAACTCTTCTGGGAGCTGTAGACCTTCCTATAGTGGACTACCTGCATTTGAATTTTTCCACCTGGTGATTTTCCTTTTTGTTTTTCCCTTTTGTGCAACATGTCTCCAGTTTTCATAAGAAACAGTTCTGGAACTGTTGGTAACGTTGATTTTGATACTGTTTTTGTCAAAGGAGGATGAAGTTGCAAATAAGCAGCAGGTAAGGTACTTCTAGAGCAGGCTGATGTACAAACAGTATGTGTCTGTAGTGTGCTAGGGCTGCTCTCAGTGGTGCCTGTTGCCT
This sequence comes from Centrocercus urophasianus, assembly GCF_019232065.1. NCBI lineage: Eukaryota > Metazoa > Chordata > Aves > Galliformes > Phasianidae > Centrocercus > Centrocercus urophasianus. Next base: position 7,580,472 of record NW_024884756.1, read on the forward strand.
GTAAATTACTGGAAAAAAAAGTTGTATACCTTACAATGGCTTGATTTTAAGCTTGGGTATACATGGAAGTAATCATCAAAATCTTTGGGTATATTAATATCTGAATGCTGATCAGCAGGAGAGTTTGTGAACTGACAGCTGAAGCACAGGCTGGGAATGAAGGAGCAAATTGTGATTCCAATTAAGCCTTTCATTTCCTGCTTCGTCTCTTTGTTCCATTTTTGTTAAAATGTGCCTAGTGTTGCAAAGGCTGTAGGAACTTAATGATCTATAGAGACTTTGCAAGACCTCTGGTAAAAGATAAGTCTTTCAAGAGTGAAGCTGAAAAAAAGAGTTTAAGCCAAAATAGAGCTATGAGCTGCAAGCAATTGTCTGCAGCTTATTACAGTCTAATAGATGTGCTCTGTATTTAATTATACCCCCACTTTAATTTTCGGTGTGACTATATTTTTCCCCCTTGCTAAGCATTTAGATCTTCATGGTTTCATTATGCTTTTTCGTTCCATCCTCCAGCATGGGAGGATCTGTATTGTTTTTATGTTTGCTTCCTCTATTCCTTTTTGGTTTTATTTTATTATAGTCTGTGCTTTTGTACCTCTGTCTTTGTACCTCATTCTTTTCTGCATCTTTATTCCAACATAACTTTCCTACTCAACCACGCCTGTTCTCTCTACAGAAGCACTAGCCTAGCAAAATACAGTTGCATCTATCTGCTTTTGTTTCATCCAGTTCATCCAGTCTGTGGCTTGTGTAACTGACCTGAATTTTAGGGTTAGCACTGCATTCCTAATACCTACACTAAAAATGGGGGATATGGAATGATTCTACTTTAGCTCAAGAAGGAAAAGAGAAGGGAGATGTTTGCCTAAAGACTGAGCATAGAAGTCCTACCTTGCCCTATCTTTGGGTCCTGTTTGGAAGTTTGATCTAAAGCACTGAGGACAGAAACCTGTTTGGTGCCTGTGCAGTCTGTTAATGAGGATTGCCATAAACCACATGGGAGTGGATTGCTCAAGACGTTTTGTGTAAACTGCTATGGACCGCAACTTATTTATCTACATGTTTTTATATACTTTAGGGCAGAAATAAATCAGCTTGACTGACAATTGGGTAATCTGTTTTATTTTTATCACCTATTACATGCTAGCTGACAACCGTCTTCAAGCAGTTCTGTGAGGCAGTGACAGTGGAACCTGTGTTCCCTTCAGTCTCTCATTCTGGCACTGAAGTGCATTGTAATTAGCTGTATTATGTGCTTTGGCAGGTGATAGAGGGTGTCACTTTTCTCTAGCAGCGTATGCTCCTTTGCCTTGCAGGTGGGAAAGACTAATACTTAAAGGAGCTCTGGTGGGAAGTTTGAACTGTTGCCAAAAGCAAAGGATTTTGTGTGTGTGTGTAGCTGAATTGTAATTTGTTGCGAATCCAGCATGTTGCAGTGTCATTTGCCCTCTTTGTCTCTGGATATGTTTGATAGTGTGACGGTTTTTTAAGGTCTTACAGGTACTGTTTGTGAATACGTGCTGTAAAGGCAGAGTGCTGCAGATCTCTGCAACTATTAGAGCATTTGGTATGTTAGTGATGGAAGGCATCGCTATTCACATCCGTGCCACTGCTACCATGCTGCTACCATGTAGGAAGGTTATGCATGGCTTTGCTTCCCAAACCACTCGGGGAATAATATCTTCATTTCACATCAGTTGAATGCCCTGCAAATCTCTTACCACGATCGCTGTCTGAAGCACGAAGGCTCTCGCTGCATTAGCCAGGCATTGCTTTTCAAACTTTTCTCTCCCTTCCCCTTATCACCAGCCACTCTCCTCTTCCCAAGCCTCGCTCATGGAAACCACACTTTGTGTTTCTGTTTTTAGACTTAGAAGAGCACAACGGAGCCTTTGTTCCATCTGGAAGCAATGTTTGCTTTGCCATGTAAAATCTGTAGTTTGCATGCTCTCCTGGAGAAGCTGAGTTAAACTGATATAGGACTACTGTTGGTGCTCCACAAAGACTGCAGGTTTCCTCAGTTCTAACAAGCTACAGAAGTTGGCCCCTCACATCCATTTGGAGAGCAACAGTTTGAGCCTTTGGGATTGTAAGGTCACCTCTTATTTCATTACCCAGTTGTAGGCATTACCAAAAATGGTGTCCAAGTTTTAAAAAAAATGAAGTCAAACGGAAGCTGTATGAGTGGACTGAAATGTTTCTACAGCATCTGGCCGCAGCTTTTGCAGCATCAGGTTTTAAGCAGTTTTCTGTGAATCAATAGCTGTGTCTGTGCTGCATATGTTAGTTTTAAAACCAAGCTGCAGTTATAAACCTTCAAAGGGGTTTGTTGTGGGGAATGAGACCTGTAATGTGAGTAGTTCTGAAAAAGCTTTAAAGTTGGCCAGACGTGGCATAATTGTGTTAGCCAGCCCTACAGATGGATGTGAGTCAGATCAATCCCTCCGTGAACAGCGCCAGATCTCTCTCCATAGCCAAAGATGACAAGATAAATGGGCTCATTCCAGCAGAAAACAATACTATTTTTGTCTTTCCTAGTCTCTGTCATGATAGTTACATTTGACGCTGCATTTTTAATGTCGGAAATCCTAGTGCCAAGTCTTCTCTGCAACAGCTCCCCTTGAAGAGCTGGATCAGACCTGGATTCCCAGTGGTCCTCTCTTCAAACTGAGCACGGCCACTCTGAGCTCCTTCAAGAGGAACCGGTGCTTCAAAGTTGTCATGTGCAAACAAGGAAAAAAGTGTACTGCCAGTCAGAGAACAGACTACAACATGATTGCCTGTTGTTGGTTTTTATGTGTATTTGATGGAAAGTTTAATGGACTTGGGTGTTAGGTTGCATACTGGGCTGGAGGCCGTGCCTGTAAAAATAAACATGAAGGCTGGTGAAGCTGGAGCTGGGCCAGTTATTCTCTTAAAGACCATCAGATTCAGCTGTAATCTCGTGCTTTGGGGGAACGGCTTGTTGGGTAATGAATGTGTTAATTGGGAATGGGAATCTTGGAGTTTAGTCATGTCTGGAAATGCCTGGGGTACGTCTGACCAAGAAAAATCTCATTAAAAAGCTGCAATAGTCTATGATGTTATTTTTGCAGCTCTTAAACCTTTTATTGATAAAATCACTTTCTGTTCTGTAAGTATCAGTAACAAAGGGAGAGTTTCTTTAAGTTAGAGTAAAATGTGATTCATGACCAATGCAGCTAGCACATAGAATGTTGATTATTTGGAGGTCACAGGGAGCAGCTTGTGTGGTTAAAATGTGTGAGCAAGAGACCGCATATTAACTTTCAAATACCTTCATAAAATTCAGCTTGTATACCATGGATGAATTTTGACTCGTTCTGCTACACCTTCTCCCTGAACTTTTATTGTTTGCATTGATTTGACTGAAATGTGATCAGCCCATCCAGCCCAGCTGTTATTTTTCTTTTATACTTCGGAATGCTGACAAATGAGAAAGAGGGTTGGCATCTGTCTATCTGATCTATCTGATTCCCAGTGATAGTGGAGAACTGGGATAAGCTGAGGCATATATATTGCTCTGCAACTGATTTTCCTACTGGATGGGTTGTGTTGGAGGAGCAGTCTGGAGGGACTGGTGCTGCGTGGGCATATCAGCAGCCTTTAGGGCCAGACGCCGCTCTGTTCTGCTGCCCTGCACATTTTTCCCCACAGTTATGTTGTTTCTTGAAGCCTTCCCAGAGAAGCAGAGGTCAACATTTTGTTCATGACAACAAAATGTTTGTTTGCTTTTTGTTCTTGTAGCATAACAGAATCTTTCTCTAATGTCAGCGTTTAATTTGTATTTTCTGCACGTGGAGTTTGTGGGCTGCTTTGGGCAAGAACACTCTTATGGTACTGAACACATGTTGTTTTATTACTGAGCTATTAAATATTTGGCATTCCAGTATAATAACTCAGTGCTAGCTGCTTGAGGTAACATCCTTGTGGCTGCCTTTGGTTCACTGGCCTTGCAGTATACTTGTGTCGCAGGCGGGGGAGCTTCCTGGGATGCTGTTTGGGTGTTTTGGGGGTAGCCTTGTTGTTTCTGGTTTGACTTTACTCAACTGTGTGTGTTACTGATTTCCTCCTTTTTTTGTGATCTTGCATGGTTCAGGAGTTTGCCGAATGGCAGTCAAGCACAGTGGCTTTGTTTCTGCGGCGCCCGTGTCTGATCTCCCAGTTATTATGCTGGGAGGAAGAGGGTGGAAGATAGAAATACATAAATGAGACCGAAGTCTCAATATGAATTGGCCTTGCGAGATCACACCCCTCCATAAAACTTCACTGGTGGTGTGAATAAAAGAGTTCTGTGGTATTAGGATATATAAATGCAGGATGCTGGTAAATTTTTAAATGCAGTATGGTCATAGTGCTGGTTGAAGTTTAGTTTTATTCTCAATGTCATTGCTGTCTGAATTAGGTCAGCATAATGTCACCGACCTTTACAGGTTGTTTTCAAGGCTGGCTGGGGCCCTTGATCAGGTTTTCATGCAGGTTTGGAAGCGTTGTCTGAAGAGAGAGAAGGGACACTCACAGAGCCCCCAATGCTAAACATGGCAACGGAAGTGTAGGGCTCTATGCAATACCTGCTTAAAGAAACAAACAAAAAAAAAATTAAAAATCAGGTGAATGTGGTGGGCTGCGTGAAAGGGTCTTCTTCCCTACACACTGCTTGCTGCTTTGGTAGGGCTCCTTGAAAAAAGAGAGAAGTTGGTGTGGAAAATGTCTCCCATAGAGCCCCAGCAACTTCTGCAGCATTGGCTCTGCCCCAAAATCTTGTTCCTTCACAGAGGCAATGATGACATGTTGGACTTTTAGCAGTGGTTTCGGTGCATGTTGTCTGATATAAAGACACAAAAGATTAATCAAAGACTGGCACAGAGCAGAGAGAGCAACAAAAATGTCCGAGTGCTGTAAAACCACGGTCCTCACACTCAGCATATAGGCCAGCCCTGGCTGCAGCCTGCTGGGAGACTTTCTTTCCCCATTTTTTATCCATACAGATACGTTTTATCTATACAGAAATAATGGAGTCAAAGTACTCCATTAAGGCATGTGTCCCCTCTTTAATGTTTTCTGCTGTTGTTTCTTATTTGCATTGAGACAGGGGTTTTCTTGGCACAGGCACTATCCGATCCCCAGTTGCAGTTGCTTATGAAAACAAGTCTTTATCTTTTCCGAAGCTAGCAAGCACTTATGTTGCAGGATACTTAAATGCTGTCTTTAAATTGCTCATGTCTGCCTTGGGCTGACTTCCTCATCGCATGCTTTACAGGTTTCGCCTATCGTTCCATCCTCTGCAGGGATCCTCTGAGAGGAGTCAGCATTCAGAGTTGGAGAGGTGGGGGATTGAGGTGATTAATCATCTTCATTAGTAATACCATTGAGCTCTGTCAGGATGATCGTGAGGTTAGCAGTAATACTCAGTGAGCAGTGAAGTCTGTGCCCTCCAGAAACTCAGAAGAGAAACCTGATAATCTGTACACACGCATCCTCTTTGAGTACTTGCTTCAGCATGTTATGCTCGAGCACCTTTCTCTGCAGAATGCTCCGTTGTTACTTCAGGGCTCTGAAATGATTGCTGTGTGATTAAGGGCTTGATCCAGGCTGCTGCAGGTTACCGCAGCCTGTTGGGGCTGTTTGCACAGCAGCTTGCAGGACCCAGCCTGTGCTGAAGAGGATCTTGCTATCCTTTTTGACACGGGCTGCTGTGTTGCGGTTGGTTGCTCTGGGATGTGTGCAATTCTGCCTTTGTGTTACCTGCTTGAGCTTTGTTTCTTGAGTCATTTCCACAGCCACAATGTATGTGGTGCATGGCAAGGATATACACTATTACAACATACAGCCTGTTTCTGGCCTGAAGTGATGGGCTCAGGAGGAGGGTGGTCTTGGGGCAGAATATTTTAATCATCTTGGGATAAGTAGTGTTTGTTCAGAAATCCACCACTGCATTTCTTCACTTATACAAAGAGAATTAGAAATGACTAAGTTAGAGTGAGATATATTCAGGAGTACTGAGAAAGGGAACTTTAGAGGGCTCACTCTATATAGAGAGTAAGACCAAATATATCAGTTTGGTTTAGAAGTTCAGGTTACCACAGACTAGACATGCAAAAAATGAATTTTTAGCACTGGCTTCCTTTGCAGTTAGGTGTGTAGCAAAGTACTTCCTTATCTGCAGCACCTCACTGGTCAACACAGCTGCTTCAGAACTCAGCAAGAGCTTTGGGAAATGCTCTATTTGCTGGGAAAAGCCAATTTGATGGCTCCAATTGCAGAAATTGCTTTTGCTAACTGAGGATTAGTGCACGTGTCACATTAATAATAATAATAATTAAAAAAGCAGTGCTGCCCCAGTGTTTCATTCTGGATTCTCTCCAACAAAACCTGGTCACACTTGTCTTTGATCTTACTTGGACATTTTTCTTTTCAGTTGCTTGTCTTAGTGATCTGAAGCTGTCAAAATCTCAGGAACGCAGTTCACATGAGATTAATCGGTGCTGAAGAAATGCACACAGTGTGTATCTGGACTATTAAAATTGGCCTGTGTGTCTGGAAGGGCCTGTACCCCCACTAGCAATCTTACTTTATGAGAACTTTGTTTTCTGTTTCTGTGCTAAACATTAAAAAATGCACAAATAAATGGAGTAGACCTTGCTGGACCTTGGGAATTGAGCCCCCTATAGCGCATTTGTAGAGTCCTGTATCTATTGTGCATTTTACAGCAGGACGTGTTTTTGCAGCAACATCTTTTCCTGGCCAATTGCAGGCTACCATGTGTGAGAGACTGTTTTGATGCTGTAGTTTGAGCTGCCATGCGTGATGTGAAGCAGTGACGGTTTTTAGTGAACAGGTGAAGGCACATCATGATTTTAAACTCTGCAGAAGATTGCGTTGTGTTGGGTGCCACGGGTCCAGAGGAGGTTTCACAGATGCTGCTAAGGCAGCTTCTGCAGCTCCTGTTCTGCAGCTCTGACTACCGCTGGCAGTGTTCCCTGGCTTCTGCAGCTGCAGACTCCTCTCTTCTGGACCATTGGGATATTTCAAGATTAACTCTGACAGAGAAAAAACAGCTTTACTGATATACTGTAGTGGTAACTTCTTGCCCTGGGCTGCTAGGTTTGCATTCACTCCTCAGAGGAAAAAGTAGGCATCAAAGCATCTTACAACTTGCACCTCCAACATCTTGGAGGAGCAGCGTACTCAACTTTGCTTCCTTTTTTCATTGGGTTATAAAGTTTTCTTCTGCTTGGGCCTTAAGCCCTTAAATTCACAGGAAGGTGTTGTCTGTGTTTCTTTGTTCTTTGCAGTTCACAGCTGCAGTGTTAGTGCTTGGCACTATAGTCATTGCAGTGGAGCAGGTTCACTGATTCAAGTGAGAGTCGTAGCATCATTAAGGTTGGAAAAGACCACTGAGATCATCTAGTCCAACCATCCAATGAGTCCTTTTGATCCAGGGTCAGGATAAACACACAAAGGAAGCAGAATTTGCCTCTGTCAGTCCTTGCAGTAAAGAAGAAGCTCAGAGAAAGGTCTATAATCAAAATTCTCTCATTAATGAAAATTGAGGAGACAGCAGATCTCGTCCAAACTCGCATAACAAGGCCACAGCAAAGCCAAGACAGAAATCAGATTTCCTGCCTGCGCTCTGTGCTGTCATCACAAGGCTGTTCCTCTGGGGTTAGTTTTTATCCTCAAACAGAGAGGATGAAGGCTCTCTCAGTCCCTGGGGTGCTGCTGTATGTCTCCCATTGCCCCTCAGCATGCTCCTTCCAGCACTGGAATGTTACTGCTCCTGTTGCTTGCTCAAGGGTTTAAGCCGTTTAGTTTGTTTGTTTATCGTGGAGTTCTTCTGGGAAGGCAGATGTTATGTGGGAAAGCTATTTTCTGGATCTGTTTATCCCAGTTAGGCAGAATCTCACAGACCACTGCTAACAAGCAGTGGTGTCAGTTTTGAGACACTGGCATTCTAGAAGAGGGTCTATCAGTGTATCAGCTCTTGTGCCTTGCAGCACAACTGATGATTTCTCGGCATGCTGTGGGTTGGTGTTTAAAATGGGCATGTATACAGCTTTGTTTCTATACAGTCCTTTGACCTTTTGAAATATTGGTATTTTAGGAACTGAGCTGTATTCGTACATGTCTGACAATAGATAGCTGACTTGAATTCCCAAAATACATCGTCTGGGCAGTACTTAGCTATGATGACATGCTTCTAAATAAATCTCATATGAACGCCTGTATTCACATTTAAAAATGAAGCTTTTCACTTTCACCCATCTTTGCTTTGGCATGTCAGGGTACTTCAAGAATGCAGCAATCAAACTTTATGCTTTTATGGCAGCAGAACAGCTGGAAATGGCAGGTCTTTGAGTTGCAGGGAATTGCAGTTTCAAAATATAATCTTTCAGATCTGGTCTGCACGTCTCTTCTGCCGGTAGTTTTCAACATAAAGTTCAAAATGAGCTGAATTCAAGGTTTGTGAGGAAGTGAGTTAGCATACCCATGTTTTATCAGGAAGGAGTCCTAATGGGATATCCATGCACTTGTGAAGACCAGAAAGCTACTTGTTTTGGGGTACTTGTGTTTGTCCAAGCATCTGTAGGCTGCAAATTGCCAGCTCTGTGTATGCTGAGAGAGCAGGGCAAACTCTGTAGAAAGCTCATTTTGGGGTTTTCTTACAGCTCAGAGAAGGAGCGCAGACACAAGTGGAAACCACTTTCCTTGTTAAGGGGAGGATGACCATGAAACTAGAACAACTTAGTGTTTGAAGGAGGTGTACCTAAGCACACACGGCAGCATGTCTTTGCAAGAAGCAGAAATCTTAGTTATTTTGCAAAGGCACTGATCCACTTTGTGACTGAATGAGCAGCCTGTGTCGGAGAGCCTTTGTGGTGCTTCCCTCATTAAACACACATTTAATCGTCCCTCTTGTGAGCTGCCACAGCTGCTCTGGCCACTCAGATGCAAAGTACCCCAGGCTCTTTCCCCTCCCCTTGCTCTCTGGGTGCCTAGTCCAACCAGCTCAATCCGACTGGCTCTACTCTAGCTCAGATGCATGGGGGGAAGTGTTTTGCAGAAGATTCCTGGCCAGTTTCAAAGGAGAGGAGAAACTATGTGCTGTTTGAAAATGGTCAGCCTCAGCCCAATTAGCTGAGTGTTATGCTTCATTGTAGCAGCAGTTGCAGGATGAGCTGTCAGCAGTGGCTGCTTCTGTTTCATCTTTTGGGCTGCAGATGCTGTGAGGGTGAGCTGCTAGGCTCGGCAGCCTCATGCTGCTTGCTCTGTTGCTGCACTTCAGGTTGTTTAATATCAGATAGCAAGTGCTTAGTGGGCTCACAGCTTGTATGCATATGCATGCTGTGGAAGGTGGGAAGTGTCGCTCCCCTTGCTTTCTGCTTAGGGCTTGGTTTTTGTTTAACGTTTAGGAGAAAATTGCTTTAGACGTGAAGGTCAGATGGGGGGTGGTTATAGCAGTCAGCATTGTTGGTTTGTGGCTCCTCAGTGCTCTGCTGAGTAACTCGGGCTCCCCTCTGCTCCCATTTAGCAAATGCTTACTGTAGCACTTCCTTCCAGGAAAAGCTGTGGGGATAAGTCCAAGTGGCAATTGTGAGGTGCTCAGGTGTTGCAGGGAAGGAGCCATTTAAACTCAAAGTTCTATGCAAGAATTGTTGTTTTTCTTCAGCAGTTCCTATCAGGGGTAATCCTAGTGGGAACCTGTGGCTTTTGTGTGCAGCTGTCACACTTCCAGGAAGCCCTGCTTATTGGAAACCCATGTTTTGCCTGGTGTTCTTAATCATTTGATGTCTGGGCAAAGAGATACCAAATGCTGGGCTTTCACTTTGTGCTTGCTCAGTGCCTGCAGGCAGGATTGGAGGGGTTGTGGCACTTGCCCCGTGGATGCTAACCCACTGTCATTCCACTGGGTGCTGCATAGGATCGAAAGGAAAACCAATGCATTACCCACCATTTTCCTCCAGTAACGCAACTGTGTTTAGCATCTGGAAACCAAAGCAATGCTTTGTGTCTGCTGGGGCACCGTGGCAGGACTTCAACTGGTTTCGGCTTTGCCTTCAAATCTCTCAATTGACAGTACCCTATGAGAGGCCATCAACCTGCAAGTGTCTTTTCCCTGAGTGCAGGAGGGAGTGTGACCGCACACAGTGCTGCTTCTCTGCACTTCTGTACAGCGAAGATCATGCCGTTTGCCATGCAGATGGAGTGGGTCCTTCATGAACATCTATGTCCTCTCCCTTTCTCCTCCAGCTGAGAGAATCAGAGAAATGTTTGTATGGTAGGACTCTGTTTAAAAACGTTCATGAGGGGCATTCCATTGTGCAGAAGTAGCTACAGACATGTTCGATGAGACCTGAGAAGTGTTTCAGTGTGGATACATATTTATTCTTCGTCACAACTGGGCTTTTTTCTTTTCTTCTTTTTTTTATATTTTTACGTTTGTTTGTTATTCTTCCTTGCACGTTAAATAGAAATACAAGAAAAGCAAAAGTATTTTAAAAAGAAAACTCCATGATTTTTTTTTCCCATTGTTTTCCTTCAACAGACGTACATCGGCAGCGTGGTGATATCAATAAACCCTTACAGACCTCTCCCCATTTATACTCCGGAGAAAGTTGAAGAATACAGAAACCGGAACTTCTATGAACTCAGCCCTCACATGTAAGTACAGCGACAGCTTTCATTTCAGGCTGCCCGTGAGCAGATGGTACCAGCTGTCTTTCTCATCAAAAAGTCCGGGCCCTTAAAGCAGTCCTCTCATGATTAGTTCATACTGAAGAGAAGCCAAGAAGAGTTACACTTTGTATTTCATGTGTTTAGGCTCTAGTATGTGCACTTTGGAACATTTTCCTGTAACTGCTACCAGTAGCCTTCATTGCTGCATTGTAGTCTGGTTTCGAGGAAATCTTCTTGATTGATGGAATCTGTAGGGAAACAAAAACTTGGTCCCCTGTGCTGGGTGGAGATGAGCCAATTCTGAGAGGGTAACCACAGTGCCATCCGTGTATCATGCGAATCTTAAGACTAAAATTTATTGTGTGCATACAGAGACACAACCCTGCAAAGAGTGATTTCTATATGATGTAAATTCCAGGTCTAAATGTAGGAATGGAAGGCTGGAAAGTAAGTATAGTGTCGTATTCTGACTTTGGTTCACCTCTGGTACTCCCTCTGCAGGAGCGCACATTGCAAAGAAGTCGAAGGCCTTGCATGTGTCACTCACGGCTCCTTTCCGTGCTGGGAGCTGGCCCCACTGACCTGGCATGCCTTGTGTTATACAGGGCTGGTCTGAATTACTGAGAAGCCTGAAATGTGGTTAGGCCCTAAGACTTTTATTATAGGAGTGGGTGGTGTGGCTGAGAATGAGGTGCCTTGTCTTCAGAGTGTGCATGTTGAGGTAATTGGTTTATCTCGTTAGGCACTGTAGCGGTGAGTTTGCAGCACTCTGCTCCTTTCCTCTACATGGCTCTGAATTAGGGAAGCACACCTGTGTTGTGTCAGGCTGTCGCCCTGCTTTGCCATTACACATTCAGGAGGCCGTATGGAGTGATCTGCAATCAGAGAAGTATCGAAGCATTGCCATAAACTCGAGCATCTTCCTCCAGTGTTAGCTTCTACTTCAACAAGGAGTGGTGTGGAAACATGTCTGGAAGTTATTTTGTTCTGATTTTATTTATTTATTTATTTTTTGCCTTCATCCTTCACCTGTACCTTTTCCAAATATGTTGGCTGAACTGCTGTCACACAGTTACACGTATAAAGTGATCTTCTGGCCCTTCTTGGTCTACTTGGATCTGAACTCTCACCTTGTTCAGGTTTCCTTCAAGTTTTGTTTAGCAAGTGCAGTGGCTTGCTAAGTTAACACAATTGCTTGCTAAAATAACTTTCTGCTCAGCTAAATCAGCTGTTGTATGGTGGAGGATTTTGTAAGTAGGACCTGTGAGTAACAGCTTGTCTGACATTCTGCAAGTCGGTTCTTGGTTACGGTTAAATCAAGTAATACATTGATCTCTGTTTCTCCATCTCTCCTGAGAGGTGGTTTTCCAGAATGAAATTTTGATCATTTTGATCATTTTAATACGTATTTTTTCAGTGCTCAATCCTATCACATGTACATTCAGCTTTGATTGGAGAAATATTTGCCTTTCAATGTTAAGTTGGAAATGAGTTTCAAGGTGGTAAGGGGAAGTGTCAGAAGGTTAGAGTAAGAGACTTGGGGAAAAGAAATGTGAATCTGATCCGATTAGAAAATTGTTTCATAAATGTCATTCATTGCTAATGACAGTAATTGTACAGTTAGGCTCATGTCTCAGGGTGGGAACTTTATTTGGTATTGCTTCTGTATGATAGTTTTACCTTGTACCAAACTATCCTTAAAAATACTGGATTAGGAAATAGCATTTCCTAATTCCACTTTATTTTGAAGAAGCTGCGTTTCCATTTCGTGTTTCTTCATTTAAAAAGATCTCACCTTCTGGTAACCTTGCTTTCCTTTGCAGCTTCCCTGGTTGCTAAGGAGAGCTGTAGGATTAAGAGAGCCCCATTTGTCTCTTCCAAAATTGGTAAATGCTTCTCCCCAGGAACTGGTTCTGCGGTAGAGCCAGCATTGCCCCAGCTTGGAGCCAGCAGCTGGATTTAGGGCTGACAGATCCACATGTGGCAGGCTGCTGTTAAATGCAGGGCCCAGGCACAGCCCGTGGTGCACTTCCATGGAGACCTTGCAGTTGTCCTCAAGGCTGGTTTTTTTTGTTTTTTTTTTTTTCCACAGTCAGAAACTTAAATGAAGAGTTGTTGTGTAGCAGATTGCAATCTGTGGTGTTCCTTCTGATGTGGGGGGAAAAAAACCCACATTGGTTTGTCGAGATCTGCATACTTATTTCTCTTTGATGTGCAAATCTCCATTGAGCTGTGGCCTTTTGAGAAGACATGGTTGTAGGTAAGCCCACTGCACCATGTCAGGGGGCTTTGGGAAGAGACTTCTGGTTCCTATCATGTAATCATGAGCAAACCAAAATTCTTGGTTATTCTTTAGGAAACTAATGCATCTGACCAAGAAAATATGTTTATAAATGAAGTTATATTTAGTGTGTTTATTATTTTAGCATCTCCTTTGCACTAATTATCAATCTGATTCGTTACTTGTGCTAGCTAGAAAAATGCAAATGATTTAATGCATAAAAATACCTTGCAGGGGTTTAGATTGGGTGAAATTCTTCTGGAAACCACTCTGCTGTGTGACACCAAAACACTTAGAGTCATAGAATTACAGAATCACTCAAGTTGGGAGGGACCCTTAAAGGCCATCTAGTCCAACTGCCTTGCAATGAACAGGGACACCTACAGCTTGATCAGGGTGCTCAGAGGCCCATCCAGCCTGACCTTGCATGTCTCCAGGGAAGGCATCCACCGCTTCTCTGGGCAGCCTGGCCGTTGGTTTGAAGAAAATGTGCTGTTGCTGGATGGCTCTTATTCTGCAAGGCCTGCTGTTTCAGAGAGAACCTCCAGGTCTGCATTTCCCAAGTTTTACATGTTGGTATTTCTGGAGCAGACAGCTGAGGGCTGTTCTTGAGAGCTCTGTAGGAGAGATTCTGAGAAATGGGGATTATTAAATCACATTTTGCTCATTTTCTGTTAGTTTCTTATGTTCTTCTCTCTGTGCTTTGAGGCACGTGCAAGCATCTGGATGTGATGGATTGGGATGGGGAGCGCGTGCGTGAGAAATCCTGATGTCCCACTAAAATAGCTGACTGGATGAGAAAGGGAAAACTGAAGGCAAAGGAAGGAGCAGCATCTAATGACATGAAGGAAATCCATACCTGGAGATTTTTTATTCCCATACAGTGGAAGGCAATGTAAATTAGCAAGGTAGAAAGACAAAAAGAGAAATGCAAAACCATCGAAGTGGAAATCACGTGTTTTCTTACCCTTAATGTGAAAGATGAGGGGAGTGTTTGCCTTCTCATTTGCTTTGTGTTTCCTCAGCAGCATCTGTAAGAGCACCCAATGCTTTCAGTGACGCTACTTAACACTTAATTGCAGGTTTGGGGCGCCGCTTTAGTGCCTTTTGGAAATCGAGTGAGGCTGCAGACATGTTTTGAATAGGCAGCCAAACACAAGTTCTGGGAGAGGGTGCTCCTGGTCAGATGGTTTTGAATGATGGTGTATCAGTTAAAAATCAATCAAGGAGTTTAAATTTTAATGTTACATTCCTCTCTAAATTCACTGCTGCTGTTATGACACCATGTAACGCTCCTGGAATGCTTGCTTTCCCAGTCTCTGGCTATTTGCATAGCTGCAATGGGAAGTTCACCAAGCTCTTTATTTATGCATCTACTTATTTCCCCAGTGTTTTGTTACTCTTTCTGGTTTTGTTTTTATCTACAAGGCAGGATCAAGCTTGCCTCTGACTCGACAGCGCAGGGGATAACATTTCAGTGCTCCAACCATTAGCTGCTTGATTTGTGCAGTCCTTAAGTTTCTGTTCTGCTCTTCCAGTTGATGTAATTACCCTTTCAGTTGATGTAATTGCCGTTCTGCTTACCTGGTGGGTAGCCTAGACATGAGAGAGAACAAAGCTGTCTACCTTGCTAATTTACATTGCTTTGCACTGGTGACAAAAGTCGGCTTCTGGAATCTTCAAAGTGATGGCAGTGGGAATTAAACACTTCATCACAGGACTTACTTGTAGCTGCTGTGCCATATCACTTTCCTACCAGGAACAGATCTGCTTTATGGGTTTGCAGAGAAGATGTTGCTTGCATTTCCCATCTTGGCTACCAGCAGGTACTTGCAGGTAACACAAAACATGACTTTCTGCTCCTCTTCCCAGGCTGAAGCTCCTCAACTTCTTGCTTTAGATCTGCAAATTATTTTAAGCTGAGGGGCAAAAAGAATGTGGCAACGGTACTGCTAGCCACAAGTTGTAAGCTACTAAGTTAAAAGCTTTCAGATACATAGAGGCATAAGCTCTTGTAGGCAGGTTCTGAAAATCACTTGCCTTTACATGGGATGCATATGCAGAGACGTCAACCTGATGCCACGAGGCAAGTTTGAGAAACTTAATTAGATTCCCTACTTTGATTGTCATCGTGTTAATAATTTTTGGGAAAAAATCACTTTAATGCTGATATCTGAGTTACACTAACAATAGGCAAAAATTGCTTTCAGCTATTCACATCAGGACTGTTTTGAGCCCATGTGAGCAGCAAATACAGAAGTTACGGTTTTGCTTCTGGCTTTTTTTGCTGGCATTCCAGGACTGCATGCCTTCAGAAATGCTGAGGTTACAGTAACTCTTTCTTTCCTCCTTGATTTAAAGCAAACATTTTTGACTGAACGGATGATGAAGGCCTGCATAGTTGTTGCCTATACATAAAACTAAGCCATCCCCCATAGGCATCAGTGTTTTAAGGTACACGATAACACATTTTATTTGCTGAAGGAGAGGATGGTGGGGTGAGCACCTGGGCCATAGGTTGATGTCCTTCATTGATCAGGCATATCTATTCTATTATTTCCTTCTCTGCTAATCCTTTCCTAACCTCCTTTTCTCTTCTGACAAGCTCTTTACTCCTTATGGATTTTGTTCACCTTGCAGTGTCCCCTTTGTGCAGCCGGGTTGTTCTTATTCCTAGTAATTTCTGAATTCTCCAGAAATTTGGTCTCTTTGGACTTGCTCATGTGGCTCAACAGAGTGTCTGTTTCTAAAGAGATTTATAGGCAGGGAAGGTGATCACTTCAGAGGTTAGTTGGCAAAATTAACTGCTGGGCAGGGAAGGAGCATCTACGGCTGACAGAACTCATAAATAACAGTTAGGGAGGACTGCCTGTATCTAATTTTTAAAACCATATTAGGAATGAGTTGAAAGAAAAAAGGGGAAGAAGAAAACCTGCATAAAGCATTGCAGTCTTATTTTGGGAGGGGTCAGGCTTATGGCTCTTGACCTCTCTAGAGAGGCAGTGCTGGATGTGGCAAATCTGTGGTTGTCAGTCCGTCAAGCGTATAGATGAAATGGGGATGAAGGATCACATTTGCTTCCCGAGTCAGAAGGATTTCATGCCTGAGAAGGACCTGTTGCATTGCAGGCTGTGGGCACACCTCCTGTGGGAACACGATACCTTGACAGCTCTGCAGTCCAGAGAAAATGGAGTTTGAGGAAGGCCCTTGTGATTTGCCCCTCTTGAAATGGCCGTCTCATTTTTTGAAGAGAGTTCTTGAAAATATTTGTAAAGCTTAGAATGCAAGGGAAGATTTCTCTTGCACACAACAATTCTTTCGCCTTTTTCCCGAAATCCAAGCAAGGTTGGTTGGACAGCATATTATGCAGCCAGCTGACCCGAGTGCTGGAGAGGTGAAGGCGGTCTTACTGACGGATAATATCGGGTCGTGATTTTGTAATGTTGCATAGCAACACAGAAATGGGTTTAGAGCAGTTGTGCATTGTAAGGTGGCTCAGAAAATGTATCCAACACCTGAGGAGTACAAACAGCCTGGAAAGTATAAGGATGAATGAATGAGTGTACGGATGAAAGTTGTGCTTTACTGTAATTTCTAAAATGATTGAGAGAGGCACTAAGACTGGATTACACGGTTTGATGTGATGACCTTTTTCAGCCATCCATTTTGTCTGAACTGTTGGTAGCATCGTGGAGGCTAGTCACAAGAGCAGTGCCCATGTGGCCTGTGTGCTCCTGGAGAAGCCTGCAGAACATGCAAGGAGTGGGTGCCTGGAAAGCTATGAGTTTGTAAGGGATGCTCTTAACTGCAGATCTGTTCCAGATGCTTCTGTAACTCCATTGTTGCCGTCATGGTGTACAAAGGAAAATAACGTAAGGGGTTTCTTTGTGGACTAACTGCTGGTTTGGTCTCAGCAGAATAGCTTTGTTTTTAGTGCTGTTTTCAAATATTTACCCATGGCTCTGTACACAGCATACTTCTACATTTCACTTCAGTCATGTTGGGGATTAAGAATCAAATGGTTTTAGTTATCTGTAGCAAACTTTTTTCTTTTTTTTTTAATGTGAGTGCATTTGTCATAGTCTGTGTTTATTTGTAAGCATAAAAACACATGTTTTGGATAGGTCCATGTTCAAGCCAAGGTCAGTAAAATAATAATAATAAGCCTTACTATATGTTGGCTATTTGAAGATGCGTGCTAATGCTCCAATAGTCTAACCTATTGATGAATTTTTTGCCAGGTCCCATTTTTCTCATTTTCCTGACACTGGAACTGCCAGCTAGAGCTCTTATTGTGCCATTTGTATATTTAGAACATAAAGTACTGATATTTAAAGAAACATCAATTCGTACTGTCACATAAAGTCAGATCCTGCTAATTCACACAAAAGACTTGGGAATCCATCCAGCGTTACTGGCTCAATTTGGGGGAATGAAATGAGCCCTTCATTAAATAGGGGAAAGGCCCTGCAGTAATTTCTCAGATTTATAGCACAGTTCTCTGTTGCATTGCCTCCTACAGTTCTCCAAGTCTGTCCATGCACAGTTGCTCTTGAATCTCCTTTCAGTCTTGCAACTAGTTGCCTTTCCAATTCTTCGTGTGCGCATCTACACAAGAAATCAGACCAACCTTTTGTCTGCTCCTTAACAGAAGATGATTTTCCCCATTAGGAAATGGATTGATGGAGTGGTAGGACTTGGAAATGAGAGCACTTTTAACCACTTTAAGCATCTGTCAGTGTAACTGTGTTTTAAAGGAGGTTCTTGTAGCTTTGTTTTTGATTAATATGTTGGGACTTTCTGTACACTGGAATGAGGAATTCTGAAGGCTGTTGCCTTTGATTTTTGAAATCCAGACTTAGAAGTGAAGGCAGGTAGAGGCCCTATTAAGAATGAGCAAAATTCCAGTTTATGTATAGTCTATACATGGATCTAAATTTACATTTTGCTTTTCCTACACTGGCAGCATGGTGCTCTCAACAACTGGGATTTCAAACTGCAATTAACAACAGCTGTCGTTCTTTCATTGGAAATGTCTCATTGTGCTTAGTGGTGGTTTTTTCTCTCTCTCTTTTTTTTTTTTTTTAGCAATTTATGGTACATCAGTAAAGGCCCATCTGCTATGCTGGGAGCCTTTGTCATCATTTCAGATACAGCATAAACAAGGCTAATGTTAAAAGCCTTGAAACTTGAGCAAGATTCGAGCTCTCCTACTGCTTTCAAAGGCCCTTTTTTCATTCTTTCTCCTTCTGCCTGTGACTATGTCCAAAAGGCTTTGATTTCTGCAACTCAGAGTACATCATGGTTAATGCAGTTTGCATTACTAAAGATAAACTTTTTCATGTTACGAGTTAGGAAATATGCAGTCTTAATATTTATTGTCTAGCACACTGCATAATCTTTCCCTTATGTTTTGGATAGATAGGAGAGCTGGGACTGGGGTTTACAAATAGAGGTCTGAACTATAAAAGACAGTTTAATCGTGGTCCCTTCTGTAAGTTAGTTCAAATCTGTGTTTCTCTTGTGTGCGCAGTTTCCTTCTCTCTACCACTGAAATGGCTTTTATTTGGTAAACCCTGCGTGAGGTTCAGAGTGGAGCTGACCAGAATGGCTCCAAAATGATTTTCAGTGAGGATGTGCCAGAGTTCATCAGCTCTCAGGACTTGAGGTGTGCTTCAATCCCTGCCCTGCCCAGGGGTTCCCAAGTGATGCTTCCTTCAGGAAAGGACCTTTGTTTAGCCACGATCTTTAAAATCAATCCTTAAAGCCATGCTTTACAAATGAGGAAGAATTGTTTCTCAGCCACTTAAGTCAGGGTGAGTTATGGTTTTATTTGAGCACTTCGAGCACATTATTCACATGGTGCAACAAACATGTCTTGTTTTGCAGAAAAATAATGATTTTGTGTAAAATGTGGCCACAGCTGGCACAAACCGAATATTTGAGTTTTACCAGTAGGCTTCTCTGGTTTCCAGACAAGTTCTGTGTTAGGTATAGAAATTAATTCCATTTTTGCAAGCCCAAGCTCATGGATTGCAAAGCTTCACAAGGTCCACGAAGAAGAAATAAACTGCAGGAAAAACACTGCATCTATAATTAAAGGTATTTTTAGATAAAAGAACGGAAAACACTTTCTGTACTTCCTTTCAAATATTTAAGAGCTCAAGAAAATCATTATTGTTTTGTAAATGCAGGTGCCCTTTTCCCCCCAGGAAACTTAAAATCCTGCACGCATTGTCACTGCAAACTGGTTTGCTGCAGGTCTGTGGTGTCCTCCCTGTAATGGTGCAGGATCTGGCTGTCTGCCTGGCTAACGCAGCCCGGTGCTGGGGTGGGAGATGCTCTGGGTCAGGACCTCCTCTGCTCAGGGCCTTGGAACTGGGAGTTACCCGTTCTTCTGGATCCGTGGGAGAGTGATGGCTACGGGCATCCAGCTGATGTCATTTCTAGGAACGGGACTATTTGAGAGGGAAGCCAAGCCCAGCTGCTCTGCTGAAAAGTTCATGGTGTGGGGATATTTGCCTTTTTTCTTTCTTTGGTTTAAATAAATATTCCCTTTTGCTGACAGCAGGAACCTGCTCCAAATTGTAGTTCATTGTTTTAATTTCTTTCTGTATGCAAGCCATGCCTCAGATTGTACCTGCTGTATATTGGGTCTGTAAGCATTACTGTGTGTTCAACTGGTGTGCTACTCTATGGGGCTTTCCCCAGTTAACAGACATTAACAGGACCCTGGTCTGTCCTTCTGATTTATCAGCAGTGATGCAGTGATTTGCCATTGGATTCCCATGTTACTTTGGAGGGCCACTGCAGTGGCAGTTTGCTAGCTCATAGGACCAAGCTGTCGAATGGGATGTGAATGTGCTTATTGGGGTTGTTACTGTGCTGAAATTTAAAGGGAGGATCTGCAATATGGTCTGGATTAGAATGAGGCGCAGTTATCTTTGTCTTCAGAGTCCTTTTGTCCAGTGGCTGAAGGGAGGTTACATCGCAGCTAGCTTGTGCACTCCTTGTGCTTGCTTCTTTTCCATCACAGTATTGTGCAGCCCCAGAGGGATGCCTTAAGATGTTGCTGAAGTAGGCAGACAGTCACATGTTGTGTTTGTATCTTCTGTGCACGGTGCAGGGGAAAGACTGCTGCTCGTTTTCCGAAAAAAAAGGCATCTTTTCAATCCTCACTGAGTAAAAAGGAGGTGATTAAAACCAAGAAGGAAGAATCCTGCTGGCTTGCAGGGGAAACATGTCCTGTCCCCAGGGAGGGGAAGGGACTTGTCTGCCTGGCTGGGCCGGCAGTTGTGTTTGAAGTGCGCCTGAGAGCTGCTGCATCCTGAGGAAGAAGGGATCTCCAGAGAGCATTTGAGGGTGTATATTACATTCCCAGTTCACTAGAACAGAAAATGTCTCTGGTTTAGCATTAGGCTGTGTTTTAAAGTGCTTTACTCTTGAAAATCAAGAGTGGTTTTGTCTGCCCCTCTCTCCTGTCCCTTCCATAGATTCTGGCCGCTCCTCACAAATAGCTAGGCTGATTTATTCAGCTCTGGGCTTTGTTCTGTGTCTCAGAATATCACAGCTGCCAGCATGAATAGCCAAGTGGGGAAGGAAATGCAGGAGCTATGCTTCCCTGTGTATATTAGCCACATAGTATTGTTGATAAAACAATTTTCTGTTCTCACTGGGAAAACAAAGTAGGCTTAAAGATGCAGAAGCATTCTGAAGAGGAGAAAAGCCTTTCCATCTGTCTTAGTGCACCTCTTTATCCTGGTGCTTAAGCTCATTTCATTTTTCCCCTGGCTCATAGAGCAGCTGCTCGCCTGTGCGGGGCCGTCCCAGGCACTGCTCCATCAGCTGCTGCTCCATTCAGGCCTGTGGCAGGCTGACAGCCTCCTCTCTCCACGTGTGTCAAAGGGGCTGACAGGAGGCACCTTGTAATGATGGAAAATGGGGCCACACTTGTTATCCATGGGGCAATTAGATTCAACAGTTCTGTGCTATGAGCTAACGATGCAAATAATCTCTTATAGTTGTTTTTCCCCAATGGTGGTTCTTTCAGTGGGCTTCCGTGGTGCTGGGGGGGCTGGAATGTGATGAATAGTGGTGATTTACAGCATAAAGCCTGAAAGCTCTCTATAAAATGTGCTTCTATTTCTCCTGTCCCTGGTTATTGGTTCCTTTTTATATGCGTACATCAGGACCAACCAGTCTGATGCGTTTCCTTAACTCACTGTGAGAGGTGCAGACTGCTTTGTTGTCATCCTGTCGCAGAGCACTTCTGTGCACTCATAAAGGAAAGGAACTTAAAAAATACCCTTCTCCGTTAGACTTTGCAGAAAGATGTACATTACGTTTGATGTGAAGCTCACATTAAACAATATGTAAAATCCAAATTTAGCTGTAGCTCTTTTTTAGTGCAGCACAGTGCGTGCTTTGCAATGATAACGTCCTGACATGTCGTGTATACCCTGTCCACGTGTTTGGAGGCGGCTGGGTAGCAATGAAGTGGTCCTGGGGAATGGAAGGGCCAAGGAGGAAGGCCTTCTGAGTTTCCTTTGAAAGCAGTGATAGGGCTGGCAGGCCAGGATTGACCAGTGGGTGCTTTAAGAAAGGGACTGACTGAGAGTGGAAAGCAACCACCAGCAAGGATGAGACAGAGACAATGGCTTTCATGCCTGAGTTTCAAGTAACGTTAACTAGGGGTGCAGACTGCTGAGGGAAGAGAGAGGAAGGATTGAAGTGGTGGTGGGGAGATGGAAGTGCCGATAGCTGAGGAGCGCTCATCCTCATGTTTTTGGCTTCAAGGAAGATTGCGATGGAAGAGGGCTAAGTTTTTGCTTCGCACTGAGCCTTGCTTTGGGCTGACCCCACTGCTCGAGCAGAGGAGGTGCTGCCCGAGCCTCTTGGAAGCCCTTCTTTGCTGCTTCCCTGCATGTCCACGTTTTAGGGTTTGGACTAGTGATTCTGTGTGATTCTCTGCCGACCCATCAGGCCATCTGGAGTGGTGTGGCCAAAGAAATGGGTGCTATAAAAAGGCAGAGCCTGCAACTTGTGTAGGTGTGGGTGCCATTTTGACTTCAAACTGCTTCTATACTTAAATCCCAGCTAAAAGAGAACTCCAGTAAATAGTTCTGCGTTTACTGTGGTAGGAAAGTGTTGTCATCTCTCGTAAAAACCTAAAAATCAAAGGAGAGTTTATTATAAGGTATGGGAAATGACACTGCTGACACACTCACCATTTAATTCAAAACACATGGGTTATAACTACTTCTTAAATTATGAACTATTTTGAAAATTTTGCTTGGGCTCTGTAATTGTGAGGTGGGTCAGAGCACAGAATGTGGCCTAAAGCTGCAGCTGTACATGTTGGCTTCCAGAGCTGCACCTCTTCACATTGATGCAAGGCAGAGGGGGAGAGGGATTCTTTGCTGTCTCCAGATCAACAAAATATGTTAAGCTCAAATGGCCTTAAATGAGATTATTTAGTGTGTTTGTAGTAAATAAGGAGTAGTGTGACATAACGTTTTTGGAAGAAGTGGAGTTTAAACAAAAAGATTTGAAGCTTTTTTAATGCAACAACAGAAGAAGATAGTAAATATGAAGGACTGTGAAGCAGTGCCGTGCCACTGAAGTTGACATGACAAATGTGTTATTCTCTCTTTTTCTTTGAAATAATGTTATTTGTTCAGGCTCTGATGTAAATGTGCCTAATGCTGTTTATGCAATGCCAGCAAGACAAAGCCTTAAATGCTGTTATTTATATACTCTTTGCCTCCTCAAATTGAATTCTTGGAGCAGTGGTTGAAACCTCAGAGGTAAGTTTGAGGCAACTTCTAATAAGCACCTCTGTGAAACTTCTTCTAAAATGAGTTGACTTCTTTCTTTCTTCGGTCTGGAGTGGAGAGTATCTGATACAGTTGTGAAACTTCTGCTTTGATGTAGAACAGTGGAGTAGAAGCGAATGTATGCCCAGCATCCCTGGCTGGGTTGGGGCAGATCAGGGCTGGCTGGAGTCCCGCTCTCTCCCCAGTTTTTCATGTCTCTTTGTAGCACTTAATTTTCTGTTTCTTTGCTGAGGAGAAAAGGCACAATTTGGTGCTCTTGACTGTGCAGTGCAGGCAGAGTTAATAAATACATCAAGCACTGAAATAAATTTTGATGGGGGATGCTGGGAAACTAGAAATTTGGTGAATTAGAAACGACGAATGGTTTCTAATCTGATGAACTCATAACTCAGTGTATCAGCAGAGAGAATACTTTCTCAGTGCTTGACGCTGACTTCATTTTCTGCCAGGAAAGCTGTTCCAGCAGTGAAATAGAAGTTGATGGCTGGGATTGTCTGAAGGACAGCAGGCACAGAGCGAGCCACCCAGCCTGCGTGTCTGAGAGCACTGCAGAGCCTCACCTTCCTGCTGAAAGCCAGCTTGCAGTCAAACCCATGGCTCCATGGCACTGCCATTAATGGCCTCACATATGTCCCATGAATGCTTATTGCAGTTACATTTCTTTTCTTTCCTCTCTATCTCGCTGCTTTATTTTTCCTTGCAAAAAGGATGATGATTGAAGTTATGTGAATGTGTGCTGGGATGAGCCTGTCTGAACACCCTGCATTGTGCTCTTCAGTTCATGTATACTGCATGCATACAGTTCATGTACTTCAGTTCAAGTATATCTGCAGCAGCATTCAGCAAATATTATTCATTTCCTAAATATATCCTGTAAGAGAGTCTGGTAAAGTGTTTTTGCTACTGTAGCTTGGATTTGGGTCAGTTAAGCAGATGCCAGAAATTGTGTCATGGTCTCTCGGCAGCAGAAAAATCTTTTTTTTTTTCTAGTTCTCCAGTGTGTTGGCCATGGCACAGGCTGACTTTGTTGTAATGCTAAAAACATTACAGCCTTCTACTTTCTCGTAAACACATTTTCACCTCTGGTTGAACTACCGCATTGAAATGCTTCAATCACCACAGCAGTAGTAAGCTTTGAGAGATCAGTTTTAATTCTGGTTCAATGGTAAGTGTATCAAATGGAGTAGTGACCTCTCTTTGTGCTTGGTAAGTGCATAGCCCAGCTGTGTAGGGAGAATTGCAGTTTAGAGTCTGAGACAACGTAAGCTGTAAGGAAAGCAATGGAGGAGCCCTTGTGCAGAAAGGAGGACGGAAGGAGCACAAAGAGTGGGGAATCGATGGCATAAGCATCACTGGCGGGAGCTAGGGAGGAAGGGCAGGGATGATGTGTTCATAGGGAAGGAGGCAGAAGGCGTTTGTGACCTGTTTTCCAACCTTCTTGGAACGCTGCTCACCTGGTGTGCAGGGCTCTTGCTGGATGGCTGAGCTCAGAACATGATGCAGCTTTAAAAAGAAGAGAGAGATGAATCTAATAGCGATGAAGGATGAGGGAGTAGAGAGTGTGCACCTGGTAAATAACTGGGGAAGTATGACATTCTCCTGACACCTCTGAGGAGGAGTAGCCTGAAGGAAGAGCTGCCTGAGCTCAAGGGGCAATGTTAGGTAGTGAAAAAGAAATAGATACGAAATGATTTGAGCATACACAGGTTTAATGTTTAAAGCTTTTGAGCTGTAGCAGTAGTGTCTCTCGAAGAAGCTGAGCATGGATCACTTTGCCCATGCTAACCATAGCTAGTTTCATGTCAAAGAGCTGGCTTTTTTCAGAAAGCTGTGGTTTCCTGTGAAAACTCTGCATGGCTACATTATGCAAAACCAAGACTTGGTATCTCTGCAGTTGTCAGCAGAATGCAAAGCTCCTGAGCTGCTATAGAATAAGTTTCTAAAACATGCATCAAATCTGTAACCACTGTGTATTTCATGTTGTCTTGTGAGTTATTTGCTGTTTTGGAACCGTGGTTTGTTTGCTGTAAATAATGAACTATATCCGATTTGAAATATATACCAACACATCATTTTATGGGGAACAGCAATCAAACAAAGCTCTTGGTCTGATGAATGGATGTTTATTTCATGTAAAACTATGCCTTGTTTTGATAGCAGATTTGCTAGCATATTTCTTGAATTTGCTTAGTGCTGTAAGTGTGCCCTGTTATTTGGGTTTTGCTTTTATGTCTTTTTGTAGATACCGCTTAAGTTTTTGCAATGAGTTCTTGTGCTGCATCCAGAATGCCTTGTTCCATGAGCTGGAAAATGCAGCTGAACCAAAGTCAATGCTATTCTTTCTCTGGCTTAAAATGACAACTGAGGAAAGCCCGAATATAAAAAACACATTTGTATTTCTCCAAAATATATGTTGCTGCATGGCAACAAAGCACGTTTGGATCCAGATTGCAGCCCAGGAGTTTCAGACTTGCAATGTTCTGTGTTCCATTGAAAGATATTGTTGGTGTAGGAAAACTGCTAATTCTTGCAGTATTCTTTAATTTCACAGTATGACTTCACCCTTAGATTGCTAAGAACACACTGGGAAACACTTCTGCATATTTGCGCAGAAATCCAGTAATACCCCCAAATGCTTAAAATGCTCAATACTTTTTCAGGTTCAGAGATGTCTTCATACTTGTCAGGGTAGAAATTGAAGCTTATGATACTGTTAGTGTTAAGGATTCTCCTGTTTCCTTTTTCTCAATATCTTCAGATTGGCCATGTCCCATCGCATTGACATTTTGCTCATTGAAGAGTGTGACCTAAGTTTCCCTCAAACTTCATCAGTTTGAGTTTTCTATCTGCATAAAAACGTGTAGGACAGATTTTGCTTCCCCTTTCCTGGGGAAAAGCCTGAAAAAATGACAATGAGCCAAAGTATCCATTTTGCTTCTGTGGGTCTTTTATTCTGGAAATGGGAAGCCTCAGCGCTTACAGAACTCTCTGCTTGAATATTTTATTTTTTTCTGTGTGGATGTGAAGGACAAATCATACTTGTTGTTGCTATCTGTTATATCTCATTCTTAATTGGCTCTTTTCTCTTGCAGCTTTGCTTTGTCAGATGAAGCGTATCGATCTTTAAGGGACCAAGACAAAGACCAGTGTATTCTTATTACAGGAGAGAGTGGAGCTGGAAAAACAGGTAATAATCCGCTTTGACCTCATTCAAAAGCATTCACAATTGTCTGTTGCAAAGTAATGCTGGAAGCTGTAAGAACTGAGAGGTACTGATGTGTTTTTGTGTCAGGCCACTGTAGAAAATGAATGCGGTCATCTGTGTCGCTGTAGGGGTGATCTTCCCCAGACTCATGTTTTTCCATGCTCTCGCCATGACATAGTCCTGTCACGTGTTAATGAAGGAAAATTCATACCAATAGCTGATTACCTTGGAAATCTCATCAGTCTTTTTCCTGCTGGGCAACAATGTGAAGCATGGGTTTCATCTTCGGAGTGTTGAGATAAATGCCTTTGGCTTCTGTTTTGTTCATGAGTGATGTCTTGTTCTCCTTTGTCTGATTAGTGGCAGCCAGTTAAAATGTCTTGAAATCTTGTGATTTAATCCTTTTCTTCCAGTTCAATGGCATGAAAACATTTGTGTGTTCAAGAAGAGTGTATATTAAAAAAGCAAGTTCCTGGTAATATGATTATTATGGATTCTGTCTAGGATTTCACACATCAGAAGAGTTCTTTACCAAAACTGTTTAATTTTTTATTTCCTCAGGATCAGTAAGTTCTCAAACAGCTGAAGGGCACTTTTATTAATGTATTTATTCAATTGAAGGATGTAAGAGTGGTTGAGTTTCTGAACTTCTCTATTTGTAAAGAGGAGTCTGGTAGGTTCAGATTTGGGACATGGTATGAGTTATTCCTTCTTTATAAAGGTAAGTTCTGAATAGCATAAGAGCATGATTTGAAATCCAAGTCAATAATGAACTCATAATTTGTGATATTCTCTCTTTAATATTTGATGTAATCGTGGATGCTCAAGTTGAGCTAATAGCTGAGGACTTAAGTTTTTAATGCAAAGAAAAAAGAGGAGAGTGGAGAAATTCATCAAAGTGAAGAAACAGATTTGATAGTGCAGTTGCTATATAATGCTTTTAGAACATACAGTGTTGGTAGCCTGAACATTTGGTGTGTTTGGGCTGAGAGAATTGAAACTGAACTGTTGTCATTTGTTTTCTTTAGTTTGTTCAGGTTTTACTCGTTTCACTGCGTGTTTGTATCGGTAATTGATAGTAACACTGTGCAGGAAAACATGGAACTCTATCAAGATGAGTAGCATATTTAAGTGCTGTTAGATGCTAAGTTGATGATTCACTTCCTCGTGTCTTCATTCAGTGAAGCAGAGTTCCTAATAAAGGAAATTGTTTTTATTCTGTTTTTCAGTCATGTTCAAAGCCTATCTTAAGGCCACTGTATGTATTCTTATTGTATGTTATTTTATGATAGCTGATTTGCTGCTTCAGTGCTTTTTTCTCTCTTTGACTGAGTAGCTCTCCTTAGAGGTTTTGACTGCTTTAGCAAGTATTTCATACTGAACTGCTTGGTAACTCCAAGCTCTGAAGGAAAGGGATTTTTAGAAAAGACAGCTGGGCTTGAGGAGTTGTGTGGTTAAGGGAGACGGGAGTCTAGATGGACACCGCTGGTTTCTGCTTGCTTGTTTCCTTGTGTCACAGGCTTGCTCAGTTTTCTTTCCAGGGTAGAATAGACATTTAATACTGGCAAACAAGCTTGATTAAATAGCGAAGAATCAAATCCAAGGGATAACTTGTTTGTCAGTTTTTTCCTGAAATGAAACCCTTAAATTTGTAACAGATCTCTGAATAGCAAGTAATGGGTTTTTTTATGGCAATTGGGTTGAGTTGATAGGGATTCCAGCTGTTAGCCATTACATTGTATGTCAGCTGACGTTGCCTCAAATTTCACTGTCTTACATCATACTGAACTTCACAGATTCTGTTAATAAACAGAGTCCTTTCTCACCTGCTCTTTGTCCAAACCAACAAAAACATAAGGGTTGGATGGATTTCTCCTTCAGAAATCTTCATGTCTGTTTGGGTGAATGGCATCCTTACAAACCCAGTCCAAAAACTGTTCCAGACTTTCTTAAAAGTTTATACCTTCTAATTAGTTTCATTGTTTAAATGAAGTCTTGACTTTCTCTAAACTTTATACTTTGAAACTCGCTGCTTAATGTTATTGATGTTAAATTGCTGTTATTTATTTACTCGTAGCTTACTTCAGAGTTTTAATTACATTTGTATAGCGTTGCATGTTGTGTGCTTGCATCTGTGCTGTTGTGTATCTGGTGAGTTGGAAAATTGGTTGAATTTTGCGTCTTGAAGGTACTTGGGCCTAGTTTTTCAGGCTGAAACCTTCAGATTCAGACTAAGCACTCCATGATGTTAGCTAGAGATGGTTTTCTTTCCTAAGTGGCTGCTTCTCACGAACCTAAACAAAGAAGTAGCTGCAATGTGCTGTATCCAGCAGTGCCTTCTTTAGCTTGGATGGGCTCTAGGAATTTAAGTCAATGGGGGTCCTGATGTCACGGCGTGGCTCTAGTGGCATGGTGAGTTCCTTTGTCCTTCCCAAGCTGTCCACCAAGGGAGAAGAAAAGTGAAATAATATATGCCTATGGTTCTTGTCTGGTATGGTGAAAACAGGGTGGAGATCAAGTCTCCAAATGACTTTATGACCAGTTGTCAATACTTAACTGTGGTTTTGTTTTGCTCTTCCCATACAGAGGCAAGCAAGCTTGTCATGTCATATGTAGCTGCTGTGTGTGGTAAGGGGGCAGAAGTTAACCAAGTGAAAGAACAACTTCTGCAATCAAATCCTGTTCTTGAAGGTATGTTTGTTATGAGCATGCACTACCTCTATCTGTCAGCTTCCCTGATGAGCTGGCTTTGAAAGCACTACCCACTGTTGTTTTGTATTTACTCTGTTTCCAAAACTGTAGGTGCTTTCTGTGAAGGCAGTCACATGTAGTTGTTTGGTTGCAGAGAGATCTTCTTAAAAATGGAATTTTTTCCTCAGGAAGTAAGTGCTTAGGAAGTTAGGTCATATTTCCCATACTCCTCAGGCAGCTCTCTAATGGCATACCCTTTCCTAACCCTGGCTTGATGATGCTTGACTGTATCAAGAGATTTAACTTTGGTTCAGTCCCTCTGATTCATTTCCTTCCAACTTATATTATTGTAGGCCTAGTAAACAAACATTGTCTGCAAAGCATTATTTTTCTTTCAGAAAAAAAAAAAAAAATCAAGAAATGGATGTTAGGAAAAACTAACCTAATCCACAAGGATGCCCGTTATTCTCTAGAACTTATTGTTCCCTGTTGTATGGTGTCTGGTGTCTCTGTTAGCTTGTCTTCCTGACAGCTGCCTTTCCTGCTCTCCTATGAAGGACTTTGTGATTGTCTGGGTTTTTGTTTTTTAATTAGTCAATTTGAAGTGGTTGGCTGCCAGAAACAGGATCTTCATTTTTCCTGGTGATAGGATATGTGATCCTCAAAGCACACAGTTTTATCCTATTGTCTAATAATTGCCTTCAGAAGTGCCTTGGTTATTGTGGGCTTATTTAAGTCTATTGTGTTGAGTCCTGCTTTGGGTTTTGCCACAGTTCTCTGAGCTATTGTAATGCTGAGACAAACTCTGGTAACTGCTGTACAAAGAAGTTGTACTATGGCCATAGAACGCACAGTGTTTGCCAGATTGTTGAGTGTCAACATTTTATTTATTGCTTAGCTATCTATACACAAATGTAATGGTTTGTATTCTATAGGGAGCAAGTATTCATTACATGAGTAGGAACAGAAAAAAATAATCAAGAAAGGGAAGGGTAAATAAAAGCATGTTGAGAGCAGTGATGCACTGGGATGGGTAAAATGTGATCATGACTATACACAAAACACAAGTTGCAAGCAAAGAATTACAAGCAAAAGATAAAATGTTAATATTTAAAGACATGTAAAAATGCAGGGTAAGCCTTTCTTGATCATTGGATCTGTTCCCCTTAATTCTGAATGGAGAGCTGCAATGTTCTGTGGTTTGGAGTTCACAGAGAAGAGCCAAACTGCTCTTATCCCGGGAAGGCAGGCTTCAGATGTAGACAGAAATAGTGTAAGTACTGTGATGGCTTTTCTTGCCAAAGCGAAGTTGCTCCCCAGAGACTGCCAAATTTATTGGATTTCATGTTAGCTCACAAATCTTTGTTTTAATGCAAGAAGAATACTCGAAGCTCACAGAAAAGCGCTGTATCATTTAAAGGTATTCTTTGTTCTGCTTGGTGCGGTGGTAAATGCTTATATAGCTTTTTGGACCAGGAGGCTGCTGAGCAAGCCTGGCTTCTTATATACATTTTAGACAGGAATTAAGCATTTGTGGTTAGATTTGTTTTTCTTTGGTTACGTAGATCAGTTTCAGTCTAGCTGCAGTGCAAGAAAATGACATAAATGTTAAATGTGCATAATTTATCTTACGGGAAATTTATATTTTTTTTAGAAAAACCTACAGTCACAACTGTAAATTAACTTTCAGAAACAATGAACTTAAGGGAAAACTGAGGAACGTGTCTCATGCTTTATAAAGGAACGCTTGTGTTTGATTCCGTGTGGTTATAAATGACTCTACTGTTCAGCACTGTGTTAAGAAAATGCAGCTCAGAGATTTGGTTGTTGAAAAGATGATTTATTGCAGGCATAAAGATTTTAAAAACAATTCTTTCACTTAGCCTTAGCCTTCAGGAGCAAGAAACTTTTCCTTTTGGCTTCAGTTCTTTGATCAAGAATAAATCTACTCATGCAACTTTGCTGAAGCTTAAAAGAATGTATTTATTTCTATCCAAATAACATTGACTTGGTTTGATCTTTGAAGATATGTACACTATATAAATAAGTACTGGGAGTAAATAAGGGCTCCTGTTGGAGTAGGAGTGCTGTAATTAATAAAGCAGGAGATGCGCTCCTGGTTGACTCACCAAGCTTTGAGAATGTGTGAGCTTGAATGTCCTCCGGTCCCGTGTGTGTTCTGAGCTGGTGGCTGCCCATCTGAATATAGCCCTAGGAAGACACTTCTTAGAGAGACTGCTCTGCCAGGAAGCCTGAACTGAAGAGTTTAAAACCAAGCTTTATTCAAAAAGCTAGCTTAGATCGAACTGAAGAGGGTGTTTTAAAATCTTATAAATCAGACTCCGTTTTTTATCATTTTCTGTACTGGGAGATAACATGGATTTCTTTCTCTGAAGTGAAAAGAAAGAAGAACTTCCTATACAAAAAATTATTTCTGTCATCAGATTTTAAATTTGAAGATTCGAACTCAAGATTCACCTTAATCCAGGTGCAATTTTGTCTCGAAATAATTTGAGCCTATATGCTTTTCTTTCATTTTCTTTCATCAGCACAACTGCTTTGGACTTCCATAGGTGTTTTTGAGAAAATGTCACACTTAGTCTATCGTGAGTGAGTGTTATCAATGCAGTGAGTGGTGTATTGTTTCTCAGAAGTCTAGGATTCTTTTAAATGTATAAAAAGTCGTAGATGTTATAGCATTTTAAAGATATATGTATATATATTTTTTTAATTGATAGATGTGGTCTTATTTGTTCTTCTCTTTTGCCAGCTTTTGGAAATGCCAAAACTGTGAGGAATGACAACTCCTCTAGATTTGTAAGTATTTTCTGCAAGGCTAATTTGAATTCCTTATAGGGGAGAGCATGCTGTATTGTCAGCAGGTTTTATTTTACCTTGTATCAGCCATCAAGTCATCTGTAAGGAGTGAATGAATCATTTGGAGAGAGAACATGACTGTAGTTGTCCAAGGACCTGGTGCCTGGAGAGTGCTAGCGATCAGGAGCAATCAGTATGCCATTCTGTACGTTGTAGCACGTCCGGCCCAAATGTGTTCCTAGTATTACTACCACATTCAGACACGTTTATGAAAGATGTATCACCTATTTGTTGGAAATCTCGTTGGTTTCTGATGTGGGCGTAGACATCTATTGAGAATCAAAGGGAAATGAGCAAAAAAAAAAATAATTGAAATTTAGGATCTGACAGCGCGTCGGTGAATGAAAACATAATTGCCGTCACTGCCCTGCTTGCGAATGGAGCAAGGGATGCCCACTGTGGGCCCTGCACATGGCCGCAGAGGCAAGGTCAGGGCTGAAATCTGAGGCACTGCAGGACAATTTTTTGGATGAAAAGGGTAGAAAACGTGCAGCTGTCAGAGATGAGGTCCTGCAGGCTGGAGGAGGAGAGCCGTCAGAGAGAAGAGGCGGCATTTGCAAGCAGGAGTCTTTCCAGGACAAAGTGCAACTGAGAAGGATTTCGCCTTTCAAGTCCTTGCTTATAAACACAAAGCTAAAAATACTTCCAGAAACAGCCAGCTGGCCCAGTCCTTGGGAAATTAAGATTTAATTATCTGATTTAATTCTTTATCTCGAAAATTTGAATCAGCTCAGAATTAACTTCAAACAAGAAAGTACAAGTATTGTCCTGTCTCGTCTATTTCAGCTGCCAGCAGGAGAAGAATGGAGTTTCAGTAGGAACGTAATAAGCCAAACTTGACAAAATAGACAGCAAATTTAAAAATATCTTAGAGGCAGTCAATGTGATGTGCTTGATTTTCATGTTCTGTAATTAAAACAAGATATCTCTTCCTAAACGCAGTAAGGCAGGATAAACACAAGGCTTCTCCTTTCAAGATTGTTTTTATCCTCTGATCTCACCAGTGAGATCATTTCTGTGCGTGGCTTGGGGAGCTGGATTGAATTCCTACCAGCACTCTTTATCTTTCTACACTTCCCTGCTGGGGTGAGCTGTGCTTATAGCATGGCTCAGCCCATTCCGTCGCTGCTAAACGTAGCTGTTGCTGTGATGGGTGCTCCTTGTACAAATTAAAACGATGCCAAGAGCAGCACAAAGTGGAAAAAGTCATGCAGAAGTCAAGGCAACGCAGTGCGTCAGTATGGCTGCAAATGAAGTGGCTTTTGTGGTGACAGCCTGCTAATTGTTGCTTCTGCTCTCCTGAGTTACAAAGCAAAGAGTTGAACGGGAAAAACCCATCACTTGAACAGGGCCAGCACGCAGAGCTGGACAGGCACCCACAGTAACAGTGGTAATCGCTGCTGCTGAGCGCTATTCTGAGTGCTCAGGAGGTTTGGCACTGAGCAAATGCGTCTGCTTGGACATCCATTCTTCCTTTAATAAGTGTGGTAACGCCTACACAACCACAAGCACTGTTGGGTGGGGGTAGTGTTCTGCTGAATGTTTGTGCAGCTTACTTTTTGTTGAGGAAACAAAAAAATGACTGGGTTGCACAAGCCGTATTAAAGCAGTTGGCTTGAGAATCTCTGTGCAAATAGCAAAATTAGAAGCTTTGAATCATTTTCGGGCTTCTACAATTTGGTGTTGTGCACACGAGGTTGCATTTTGCTCTTTTAGCCTGTAAGAATGACCGAGGAACTTCTAAAAATGTCTCCAAAATATCCGTTTTTCTTTAACAGAAGCTATAGTCTTAAACTACGTTGCTTTTGCAGGGAAAATACATGGATATTGAGTTTGATTTCAAGGGTGATCCACTCGGAGGAGTTATAAGCAACTGTGAGTATTGCTCTTGATTTCAGCATATTAACAGCTAAAAATGTTTTGTTCAAAAAGGAAGACAGTTAAATTATTGAAATAAATAGCAGCATTTGTCTGACTGAATCTCATTAGGTGATAAATTAAGCTTTTTAATTTTGTTGTTTTGGTGATGAGTATATGAGAGTAAGTGAAGAGAGACTTGAAAGATGTGAATAATAAATTTTAGAGGGTAGTAAGCAGAGTGCATGGGTCAGCATATTGCCTCTGAATGGATTTAGTGTCTCTGAGGCATATTTCATACTTGGAACCCTGGGCTTGGCTGCATGACTTGATTTGATAAGTTATATGTTGATGGTAGGTGATGTTGGAGATACTCTGTTTTGTAATCTAGAAGTCACACAAAGAATGTTGAAGATCACAATGGAATGATAGTGCTTTCTTGAAATCAAAGCATTCTGATGCTTCCAATGCTAGTTTTGGCATACCTCACCGTATAGATAAATGCTCAGTATGAGAGAGCATAAAAACCTGTTGAGTTAATGAAGGAAAAGGTAGCCCTGGGTTTCAGAATCACAGAAACACAAGGTTGGAAAAGACTTCCAAGATCATCTAGTCCAATCATTTAACTACTACTATTTCCACACTAAACCAAAGTTTTATTACTGGAAGTAAGGCTGCTGCTCTGACAGACCCTTTAGCCATCTCTCTGCTGGGAAGAAAGAAACCATTAACAGAGTGCCAATTCAAGATGCCTTGACTTGCTTTTCTTTCTAGAACTTAAGTGCAGTTTTGTTGGTTGGTATTTTTTTAAGAAGTAGTTCTTTTGTGCTACAAAAGGCTATGCTTGTTTGTTTTCCTTATTTTTCAAAAAGGGCAGTGAGTGACTGTACTAGGTGTCAGTGACCTGGCCTCTGCCTCTCTCCCTGCTCAGCCAAATTCATCTCTCTTTCTAAAGCCTTCTGACCCCAGTGCCATTTTCCTGGTTGTGAAGCAATTAGTTTGCTCAGATATAACATAACTCAGATACAACATAAACTTTTAAAAGCATTGTGAAGAATTACACACACAAATTTTGTAATGCAATAAACTTGAAGCTCAGGGCTGTCACTCTGAGCATTTGTGGCTATCTGTTAACATTGACATTTGACAATCAATGAAATTAGATGCCAAATGTACTCAGTGCATTCTTCAGTAATTAAATGTGGACAAAGTGTAGTCATCAGTAATTTAATCTGTTCCAAAAAAAAAATCAGCAGTCTAGCTGTGGTTTTATGTTTGTTTTTTAACTTCACATTCCAGGTAGATAAATAAAGGTAAATAAAAATGAACTCTGCTTTGCAGACTGGACATTCAGCGATTTGTCTTTGAAAATACCATGCTGAGTCATCTAATTAAAATACTGTGTCATATTAAAAGGTGATCCAAATAGTTACTGTGCTGTTTATCTTCCTTCTAAATCATAGCAGATTGTAATTATGGCATTGCATCTAATTATCTGATGTGATGACATATGTAATCAAGGGCTGACCTATTTTTTGATCTTCCTATAAGATACCTATTTTAGGTATTCTCTTCTCAAGTTTAGGAAGTATCTGATAGTGAGAAGAGGAATACTGAATTTAAAAAATAAAGCCTTTACATATAGACCCTACTGTGAAAAAGATGCTACTGGCTGGACCACAAAATACCCTATACTAACACTGGATGTCTCAGTTAAATACTGTGTTCTGTGTCTGGGTGTTAATGTATACCACCTTGAAGTTCACAGAGTTTCATCATCCAGCCAGCTCATTTAAAACTTGGTTTCAGTTATGTACAGTGTTAACACAAATGTGTTGCCCTACCTTGTATTTTTCCACACTTCCAATGCCTGCAGCGTTGTACTGATTTGGACAAGAAATGTTTCTGTTGTGAGATATTGTCATTCATGATTTACTGGGGGCTTAAATTCTTCTACACCACTTACAATTTACTCTGGTTGTAGTCAAATTTAGGATTTGCCATCTTAATTCGTAAAGCCGTGCTGAAGTTTCCTATCCTTAAAAGGGAAAGGGTGATTAGTTTGTTAATAAATATTCTTCACTTTCTGACCATTTGTTGGTTCAGTGTTAACATCATGTGAAGACAATACCATAATATTTTGATTAAACTTTACTAGTTGAATCTGATGAACTTGATTCCCAAACACCTATGAAGTTGAAGTTGGGCTTTTTGGGTCACGGTGTATGTCACTGAGCTGCATTTCATGCTGTAAAGCAGACGTGTTGAATATCTGGATTATTTTGATGGCAAGAAGGCTAATGAAAACACACCATTATTTTTATCAGGCTGCTAAAGATTAACAGAGACCAGTCAGTCTGCCAGTCACCCTTCATGTTGTGACAGATGCTGTCTTGACCTTCCTTTGAGCCATTCCTATGCCCTCAGTGAACTCTTGCTCTGTAATGACAAGGATTCACCTACAAGTGAACCTTTCATGAGCTAGAGGAGCTAGAGGGCAAAATTACCATGACAGTGCTTGCTGCCTGTGTATTGTGTCCAGTTTGCAGTGAACAAAAACATCCCCTAGCTTTAGTGGCAGCTGGTAGATCTGAAATGTTTATGTGCTGTAGATGGAGGAGTAAATCTTTTCAGTAAAGACAGAATGCAGATAGTAACGTGGAAGAGACTGTAACAGAATAGTTTTGCAGGATTTATTAAGATAGGCCCAGCGTGTTCCCAAACTGAAGATACTTTTATGTTTGGACACTGTAAAATACACACAGGCTCATTAAAAGTACATTACGTAGTCGCTCACTTCTGCCTGCCCCGATTTGTAAGGCATTCATGTAATGTACAGTTATAAAAGAAAAGAAACCAGGAGTGGAAAATTTGAGATGAACGTGATTTATGTAGTCGTTAAGTATATGACTTCAGCTGGGAATTTTTTTTTTCCCCTGTAAAGTAGTTAGGAGTGTAGGTAAGAGTTCAGTGGAATTGCGCTTGTTTGACACTACAAAACCATAATAACTGAGTCATGAGGATGAAGTAAGCTGCAGTATCTAGCAAGTCTGAATCCTCTGAGTCTTCCTTTTCTGCCTGTTTTCTGTGAAGGCCCCAGCATTTCCAGCAAGGTAAATGGCATCTGCGTTGTCTCAGTGAAGTAGATAGTATGTGTACCTTCCCATGCTGCATGGTGTGTACGGGTACCACTGCTGCAGATGGTGCTCTTCTGAATGCTTGTGTGCTCACAGACTTTTCCCCCAGTGCTTGTGGGAAAAGGCAGTTTGTAGGGCTGTGTAATTCTCTTGCTTTCACCTGGGAGTAATATTGTGGAAATAAAATACTTGACTTAGTTTTCCTTTTATTATAACTGCCATGTTAATAGGAATGGGAGTATAAGAAGATGAATAATAGCTCTTCCCCCCCTTCCTCCCCACACTCCTTGCTGTAGAAGATAAGCAGTAGCTTATCCAGCTGTAACACACAGCTTCATCCACATGTGTCTGTCTTGTTCCTAAGATGATATCTGTGTGTGTACATTCCCAGAATCATCTAGGCTGGCAAAGACTGTGAAGTTCATGGAGGGCAACCATCAGCCCAACCTACCAACCACCATCCATGTCCCTTAGTGCCACCTTCCAGCAGTGTGTAGTGCACAATGCAGATTGGGTGTGCTCAGTTTCTCTTGTGCCTCTTGATGTGTACAGTGATTGTTTCGTCTGAAATAGCTTGTGCTACAGTCCAACATGTTTCACGTGGGCACTTGTTCGGACCTTTTCTAAAGTGGGGATCTTAAAATATCTTACCCAGAATGTCTGTAAGCTTTACATTTTCATATTTCACCTGGGATTCCCTGCTGAAACATATCTGGCTTTTTAGCATGATGTGATCTTCCCTAATCCACGTAAGCCCTGCAGTGATTTAATGATTAACAAGCAAATAACAGCGGTGTATGTGAAATGCAGTATATGTAATGCCTGCTTTTGAAAAGCCGTTTTTAACCAGCACAGACAGTGAATGCATCTTTAAAAAAGAACTGATAGCTGCTGCTTTGTTAAGGTAAATACCCAGCTTTGTCAGCAACTGTTTCTGGAGCTTTTTTCCTCAATTATGAAGGCAGGCAGACGATGGAGTTTTGGGACTTTGGAAAGCTGGCTGTTAATTAGTAACCTCCTTGCTTCTAAAAATATATCATATAAATAAAGTAAACCACAGGGGAAAATTCAAGACAGCTATCCGTATAGCATAACATGTTAAATTCGACATCTGCTTAAGGAAACTTTTTTGTATCTGTGGAAGGCATGCATGTAAACTAGGAGGCTTACATTTAATATTTTGCCAGGATGTGTAGCTAAGCTTTTATGACAGCGTTTGAGTCAACTTATATATAGAATGTTTTTCAACACAGCTAAGCCAAACCGCTTCGCAAACTGCATCACTTCAATATCCTTTGAAAACACAGCCGTTTCCTCAAGTGTGTGCAGCCACTGCGGGAGCTGAAGTTGTTTATTTCTTTGAGATTAAAGTTGGCTGCCATCTGTTCCAACACTTAACTCGAGAAGTTGTGCAGCCAGCGTGACTCAGTGCTGCCTTACCTTCACCATTCCTTCCTCATTCCCAGCGTTACCACTTGAAGGGGAACGTGCTTCTCCTTTGGGCTGTGAATTAAAAGTGAGGGAGTTGGGTTAGGCACGGGATGGCTCTGAGTTCCAGCCGTGGCTCAGTGAGGAGAGCTCCAATTTCAGGAGTGGGAAGGTGGTACCAGCTGCTGATGAGACTTCAATGTCTGATCTTTGCCTTTCCAATGGAGCATCCTGCCAAGTGTTGGTTGTCTGTGAGTTAAAATTTAAAAAAAAAGTCCTTAACCTGGAAAAGCACAAGGGAAAATCTGTACCCCACCCCATCATAATGTCAAGGTGGAACTGCTGGTGGTGTGGGACAGCTTCTTGCTTGGGTGTACTTGTACTTTGTCATTGGGCGTAGAAAGAAACTAGGATTATTGAATTATAGAAACACAAACGTTTGTTCAACAAGGTCCAGAGTTGGGTGTGCTTGGGTGTAGCTCCAAAGCTCCTTTCTTTGGTGCCCAAAATGCTGCTCTCAGGCAGTGGTGTTTCGCTGGCTGCTGGCTGTTGTGCACATCACCTGAGTTTTCTCAGTAGTTCGCAGTCTGCAGCCTTTATTTGCATTTTACAATATTTTGCATTTACAAGTGCAGTGCGCCTTACATTTTTTTCTTATTCACTGGTGATCACAGAAAGAAGTAAAGTGGGCCAATATATTCATATGAAAATGTTTTGCTAAACCTTTCCCTGACCTGTGAGGTTTTTGTTTGTTTGCCTAGATCTGCTGGAGAAATCTCGTGTTGTTAAGCAGCCAAGAGGTGAAAGAAACTTCCATATTTTCTATCAGATCCTGTCTGGTGCATCGGAAGACTTCCTCTGTAAGTGTGACACTTGTGCCTGTTCCAGAAACAGTTCCTTAATGGACCATTCCACACGTGTCTTATTTTCTGGGAAATGCAGTATGCTTTCATTTTTCAAATTATTGTTGTCATGTTATTAGCAGTAGCAATAGCAATACCTGCAGTAAATGTATAGTTTGATGTTTTCCAGACACCTCAGTCAGAATGGAAGACATTTGCAATTCTAGACAATTTGCATTCTAGACAAAGAAAGCAGCCTGTTCTTAACCAAACCTCTTGTAATTGAAAGATCCCTAAAGAAAACAATGTTTTAAATAAAAATCGTTCTTGACAATACTGACTCTGGGGGACAAAAGAGCTGCTAACAAGCATGCTGTTACAGTGGTGTTTTTGCTTGATTTATTAGGCAAACTCAAGCTGGAGCGAGACTTCAGCAGATACAACTACCTGGGCCTGGACTCTGCCAGAGTGAATGGAGTGGATGATGCTGCAAACTTCAGAACAGTTCGGGTAACGAATAACAGGGGCTGGGTGTAAACCCCAAAGTACTCAACAGAAGTGCAGAGTTGTTACGCCTGCAGTTTGACCGTTTGCTCTGGGCAGTGCTGGCAGGGTCATCTTTGAGTCGTTTGAGGGTTGTTGTAGAAACGTGGTTTCTAAAAGGTACTGTCCTTTTGAGCAACTGTATGCACTTGAGAAGACAGCAATGATCTCTTTATTTGATTATCTATCGTTTGGTTGGATTATAAACTTAAGTGGCTAAAAAAATACTGCTTTTAAAAATCCATGAACTGTTCTCAGCTGTCTGATATGGATCCTAGAAATGGGCTAGACTAATATGCCAGCTCAATTACCAAATCCTCTGTAACCCTTCATGCTACGAATGTACTTATCTATAAAACGTTTCTAATTTCTGCTAATGCTTCTGCAAGTATGATCCTTTTGAATGTAGTTTCCTTTATCTCGTTATCTGTTTCCTTTTCAGAACGCCATGCAGATTGTTGGTTTCATGGATCATGAAACACAGTCTGTTTTTGAAGTGGTGGCAGCAGTTCTGAAATTGGGAAACATTGAGTTTAAGCCTGAATCTCGTGTCAATGGCTTAGATGAAAGTAAAATCAAAGATAAAAATGGTAAGATGAAATCAGCGATGGGAAGAAAAGCATTGATTGTCTGAAGTTCATTATGGATTTTGTAATTTCTGTAGGTGTACAGTATTGTAGAATCATCGAATCGTTAAGGTTGGAAAAGACCACGAAGATATTTAGTCCAACCATCAGCTCATCCCCACTGTGTGCACTAACCATGTCCCTCAGTGCCACATCTCCATGTTTCTTGTACACCTCCAGGGTCAGTGACACTACCACTTCCCTGGGCAGTCAGTGCCTCACCATTCCTTCTGAGAAGAACTTCTTCCTAACATCCAAACTGAACCTCCCACGGCCCAGCTTAAGGCTGTTACCTCTCGTCCTATCACTGATTGCTTCCAAAACTCACCTGCAGGCAAACATGACTCGAATTTTGTGCAATTTCAATCGCTCCGTGTTTGAAATTCTAAAAATGACTTTTTTTCCCCTTCGTTAATGATTTCTTCTGAAATGTGGAGTGGCACTTTGCATTTCTGTGAGCGCTTGGTTATTCTGCAGCAAAGGCTTTTTGTTTTGTTCTGTTTTGTTTTTGCAGTAGGGTGTTTCTTCTATAGCTTCCTTTGGTGATCTGATGTCGTGTTTGTGCAGTTGATACATTTTGGAGGTTGAGCTATTTTCATTTCAAAGCTTTTCATCAAGAAGAGTAGCCTGTGACAAATGGCAGAAAAGTTTCTTTGCAGAAATATCCAAACAGAAAGTGCTTTCAAAGCTCATAACTCACTGGATCCCGCTTCCTCGTACTGTGCATTTTTTAAAAACTGTGCTTGGGGGAGGAGGAGGGAGTGTGGATGGGAAACATTGCAGTTGAGGAAAACCTGTTTTGGGAAAACACTGAGCTATTTTAAAGCTAATCATTTGGGGGAATAAAAACAGCACTATGAAAGGATTCATTATACTTACACCCTGCTTTTTCACCTTAGAGCTGAAGGAAATCTGCGAGCTGACAGGTATAGACCAGTCAGTGTTGGAGAGAGCTTTCAGCTTCCGGACAGTTGAAGCCAAGCAAGAAAAAGTTTCAACAACGCTGAATGTGGCCCAGGTATAAAGAGGTCCCGATTTTAACAGAAGTAATTGTTTTAAGTGGCCATTTATGCTACCTAAATCCATGACTGCCCAAGTAAAAGCCCCAACTAATAGGCTGTATTGTATAACCACTAGCATAAACGTGTTCTGATTCGGCAGTTCACATGGGCTGGATGTGTTGTTTCTGTGTGTTAATTACTTCAGAAAGATGGAAAATGTTGTGGAGGATGAAAAACTGAAGCAGTTCTGCACAGAGCACATGTTGAAAGTATTGTGGTGAAGCACTCTGTTTTTATTTAGAGCATCTGGAGTAATCTAAGGGATCGTGTGCCCCAGGCAGCCGAAAAACTTTTGCTGCCAGTGTGAATTTATCTTCCTGCAATACTGCAAAGCCAGTCTGATTGCCACCTGTGTCTCATCAGCCCAGGCCAGCAGGAATGCAATTTCACAGACTGCAGTTGCTTGAGTCCTTTGCTTAGGATCAGAATGGGGGATGCAACTTTTGCCTGTGCCAGTAGGGTGGAAGGGTGCTGCTGAAAACTCCTGGCAGCCCACTCTGGCTCAGGAGCCTGCTCTGGCAGAGGCACCACTGCCCGAGTCACACGCACTCTGTTCAAAACTTGTGTCAAGTCCTGCATTTAAAATGTTTTTTTCTTTTTCTTTTTTTCTTTAGGCATATTATGCTCGCGATGCTCTGGCTAAGAATTTATACAGTCGCCTCTTTTCTTGGCTTGTTACCAGGATCAACGAGAGCATTAAGGTATTGCTGTTTTATGCCCATAAGAAAATCAATAGAACGGAATCAAATTAAAGC
The DNA here is from genome assembly GCF_019232065.1 of Centrocercus urophasianus. Lineage (NCBI taxonomy): Eukaryota > Metazoa > Chordata > Aves > Galliformes > Phasianidae > Centrocercus > Centrocercus urophasianus. Next base: position 7,622,306 of record NW_024884756.1, read on the forward strand.
GGATGAGAAAACTGTTTGCCAGTTTCATTTTACCTGGTTGTATGGTCTTAAGGTACAGGGGAATGTTTGTGTCACAGCTCCAGATGTTGCTGTCTGCTCTGTTGTAAGCTCATGGAAAAACTCACCTGAAGTGTATTTCGAGAAGCAACATATAGCATTTTTGTTTACACAACCTGACGGCCTGCTTGTGAGATGCACTAGTTTTCCTGACTCCCCCATATGAAATGTACAGAAGAGTAACATATTTATTGCTTTGTATTTTTTAAAGGCACAAACAAAAGTGAGAAAGAAGGTGATGGGAGTGCTGGACATCTATGGCTTTGAAATTTTTGAGGTAAGACCTTTATAATAGTAAATGTTTAACATGAGAGCTGTTATTAAACCAAATAGTTTTTGAATGTGTAATGGGAATACATGTAATTTGAATCAAGTTTGTCATATTTAGCCAAAAAAACGCTTTAAAATAGAGAGATGTCTTTGCATGTCTGGCAACCAGACCAGAAACTCATGAAAGCCAAACTTGTGTTTTCACACAATAGGTAAATAAATATTCATGGTAACAAAATAAAAGCATTTTGTTTGTTGTGACATACATTCTGAGCATGAGAGAAGCCTGGCAGTTGTGCCCTGAGGTGTTTTGTGGATGCCTTTGAACAAATTTTGCTCCTTTAAAAAAAAAAAACAAACAAAACACCAAAACCTGCACTTTTTTTTTTCTCTGTCAAAATTGAATGAAGAGTAATATTCCATTTCATCTTGCTTCTCCTACATAAATATTCTGTACTGATTCCTAGCTCATGACCTGTGGCTCTCTGCTGTTTGTTTATGATAGTATTTTTGGCCTGCTGATATTCTGAAACAAAAACAATCAACGAGGAATTATTAATTGGGTTAAGGAGGCTTCATAAATCTTACTCTGCCCATTTATTTTGAGAGATTTAAGCCTTGGTTGGAAAGAACTATTGAAACTGGGAACTGTTGAGGAGAAAGATCAGCAGAAAACTTTCAGCCCTTGCCTGCTTCTCTACATCTCTCTTGAAAATCCAGCAAGCACCTTTAAACAGTGTAGAAGATGGGAACAATTTAGAGAAGAGTAATTAAATACGGGTGGGTGGTGTAAGCTTAATTTCAGAAGCCTAACATCAAAGTGTGTGCAAATCAAAATGCCTCTATGGAGAGGAAAAACAAAGATGATACTTGATTCAAGGGTTTAGTCAGCGAGGTTTGTACTGTTTGTGTTAAACATGAGGGAATATTTTGAAAACACACTGCGAGCGGTCATGTGGCTGAATGCAGGCCTTGGTGCAAGATCTCTGGTGCTGGTCCTTGGTGTACTCTTAGCAAGCTGGAGAGTGCAGTGGTAGTGCTGGTGGCTTGGGGCAGGACCCCTGCTTGCATCTGTTTTCTGTTTGGTTTGAGGATAGGCATGTAGGGGAGGTAGATGCTAGAAGCTTGCACTAGTGCACAAGCCAACCAAGTAATGGTGTTTGGGGGACGGCGCTGCAGAAACAGGGTAAATTAATCTTGTTGCTCCTATGCCACTTTCTTTTTTGTAGTTCAGCTTCTCAGGAGGTCATCAGTAAGTCATTTTCCAGAAGAAAAAAGAGAAAAACAAGGCTTTTCTCTTTTACCTTAAAAGTTAGCCTTGGCAATTCAGGCAAAAAGTGTCACAATAACATAGGAAAGTTTTTGTTCATACTTTAGATGATGAGAATGGGTTCTACTGGAGGAGATGGGAAAGGCAATTCTGAAATACACAAGATGGGAACGTTCTGCTCATGACCTAAGGAATGGTGGGAGTGCTACTCAAGCAGTTTGGTCCAGCATCACATAAATAAGTGGAATTCTTTCTGCACATTGAAAATGGGATTCAGACAGTATGTCAGAAACATTATGCCATATTTTATCGTTGAGATGCCTGAAGGAGAAACTCATTATTTTAGGTTTCTGGAGTTATTACAGTCACGGAGTACAACTCTCAGTATCAGGACTGTGTGGCAGTGCTGTAATTCAAAGGATAAGTGATGGGAAAACAAACCATCAGAAAATCTTGCATCAGCTGTATTTCTAGTATTACCAGTTTGGACATTCCTGTGTTTCCAAACAGGTTAATTTTATAATCAGAAACTGCTGACTTATTCTCAACTGAATCAAAAGCAAAGATACTCTTTCAAAGTAAAAGAAAACTCATTTTCTATGCAGCTGTTGTTGCAGCTAAGATGATGCAATGTCATAATCCTTACACTGAGTAAAATAAGTCAGTAATGAGCACTGCATAAACAAAGTGTAGTTGCTCTTGCGGTCACTTGAATGATTGCAGGTGTATTAATGTCATCGTAGAAAGAGAATGTCAGGCAAATACTTCTACACTGAGCCTTATAACAAATGCTCAAGTCTCACAAAAATTATTAAACATCTTCAGAAAACACTTAGAAACAAACAGTGATTGTTGGGGATTCAAGTGACCACTTCACAGAAGAAATATAGCGTTAAAATTAACTATATTGAACCCATCATTAAATGCATGAGATTTAAATTAAATCTCATTAAATTAAATGCTGGACAAACAAACCAGCACCTTGAGGGAAAATCAATAATAGCTTGAGATCTGTTTTGTAAGAAGTGTAGAGGAATTTCAAGTTTTTTGCTGTGTGGTGCATTTGTAAACATGACTGCTGAGTGTTCAGATGGCTAGCTGAAGTGTAGCTGGTGGCAGTGACTTTTATACATCTGCTTATAAATGGCTCATAACCACAAACTGAAAGAAGTCTGTAGGTTTTAAACTAGTAAGTTGTTTGATATGCTGAAGATAAAAAGGCTTGCTTTAGATGTGATTTTATTCAGCAAGCAGCTAGGCTTATCATTGTTGTCTGTTTTTTGACCTGTAACTCCATAAAGGAGCATAAAGGCACCTAAGAGACTCACAGCCTGAGACATATTTTCTCCCTCTCTGTCCTAATTCACAATCACAACTAGGAAGAAACAGATTTGGGGTGAGGACAAAAATCATAGCAGGGTTAGGAAGAGTTTTTCATATGCTAAATATTTGCAAATGAAGATTAATGCCACTGCAGTAAGTAGCAAGATGCCTGCTTACTGACTTTATTTTACATTTTGCTCTTATTATAGTTACCCATTAGGATCACTAGAGACTAAACTAATGCTATTCTAGTTAGCTGTTTTGCCGTGAAGCTCTTGCTCAAGTTACTGGAATGCCTTATAGAGTGATCTGCTTTTGCTGCAGAAACATGAATCTGTTACAGACTTTTTCAGGAAGGCCATCCTTATTTCTGATCAGGACGATTCCTTATATCATCTAATAATTCCTGCTGTAAGATGAGTGAAAAAACAAACAAACAAACACCAAAACCAAGCATCCTACACTTCACCTAGTGATAATGACTGCAGTCTTGTTTGTTATAAGCAATTCTGGCTCTGAGGGACGTGGCTCAACAGGCACAGTGGGGATGGGTGATGGTTGGACTAAATGATCTTAATGGTCTTTTCCAACCTTTATGATTTTATGATTACCTAATTTAAATGATATAAAAATGGCATTTCTTTCAGCTGCTTTTGAAAGCTGACCGTACTTGCTGTCCCCGGTTTTTCTGCATTTAACTTAAGCTGACGTTTACCTACAGAGTAACTGGAAGGCTCTTCAAGCCTAGCAAAGGCAAGATAATGAATGCTGTGATGATAGTGCTGGCTTCTACTCTTTGGGCTTTGGACACGGTTGGTATTTTTGTCAATCACAAGAAACCTTTTTCAGACAAACCTGAAAGCTATCCAAGAACACAGATTTAAGGACTCAGCTGTCCAAAAATTCAGATTAGGCAATTTAAATCTATTGATAATCCTCAGCCTCTGTGGGTCTGGCAGATTTGAGCAGCAAGCTTAGCTAAATGATTGCAAAATAGGTGCTGCAAAGCTGTGTTTATTCTTCATTTCTCCCATACCCTTTGTGGTAAGCCATTTGCTGGGTCTGAGTGTTTGGAGAACTGAATGCTGGAATGTTGGCATCTCTGTGCAAAGGGTCTGTGGGCAGGTATTTAGGGAGTAGAGTCAATGTGAAAAGGCAGGCTGCAGGGCTGGGGGTGGTTGTGTGATGCTGCAGGAGCTTGGGCGTTGTGTCAGAGCTTGGCCATAAGGGCTGTCGGACTGTCAGTCCACATTTTGTAGCAACCACACATGTCCCGAGCCTGCAGCCTGGGCTGGGGTTTGGTTGGGGTGGGGATTACAGCCTCCTACAGGGTCGGTCGCGACTCCTTCTGCATGGATTGAATACTTAATTTGAAATTGAGGTGATATCCTGTACACTTCTTCAGTAGATGAAGGCTAGAGTATGTAAAACTGAATGTTGTGGAGCAAGTGAGAATATGTCATCCTGCCTGGCTTTTAGAGATAAAGATGTCTGTGCTAGTTGGCTTAAAGGCTTTACTCCAAACTTTCAGGCACTGCTATGTAGCTGGTCCTCCAGCTGAAGCTAATGATTTGGAGCGCAGCTTTATGAAGGTGCCAAACGAGGCTTATTCTTGAGATGTGCCAGAAAGTGCTGTGCTTGGCCCTGCTTTCAGCTGGGTGAGAAGGGGGGCTGGGGTACATGCTGAGAAGTGTATGGGAGGGCTTCATGTGGCCCTCAGGGATCCTCTGAGCGTTGGTCTGGGGCAGTGCAAAGTGCCTCATCTGACTGCTGGGTAAGTGTTGTTGGCACAACAAAGCCGGGTTGAGGGGTGGAGCAGGTCCAGCTTGTTTTGATCCATGTCCCAGAGAACGTGTGAGGACATAGCATGCACCAAATTCTGCATAAAAATCAATGGTAAGTAGAATTATCTCTAATAAAAAAAAATCAAACAAGCCCCCCAAGCAGCAAAAGCAGGTCCATTTCTTAGTCTGTGGCACACTATAATAGTGCTTCTATTTATTTAATAGGATACTAATGTTCAAAAGACCACTAAGATCAACTAGTCCTCCCATGCCTGTGACTGCTCTACACCTTGTCCCTTAGTGCCACATCTACCCTTTTCTTGAACACCTCCAGGGATGATGACTCCACCGTCTCCTTGGGCAGCCTTTTCCACACCTTACCACACTTTATGAGAAGATTTTCCAAATATCCAACTTGAACCTCCCCTGGTGCAGATTAAGGCCATTCTCTCATCTTAGTGCTGTTACCTGGGAGAAGGGGCTGACCCCCACCTCACTGCAGCCTCCCTTCAGCACATAGCAGAGAGCAATGAGGTCTTCCCCAGAGATTCCCTTTCACCAGACTCAACTGTCTCAGTTCCCTCAGCTGCTCCCCATCAGACTGGTGCTCCGGACCTTTCACAGCTTTGTTGTCCATCTCTGGATGCTTTCCAGGCCCTCCTTGTCTTTCTTGTATTGAGGATCCCAACACTGAACACAGTACTGGAGGTGCAGCCTCACCAGTGCTGAGTACCGAGGGATGATCCTTTGTGCACAGTTAGCTTGTTTTTTGTCTGTAAAAGTCCCACATGGTGATGTAAAGAAGCCTGGTCACCTTGCTTGGACAGCTGCATGTGTGCTGATGTCTTTATAGAGGAAATGTCTTTAGAAACACGAATACCATTTCATTATATTAACATATTTGCAGTTGTGATAATTATCTTTTTTAGAGGGAGGCAACCAATAAAGGAAAAGAGTAAACATTGCAAAGATATTTCTGAGATTTTTGAGGCGTGAAAAAAGTGGGAAGGTATTTCCGCTTCTACCATAAGGCTGCACAACAGCTTGGCTCAGTTCCTTTGCCTGCTGGTGTCCTGCTTATTAAATGAAAGGGCAGTTGCTGAGCTTGGGGACATTGCTGCTGGCCTGCTGTTTTTCCCTAAGGATGATTTTACTGGAGAAGCACCAAATAACTAGAAAGAAGACTTAGTAGAGAGAAAAGCACATGGACAAAACGGGCTTATTGGGGTCTTCTGTTATCTTCAGTTTTCTAGGCTCTGGGGACCCTTTCTCCACATCTTAACTCTATCTCAGCTGCAGATATCTGTTGTCCTGCTGCTTTAATAATCTCCAGAACATAATTTCTTCTAGGCACTATACCTTGCACTGAAAGAAAAAAATGGTCTTTTTAATCTAGAATTGATCAACTGCGTCTGCTGGCAAATGTGGAATAGGGAGCTTTGCAGAGTGACCCTTGGGTGAATTCCTGGGTGCTGTGGGGACCTTAAAATACAGTTACAGCAATCATTTCCTTGCATACTATCATGTTCTGAAACTGAAGTTAGTTGCCATTTAGTTAGTCACTTTCTACCTTAAGTATTTAGAGAGGCTTATTTTGTGAAATGCAGATTTATAAAGCAAATCCCATTGGCTGTTTGCTTTCAACAGAGGAAATATTTGAAATGCTGATGCAAACATACACAAGCGCTCTGCTTGAGGCTCTGGAAATCACAAAACACAACCAGGATGAAATGCTGTGGCCCTAGTGCTTGCTGGTTTGATGGGTAGCACAGTGTTCTGCCACGTCTTTAGCAATTGCAGTCTTCTGCTCTGCAAGGGAAAAGTCTGTGGTTTTGATGACTTGTCATTCCCTTATATGTTGGCTGCAAAGAGAACAGCAATATTAAGACTCAGAAACATGCATTTGCAGCTTTGTGTGAATGTTCTCGACTACAGAGTGGTCAGACTTACATGGTCCCCTAATGTGACCTCATCTTGCTGCTGCTGGAGGCAGAAGACTGAGGCAGGTGGACCACAGACTGACCTAATAGGTCACATCTTTATGTCCTCTTTGTGTGACAGATGCAAACACTTTTTCTTATGTGACTTTTGTGTGTGTGTGTGTGTGTGTGCGCGCCATTAGCACTATGGTAGCCTTGCAGAGGAGTTTGAGTTGTTCATAAGCACTTGTGCCCAGACTGTCACAGCACTTCTTCAGTAGGGGATTGATGGCATGTTCTCATTAACCTTAATTTTTTTTCAAACACCTTTTAACTGGGTCACACGTAGCACATTGTTTTATAAGATAAAGTGTCTCTGTTCTCATTTTCTTTCTGTGCACGGTATCCATTTTGCTCATTTTCATTTCCCATCATTTATATTTCTTAGTTTCTTGTCATTTACATGCCTCTGTGGTCATACATAAAAATCTCTATCCCCAGATACCACAGGAGGATGTAAATGAAATTTGCTGGCTGATTTCACCATTCATTTCACCACTCATATCACTGAAGCAAGCACACAGATGTTTTTTCATTGCATTTGCCGTGTGGCTGTTGTATAAGGAGCCCCTGTGGTAGCACATGGTCTGAACTACCTAGGCTCGCCCACCTGTGGCTGAGGGAGCTCAGGAGCTTCTGATGCCCGAGGGGTGCATTGGTTGAAAGCTACCTTCTGTGGCTGTGTGTGTTATACCAGAAGCATCTTTTTCTTTTTTTCCCCCCAATATTGATCTAAAGGTTTATTTAATGTCATCGTTCCTGCTGATTTCAGCAGACAATCTCAAAAATTCAAATGTTTGGGTTTTGGTGCAAACAGTGCTTTTCCTTTAAATACCATGTGTTGTTTTTGTGGTTGTTTTTTTTTTTCATTTTATGTGTTGTTTGTGTAAGGCGTCTGAAGAAGTGCTACTGAACACCTTCTGGTCAGCATGGATGTAGGCTGCCCATATGCATCTTTTGGGATTGGCTCTCAGTGAGAACTGGTGGGGTGAAAGATTAACAAGGAAGAGGAAAAGTTGAGAAACATCCTGCAGATGGATGATACTGGTGATATTGGTGATGTAGCTGAGTCTGTGCACTGTGATGAACGTAATCTTGATTTATGGAAAACAGTGGAGAGGATCCAAGAAAATAGTATGTTCACAGTCAGACTTCATTAGGTAGGGAACCTATTCCTACTTACTAATGAATAAAGAATAAAATGGGGAGCAAGGTGCCATTATTGGTGAGGTGAAAAGCATGCTGAAGCAGGTTTGATTTCTGTCGGTGCATTTTTCAGTTGTCTGAATTTATTGTTGCACCCATTAAAAGGTTGATGGAGTGAACTGTGGGTGGTTGCTTGATCTGTATCTTCTTCAGGTGACATTTTGTTACCCAGCACCTTTAATTTCAGTTGAGAGACTGAGTGTTTTTTTCTTCCTGAAAGGTTATGTTTTGTATTTTACAGTGGCTTCAAAGGGATGCTATGAAATGCTGCTATAAAAAAGCAGCGATTGAAGTGATGCTTGCAGCATTAAAGCAGTGAAATTACAGCCTGGAAAAGAAACTCCTCAGTATTTGGGAAGTGCTAGCCTAATTATTTTTTTCCTGAAATTTTTTTTTGAGTATTGAAATTTACTGTTTGTGAAGGCTCTTTCTCTCACTTGAGGAGGATGTTCAGCACAAGCAGTAAATGGAGTCTCAGGTCACAGAGCCCTCCCAGTCTGTTTCTCCTGGCTGGGTTTTTGGTGTGCTGTCCCTGGTTCCAATAATGCCTTCTCATCTTCTGAAAAAAAGAAAGTTCTTTAGACCTCTTCCTATCTTTACTACAATAATCAAGAAGCCATCATTAGAATAGTGATGGACAGTTCTTTACCATTTGCATGCAACCAGCATATGGTTTGTGAAGCCCTTATACAATCAAAATCTATAGCTCTACAATAAGAGGGAATAAATTCACAGAATCTCCATCTTTTTATTCACATTTGCCCAGAAACAAACACTAAAAGCAGTTCTTCACAATGCTTCTTAAAATCCGTGGAAGGAAATGCCTCTTTCTGAACAGCAGTTAGCTTACCAAACGTCTCTTGGTTTATTCAGTTAAGTGTTTTCAGAACTTCAGTAATTCCAAACATTTTCCCTCATTTTGTGCTTAAATAACTGCTAGTTTTGTGTCGCACACAAAAGCCAAAATCACGACTGATCTTCAGTGCCTGTTTTCCTGGAATAGCAATTCTTGGTGGCTTGGCAATGTCAGATAGAATTTCCGTGCTTATAGTAAGTGATTTCCGAAGAGCTCTGTGGATTTTGGTTTGCCTTTCTGTGACAGGCCATAAATATCACAGATACACAGCAAATGAGGAAAGCACCTAGCAATTACTTTAATATATTGTTAATGACCTTGCAGTGAGGTGCTTTAGCTGGATTTGCAGTCTGCTTTCTATCCTCTTCTGAGGACTACTTGTAACATGTGAAATATAAGCCCTGCTGTCCTTGAAATCAGAATAACGTGTGCTTTTGGGGTAACAGTTCTTCTGAATCAGTGGTGTGTACCTGGCAGGAAGAGGGGGGTGCTCAACCCTTCCTCTTGCCAAGGTGATGTGTCAGTTGGGGGTCTTTTCATGTCAGACTATATCTAAAGCAAAGGCCTTATCTGCATGTGTCACGTAAGTTTTGACTCATTCTTCAAGTGTTCTCTCCCACCTCCCCCATTCCCCCTTCCTTTTACAGAGGTTTATTTATCAAAGGCTGTATTTGTGGCTTTGTGAGTCGAAAGGTCTGCTCTTATTTAGAGATGTGACAGTGCAGAAGAGCTGCTCTGTGTTACGTGCTGATGCGCCTTGATCCCTTGATTTACTTTGGAGTCTTTGGACTGAATATAAACATATGCATCTACACAAACATCATATATACCATCTATGTAGCACTTCATGTTTTCAGTGAAATAGAAATATGATTAAGAAAAACCAGGCTGTTTTGCTATTTTACTTGTACAGCAAATAAATGCTAATAGATATTTTTGCTCTGTGTTTCTTTGGAAGTGATTTAAGTATTGACTGCAGTTTATGTAATTTCTTTTTTCAACAGAATGCAGTAAGTACAACTTGTTTGCAGTGCTGGTTTTGATGCATGCCAAATTTTGACTTTATCATCTAGAGCTGTGCAAATTTGCAATCTCTGACTGATAATTGCAATTGATGTGGGGGGGGGCAGAATTTACTGCGGCTGAGAATTTGGGGTGATCAGCTGTGATTTTGCTTTACCTAAAACTAAAATGATAGAAGTAATCTGTGCTACCTAAATATTTTCTAATCTGCTTGTGTGTTTTTAATCTTATTTTAGTGACCAGATCCTTAATTTAAGGTTTTAAATGATTGCAGTTGCCTGTAGTCATAAAAAAAAGTAATTTGAGCTTTACAGATAATGTACAGCAGACTTCTTTCATATTCTAAAAACGCATAGTAGTTTATTATGCAAAATTTCAAGCTTCCTAAATAACCAGAGGGCTCTTGATGAATAGCAATTCAAATAAAGAAAGGAGGGGTAACCCAACCACAAAGCCCAGAAGGGACCAGGAATAGATACCCAAAATAGCTGCTGATTGCAATTATTTCTGCAGACATAATTGCAGGGAATTAGGGAATTGTAGGGAATTCTTACAATATTAATGACTCTTGTAAGCACTGGAAAAAAACAAAAACAAAAACAAAACAAAAAAAAAACAACCAAGGAGGCTGATGTTTCCTTTTCCTTTGGAAATGATCCTCAAAATGGGCACCTGGCCTCCCAGCTGTGCTCATTTAACATCATGGAGATGTGGCGAACCCCAGCTTTATCCTGCAGGCCCTGGGGATGTTTGGTTGAACCTGAGGGCCCTACCTAGGGCACTTGAGAGTCACTGTTTCCAGTCCTGCCATCTGTTCTCCTGGAAGTGTTTTGCAGCGGTGTCTCGCCTTTGCCACCACCTTTTCCTGGGGCTCTTGTTCCCCATTTCCTTCTGCAAAGGGTTACATTACATGCTTTTCCCCAAGCCAGTTTTGTAGGAGTCAGCCTTTTGAAGGTTTTTTTTGTTTGATAAAGCCCAAATTCCCATCATTTTAGGGGGCAGTTTGTCAAGAGATTGGTTGACAGGGAAGAGGTGAAGTTGACCTCTGTGAAGTTGACCTCTGAAGGCCATCAGATCTTAGCAGCGTGCTCCTCAGTCTGCAGTGAAGTAGGATACCTTGTTTGATGCTGGCTGATCCTGGTTGGAAAAGAGCCAATGCCATTTTACTTACTGGACCTGCAGGAGACCGTGTGTAATGTATGGGGACAGATTAACACAGCAGAACTGCTTGTACCCTGGCACTGTAGTTGTCCTTATGACTCGTCCCAAGGAAGTAGTACAGAGGCATCACCAATAGAGACCTACAAAGCCAGTAATTTCTTCTAGTGGAGGAAGAAAGACTGAGGGAAGGGTTTGGTCTAAGTTTTCCAAACTAATTTCATTCTCAGTAGAATACTGCAAAACTAGGAGTGAGTAGAGCAGTTTGCTGACGTGCAGCTGCCGCAGGAACTTACTACAATTCAACACCAGTGTGTTCACTCTGCAAACGTGTGTCATCTGACAGGACAACAGCTTTGAGCAATTCATTATCAACTACTGTAATGAGAAGCTGCAGCAGATCTTCATTGAACTCACCCTCAAAGAAGAGCAGGAGGAATACATTCGAGAGGTAACGTTTAAACCATCTCTCATTATCCTCTCCTCTCCCCATCGTCTCCATTCAGCCACACTGATGCATGCTTGAACCTCTTTTCAGGGGAGTGGCTTTTTATATGATACTATTTTGCTGTAGTGACATTTCTGAAAATGGAATAAAGTTCCTTCTTCGTGCTCTTGAAGATAACGTGAAGCTTTGACATACCTTTTTTGTTTGTTTGTTTTTGCATTCAGTGTGAAAACTTGTGAAGCATACTCACTGCAATTTGCTTTTTCAGTGATATTTTGAACACTGAAAAATTTAAATTGTAAGATGTCACTGCAGGATGCAAGTTAAGAAATTTTTTTTTTCCCAGTCCTTTACCTGTGTTATCTCCAGGTGTGTTAACATCTCGTCCTGGAAATGTTGCTGATATTTGTAAAATAATTTGTAAAATGTAAAAAAAAATTTGGATATTAGGAATATCTGAACAACTCCCAGAGTCTGGATTTTTTCCAGATGGTCTCATCTAAATTTAGCCTTTTTTCCTTCTCCCATTAAAAAACAAACAGCAACAACAAAACCCCTCAGAGCTTAGAATGTTGATCTCAGATGCTTGCCCTGAGATGGGCTTCTTCCCTTCTAAGCAGTGGGAGTGAGCAGTGAGCAGTGCTGAGCCGGGGCTGGGCAGGAGAGAGCTGGCCCTGCTCCAGGGGAGTGCATGGGAAGTTGACACCGATGGGGGAAAGGAATGGAGAATGGCTTTGGCTGCTGCTCAAGGGCAGCCGTTTTGCGCAGATAATGTTAGCGGGAGACGACTGCGTTTCTTTCTTAATAAATAAGATGTTGGTAAGCATATGGAACTGAATTCAAAAATAGTTAGCTGGAAAATAATTTAAGTTGCCTAGGGGAAATGCTCCATCCGTTGTTTCCTTGTTCAGACTTTTTTTTTTTCCCTATAGGGAATTGAGTGGACACATATTGAGTATTTCAACAATGCTATAATTTGTGACCTAATAGAAAATGTAAGTTATTTACAATAATCTTTTTGAATGATTTTTATGCATGTGAATTTAACCATAACATCTGTACGCGTCCTCACTGTACTTTGCTTTGGTAAATAAAATTTAACCATAGCATCTGTATGCATCCTCGCTCTACTTTGATAAAACAAGCCCTTGTTTGTATTAATAATCTTATTTTGAATGGTAAACATTCATTTTATTGTTTTTTTTCCTAAGTTTAGATGTTTTTCTGTGTCACAAATGGTCAGCAGAACCTACGTGAGAGAAATAAAAAGCAAAACTTAAATGTTTACGCTTAGCAGCAGTGTTTTCATTGAAAGATATCACATGCTGTATTGTAAATAATAGCTTTTTTTTTTTTTTCCCTGTGGAAACCAGAGATCTCCATGATTTGTTACTGATCACTTTAGATACAGCAAATCCTTGTATCTGATAGGAGGAGTTCCTGTGGACTTAGCACAGCAAATTCCTTAACATTCAGGACAGTTTTTAGCTATCCATTTAAAATGTGTGCTGTTTTTACCCGTAAACTAGCTACTTTCATTTAAGTTGGAGTTTCTGTGGTCTGAGTAAAAGACACAGAATTGCCAACTAAGATGAACTTGGAGGATTCCAATCTATAAAGCAGCCTTTCAAAAACTGAGATGCTAAAGGTCTGTTGGGAATAAGGGTGAGGAAAAGAGAACTGGTCAGTGGAGATGGTTTGGAGGGACGTACTTCTGGTGTAACAGCAAAGAGCAATCTCATTTTTGTGTGTTGATATAAATATGATGAAAACAGACACTCATACTCTTGTGTTGAAACTTCAGAACCAAACTGGAATCCTGGCCATGCTTGATGAGGAGTGCCTGAGACCAGGAACTGTCACCGATGACACCTTTTTAGAAAAGCTCAACCAAGTCTGTGCCACCCACCAGCATTTTGAGAGCAGGATGAGCAAGTGCTCCCGGTTCCTTAATGACACCACCCTGCCCCACAGCTGCTTCAGGATTCAGCATTATGCTGGCAAGGTACTTGTGACCTGGACTCTGGTGTTTGGAGAACGTTGGTCCTGTGTGAAACTTTGGTATAGTGGCAAGGCTCTTGAAATTATTAAATTGTGTTATGGTCATGGAGGAGGTTTACCTGAGTCAATAGTGGATCAGAAAATCCAAACCTCTTTTAATCTTTTCAGTGTTGAACCTAAGATACTGGTTTTGGCTGGAGGTTTTCAGAGATCACGCTGCTCTAGCCAAAACCAAAGGCTGGGCTTTTTTTGTTGGATGTCCCATGGGCTTTGGTGATAGAACAATTGTGCTGCTGGGTCTATGAAAACAACAGCGTTGTTTAGAATGACAAAAAGTCACGCGTATCTGAAGGCAAGATATTTTGGAAAGCGTGTTCTTTGTCATTGAGTTAGCTGGAGTTGTTAGCTATGGTGACAATCTATAGCTAGGGTGATGAGAAGGTTGAGTTTTTGTACATGTGAAGGAACTGAGTTTGTTTTGAAAGTCTGTATATTGAAACAGTTGGAAGAGAAAACTATACTGAAGGCTTGTGAATGCTTTTTGCTTCTTACAACATAAGCTATATGAAAAAATAGAATTCTGATAGATGTTTTAATGCCAACTTCAAATGACTTTGTTAATGAATATCAAAACTATTCTTTGTAGAAAGGAGACAAACTTGTTTTTTTTTTTTTTTTAAGCAAAAATAGGTTTGAAAACACTACTGAACTGTTAATTTCACAGACTAATGAATTTTTGGAAACTGTTCCGTTTTCCTGATTCTCTTTAATTCTCCCTCCAGTTTTCAGTATTTTTTCAATTATAAAATTTGGATTAGCTTGATGATTTGTCATTTCAAAGTAGCACTAGAAATGCCATGCTTTCAGCCTTCAAGGCAGTCATTCATTTTCTGACTTTCTATCATCTGTTAGGGATTAATACTTAGATATTTCTTTGGTTGTCAAAATTCCAGGTGAATTTGAAATATCACAGTGCTTTGGGAAAGATTGTAAGCAGATTGTGTCTTAGTGGCCAGGGAGGGTCTTCAGTCATTACTGATATTGATTTACACAACAGAGCAGTCAGTAATTCCAACTATTTGGGGATTGTTTTTCCATCCTCAGCTGAGAACATTTTGATCTGGTCACTAGACAGCAAAAATTTGACCCTTCTGTTGTGAAATCTAAGCAAGATCAGGCAAAGAGCTTTGTCACTAGTGGCATTTACCACACCTGTCAGAAACATGAAATGTGTTCTCTAAACAAAAAGTCATCCAAGTTCATAGTCCTTTGCTGTTGTGTAAAATATGACTACAGCAGTAGAAGATTGATGGTCAGCATTCGTAGCACATATTTGCAAAGAACTAACTGTGAAATCAGAAAGCTGATAAATCTGTATTATCAGCCTGATGACTTGTCATGACTAATCAAATTAAATTTAAGAAGCCAGTCAAGCTCTGAGATCTACATGAAGTTCATCAGGGTGCTTCCAGCATCCTCAGCTGCTGGTCAAGGCTTTGCATGTGTGATTGTTGTCATTGGACTGTTTTCCTGGTGAGAGTTTTGTAAATAAAAGTCCCCTGAGGACTGCATGGATAGCTAGTTGCTGCTGGGATCTTTAAGTTGTTTTGAATAGTGAGAAAGAAGAAAAATCAGTGTTGTGGTGTAGTTTGGAAACGGCCTGCATCCGACAGTCCAAACCATGGTCTGATTAGACTTGTCTCTGTTGTTCAGGTTATGTACCAGGTGGAAGGATTTGTTGACAAAAATAATGATCTTCTGTACCGGGACCTCTCCCAGGCTATGTGGAAGGCCAGTCACTCTCTTATCAAAGCACTGTTCCCTGAAGGTAACCCTGCCAAGATCAATCTCAAAAGACCACCAACAGCAGGATCACAGTTCAAGGCTTCAGTTGCTACCTTGATGAAAAATCTCCAGACAAAAAATCCAAACTACATTAGGTAAATGACCCTGCGATGAAGTCGGTGAATTTATATTTGGCTGAGTTAAATGATGTTTTGGCACTCAAGGATAAGTCTGTTGAAACCTACGATTCACAACGGTAGCTGTTGACTTGCAGGGCTGCGGTCCAGTGTCATTGTTCATTTCTTTTCCAGATGCATCAAGCCCAATGACAAAAAGGCTGCGCACATTTTCAATGATGCCCTGGTGTGCCACCAGATCCGCTACCTCGGTCTTCTGGAAAATGTCCGGGTTAGAAGGGCAGGGTATGCCTTCAGGCAGGCATACGAGCCATGCCTGGAAAGATACAAAATGCTGTGCAAGCAGACCTGGCCCCACTGGAGAGGGCCAGCCAGGTAGGAGAACTCCAGTTTTCTCAACTCTCCCATTTCAGTGAATACAATGATTATCTTCCATACATTGGGATTTTTGTCTTTTTTAAAAACAAATATAATTTTTTCTTTTTTAATGAAAAATCAAGTATTTGAACAGTAAATTGACAAGCAGCTCAAGTGTTTTACTTGTTTAATTCCCTTAGAATCGTTTTGGACTTTGTGTGAGTTCCTTCATTGGAAAACCTACCCTTTTCAGGGATGTAAAAATTACTGTTGTTCAAAGTCATTATAGAAGTAAGCGAGGAAAAAAATAGGCCATTGCTGATGCTGCTAAATGAAAATTGCCTCTTCTTCATCAAACGATTTTGAATCTTTACCATGATTATTCTTGCCTTTAGCTAAATAAACAGCAAGTAAGTGAGCTAGGTTTCCAAGCTGCTTATGTCAAGCAGTGTTTAAGAATTTAAAATAAGCTTTCATCTATTTTCCAGAAATTAATCTATGAATATGTAAACTAAGAAGTTTTAGAGCTGGGGGTCGTGTTTGTTAAGCTCATTTACTTCTTACTAGGACTGGCGTAGAGGTACTGTTTAATGAATTGGAAATCCCTGAAGAAGAATTTTCATTTGGTAGATCAAAGATATTCATCCGCAACCCACGAACGGTAAGTGAAAAATGTCTTCCTACACAAAATCAAGACATCTAGTATGAGGATAGCCTGCTATGGACTGCATAATTTGCCAGCTCGTTCCTATTGATTTTTCTAGATACATTGGTTGGTGGAGAATATAGCCTAAAAAAAGGCTAAAGGTTCAATGTTAGACACGGTAAATTGAGATAAATGAATGTTGATGAAGACTGAAAGAGAGTCAATTCTCTACAATAGCTGTCAGCCTGAGTTTAATCTAGCTTTCATGTGCTGACTTAAAGCAACATATCTTTCACAAACCTGTTGATGTGTCTGCTGGTGTCGCAGGAAAAGGTGTGTAAAGGGGGAACTTGAATAAAGGAGAGATTTTGCTTAAAATAACTGTAATTAACAGGCTGTTTGGTCTTTCTTTGCCTTCTGATTTTCTTCCAATGTCAAACAAAACCCTAAAAAATATACCCAGCTCTTCAAACTAGAAGATCTGAGAAAGCAGCGGTTGGAGGACTTGGCTACTCTCATTGAGAAGATTTACAGAGGTTGGAAGTGCCGCACACGCTTCTTGTTGATGAAAAAAAGCCAGATTGTGATTGCTGCGTGGTTCAGGAGATACGCGGTAAGACAATCCTGACTAAATTAGTGGCAGGGTAAGGGAAGCAAATCTTATTATTGTTTAATGAGTTTTCATAACCTCCTTTCCTATGTGTGGAGGACTGTAGAAAGAATTCAATTTTATACTAGTATTTAAATACTAAAAATATACATTAAAGAAATTTTTAAGTGTTTCCTTTTTGCTTTTGCTTAAATAATTAAAAGCTCCTTCAAGTCCATTAGCTCTGAGAGCAGGATTTTGTGGCCTAGCCTTTTTTATTCAGCTGAACCAAATGCTGTGCCACTCTCAAAGCATATGGCTTATGTGTAAAATAAAAAAAGTTTGGTAATATACATGTGTGATTCTGTAGAATTCAGTAATTCCTAAGTGTTTTTGTATTTCCCCTTATTTGGGATCTTTGCATTTGAGGCTCAAGAATGCTGCCTGGAAGAATCTCAGGGATTTATTTTAATTGTAGCCCATAAGTAACATAGCTCAGTAGTTCACACCTGTACAGTTTTCAAACAGATCTTTTTGTAGACTGGGTCTTCCGTGCCATTATGAGCTGTCTTTTTATCAGTTAGTTAATGGCATGTGGTACAACAGATAGATTGTTGTCAAGTGTTAAAGTCTCAGATGTCAAAGTGCATTTCCTTACCTATGTTAGAAAGCTTGATAAAATATCACCTGAAAGAGGGAGAAAGCATCTTAAACTGGAAGTTGGAGAACTGACAGTCGCTCCTTTCATTTGACAAGCACTTTCATTTGTCATCTTGAAAGCCATTCATGTTTGGTTCGATTATCATGGATAATGAAAGCAAAATATGGATTATTACAAAAAAGTGTAGTTATTTACACCTGAGAAGAAATGCTTTTACACTGTAAAACTCCTCTCTGTGAATTTTTGCGATTGAATACACTGTTTCTACAAGCAACATCAGTACAGAATTGCAATGCCCCCGTGCTTCTGATTTGAGATCTCATATGATCTTAACAAATGGAAAATGTAGTTGCCATACATAACCAAGTCCACGTCATTGTTGATTTCCTAGCTGTAGACCCTTGCTGAGTCTTACCAGTCTCTCTAGCTCACTCACCGTGATGCTCCCTGGTACTGATGGGGCTGAGCATGAAGCCCAGAAGCCATATTGCAGAGTCAATCAACTGTTATTCACTGTTATAGTGGCCGGTAGCCTACTGGAGAGCTGCTGTTTTTTAGTAAGAAAATGCCTGGTGTACTTGGATAATATCCCAACGTGTCATTTAGGAGTGCATTTGTTTTTTTTTAGTTTTGTTTTTCCCTAAGTTAATAGAAAAAGCATAAAAGGCAATGAAAAGCTTAGCCAACAAATTTGAGTATTTCTGAGAGTTTGTATGCTGCCCTACTGGTGGGAAAGACAAATAAAGCTGTTACTGTTAGTATTTAATCCATGTAACTTTTGTGCTGCTGACCATGAACTGTTTCTGTACACAGAGAGTGGCATTGTCCATGTAGCATTGTTGATGGGTTTTGTTTCCTCTCCAGTTTAACAGACAATCTGTGCTTTGATCTGCTTGTTCAGAAATTGTTCATATTTAACATTTATTACTTCTATCCCTAGTGATATTTTCAGAGGTTAGTAACGCAATATTCTGAGCATCATATATTCATTTTTATACAGCAACAGAAGAAGTATCAGAAGATAAAGAGTTCAGCTATTATAGTGCAGTCGTACATCAGAGGGTGGAAGGTGAGTTTCCTCTTCCTATGGCTGTGCCTGTGAGTTACAGAGTGGGAAAGAAAACACAGTTGAAGTGCCCCAAGCCTCCTGGCTTTCACGCTTCTTGGCATGAGTTTGGGTCACTGTAAGCAGGTTTAAATAGTCTGGATCACCTGAGCAGAACATTGCTTGGGTTATGTCTTCAGTTCTCTGCTGTTTGCTAAACGGAGGGGTGAAAGTGTGTCATCCCTGCCGTAAGCAGCTGTCTTGCCATTGCTTGCTTGTCTTCACTTTGTTACAACTTTGCATCTCAGAGGTTTGTACTTTGCAAAGGGAGAATCCTGCAGCCAGTGTTCTTAAGCCAGACTTAAGGAGTGATGCAGTAGTGAGAGGCAAAAATGGGGTTAACAGTTCCCATGAAAACAGTGCTTAAAGCTGTTCAGCATCAGAAAAAAATGTTCTGGGCTCCTCTGTTTTCTTATTAACCTTTCTCCATCCCACAGGCTGTCATTTTCTTCTCTCTTTAGGGAGGAGGGGGCTGCCTTTGATTTTGGAGTCAGTTCCCTTCTTATTGGACAGGGAAGGGGCTTTAGTTACGACCTATAGGTGTCAGCAGCCCTCTCCTGCCCAGCGGGCTTTGAACTCTGTTGTCAATACGCTAGCATAATTTGGTTTTGTTGTTTCTTATGAGTTGTACTCCATCTTTTTTAAAAATGTGAGTTAGAAGTATTCTGACAGTCCAAAAGTTGTTGTGCTGTTTTTTCCCTTGTGTGTTATTTGGAGAGAACTCAGTCAAATCATCATCTCATCTTGAATTATGTTTTTTTCTTCATTTGTCAATGGAGAACATAATGTTTGGTGGTAGCAGTGCTGGGGATAAAAGCCTGGTTTGACAGCAGCCTTAAGTGTTGCCTGCAACAGTGCAATTTACTTGTGATTTATTTCTAAAGGGAAAAGGCATATGCTGTGAAGAGGGGAAATATAGTTGCCATTGTGCAGATAGTCATAAAGAGATCTAGGGTCAAGCTACTTTTTATTTTCAATTGTTTACAGGCTCGGAAACTTCTTCGGGAGCTTAAGCACCAGAAGCGTTGTAACGAGGCTGCCACAATAATTGCTGCTTACTGGCATGGTACCCAGGTGAGAAAGCGGTAACAAATTCTGCACCTCACTGTCTCTTGACAGAATAGGGTCCTTGAGGGCAATGCTAGCTGAAACTATTTTCAGTGGCTTCAACTACTGATTTTTTTCCTCTTTGCTGCTAACGTGTTTTAGCTGGTGCAGGCTAGGAAGCTGGGATGTGCTTTAATATTTGCTCTTTGTGGTGGCTGGTTTCTTTCTCTCACCGTTGGGAACTTGCAGTAACCTTTTCTTCCCTAAGCTTTTCTATATCCCATTTTCAAACACATCGCAGGCACGAAGGGAACTGAGACGACTGAAGGAGGAGGCTAGAAATAAACATGCTATTGCTGTTATTTGGGCTTACTGGCTTGGATATAAGGTACTTCATGCACATGTCATATGCCCCCCTTCATTACCCGACAATGTCAACATTTAATCAGTAGTAAATAGTGAGAATTAATAACTAATACGATTGACTTAAAAATAATAGCGCATGATCATTGGTTCCCTCCATTTCCATTCATGCCATCCTTAAATCTGACAACATTCTGTACATCAGTGTTTTGTAGAGTAGGAAATACCATGCATGGCAGCCAAGTAGTGATTTGCACTAACAAGCCATTAGACCGGATTAAAAACGACTAGACTCCATTATTCTCAAATTAGAAAATGCATTTAACTACTTGTAAATGTGCAAAGCATGGTTTGTGGTGGGGAGAGAAGGTTGTGGTTTTTCAGTGTTTTTTTTCCCTCCCCTAACAAGTGCTTTCAGTGACACTGTCCTAGAGATCTAATTGACACTTTCATCAGGCTGTGTATTCTGCACCCTGAGCAGTCTTCATTTGCAAGTTCAAACCAACGCTATTCATTTTACTCAGTATTCATTTTAATTGGTTTAATTCACTCTCTGGCTGTGATTGGAACCAGTAAGAAAATTTTAGTAGCTGCAATTAAAGCGCGGCTTCATGACCAGATCTTTTAGCAGAAAATGGTGCTAGTTTGCAATTCTAAACTTGCAGCCCTAGAAAAATCCCAGGAATTCCAGCATCAGCTGTTTGTTTTCAGAAGCAAAGTCCCACTGAAAGATTCTTGCTAATCCCCAGCCTGCAGTTGTGGGTTTTGTGAACATTTGAAATGCTTTTCACTGGAGGTCAAAGTTGTATTGGTTTCAACTGGTAAAATCTTAACTTATTTGAAAATTATGTTCTGTTGATTCATTTTGTTTAAAACATCTCCCAGTTATTATTTAGGATGAGGTGGGAAGTGCTGTCTGATCATCTTGCCAACGAGATGTAGAAATGTGCTCACATCACATCTGAAGTAGAATGCAGAGTTTGACTATTCCTGTTTTGATATGAAGCTGTTAGATTTGCAATGGAATGGCAGCACTGCAAGTCAAAGCAAACGTGCAGTTTCCCTCCCTGCAGAGAGACTATGCATCTAACCTGACATTTAGGTGGCTACTGAAGTTAACAGTTTCGTCTTTGTTTACTTAAATGCAACACATGGGTAGTTTATTTTTTATCCACAGTTCCTTTCACCTGAAAAATTGATCAGTACTGCACAGGTGATATTTACTTTCTTGAGTTTAAGATGTTCTTCGGAGTTAGAAAGGACCAGATGAGAAATGGATGTGATAGTATTAATTGTGTTAGAGCTCATCATTTAAATGCTTAGAAGTTTTCAAAAAGAAGAGTATATTATCTTCAGAAATCACTTGCTTTTAAAGAAAAGCTTAGACCTCAAGTGCTCGGTTTCCTTCCTTTTCACA
The DNA here is from genome assembly GCF_019232065.1 of Centrocercus urophasianus. NCBI lineage: Eukaryota > Metazoa > Chordata > Aves > Galliformes > Phasianidae > Centrocercus > Centrocercus urophasianus. The sequence goes on from NW_024884756.1 coordinate 7,643,788, forward strand.
AGACGAAACTTTCTGACTTTGCATAATCCTTACTTTTCCAGTACAGTGTGGTTGAAGCTTTGGTCCCATTCAGATGAGTAGAAGCGTTTTTGTGAGTGCCTGCATCCCATGCTAGCTCCATTACAGGCACAGGCTGGACCTGCAGCTGCACAGTTCCGTTTGACAATGTATAACTTGATGACATTGGCAGAGCTGCTGTGCTTCTCTGATGTTATAGCACTGGAACTCTCTGTTCCGTTTGATTTTTGTAATCACATACTGAGTAACAGAGGTTTGGATATCCTCTAAAGTACCCGATTCTGTTAAATTGCCCATGTATGCGTTTGCTTTGCAAATTGCTTTCCTGAAATGGGAATTATTGAGGAATTGTAGGTGGGCGCCTATCTCTTTGCATGCAGGAAGGCACAATGTTGGGGGGCTTACCTTTTCATTCCATAGAGAAAGGAATAATTTACCAGGCTGTAGAATTTTATTTAAGTACATAAAAATCAAAATCACCTCCAGAATAAAAGCCCTTAGTGCAGTGCCGTCATTGTCATCACACACAGTTTCAGGGTTATGATCCAGCACTTGCCAGTGGAAGAGCTGCTGAGATGGTGAGGTTTCGGTCTTGGTTTCCATAGACGTCATTCCGATCACGGTACTGACTGTTGATGGCAAGGGTGTGCACGTAGGATGAGATGGAAACGTTGGCAGCAAATGAGAGGGCAGATAAAATTCTCATCTGTAAAATAAAAGATGAAATTGAGGCTTTTTGGACCTCGTATGCGGTTTAGCACCAATTCACACCACAAAAGGGGTTTTGGAGGTTAAACACTGTTCTTCCATCTCTCTGTACCTTGATTGTATGTTGGCTGTTCTGTTTGGGAGAAGCCTTTCCTGGTCATTGTGCTGTCTGCATCGGGCTGTCTCTTTTGTTCACTATCTAAACCTTTTAGGCTCGAAGGGAATTGAAACGCTTGAAGGAGGAGGCTAGGCGTAAGCATGCTGTTGCAGTCATTTGGGCTTACTGGCTTGGACTGAAGGTACTTCTTAAACACTCCCTTCTGCCTACATGAACTCATTACAGCGTGGCACCTTACTAACGCTTAAATCAGCAGGTGTGGGGGATTGATACTAAGAATGTTCTTGCACAAAATTATGTTGCTTAACTTTTTCAGTGAATTGACAGAAAAATTTGTAAGCTGAATGTGCCTCATTCAATTTAAAAGGACTCTAGTATGGCTCATAAACATGACCTGTGTTGGCAGAGGTCCTGTCTGGACAGATTACAAGCATTTATTTTCTTCTTGTGACCTCTGCTTGTTTGAATGGAGGCGGAGAGGAACTGCAGACTCTCACTGCTGCTCACGTCACAATGCTGAGCCCACGGCTGATACCACTGAGCTTGTGTAGGGCACGGCATTGCATGCGGTCACCTATGGCTGGTGGCATCATTGACCTCCCAGCAGAGCTGTGATGTGCAATAGACTTTCGTTGTCTGTCCCTTGCTTTCAAGGACTGGTTGGCAAAAGAAAACACGTTTGTAATCTGGAAAAATGTAGTTCTGCTCTGTAAATAGACTATAAAAATGGCAACTTGGGATATTTCAGGTCTGCGCCCAAATGATTTGCATGACACATGACATGATATACATGGTTCTACTCACTGTAGATTTTCAAACGTACTTTTACAGATGCAGTCCTGAGGAACTGCAGAAATCTAAATTGTTGTTTGGCTTGGGTGCCACCTTAGCTAATGGGGTACTGTGGGCTACAGAAGGCTGAAAGGAAACAACCACAACCCGATAATGATGAGTCCAGCTACCATGTTCTCAAATTTATTTTAACAGTGATGAAATGGGTGTAAATACCTAGGAAACTTTTAAAATCGCATATAATATGGGCACACTATGCATATAAAAATTACGTTACAATATATACATGGAAAGCAGAGCTAGAAATACAGAGGAGCCATTGTAAGAAGTCATTCTACAGATCAGAATCACACATTAAGTGCTACTGCCAAAGTGGGTCTGTTTTTGTCATTTTAAAATGAGAACTCAGAGGCTGTTGCATATCATACAGCAGCATTTGAATGAAAACTGATGAATCCAAAACTTTTAAGGCACATTGCAGCCAGAATGTTTCTCTGCCTGTCGTGTGGTTTTCCAGCAAATTTTTAAATGGTGTAAGTGGCACGTTTGCCTCACCTGAAACACACAGAGCTTTCTGAACAAGAACCCACTCTGTAATTCCACTTCACCACTGTTACCACAGGCAATTCTTTTCTGTCTTATGTTGTAGAAGCTTCACCCAAAATATACATAAGTGAAGAATTAATACAAGTGATCAAGATTAATCCAGTAATTCTTGAGGTTTTTTTGTTTTAGTTTTTTTGTTCTTGTGTAATAAGTAGATTTTAATACCATCTGTGGTGCTTTCCAACTTTCTGGAGATAGGCTTTTCTGGAACGCTTGCATTGATCAGTGCTTGCTTTGCAGCCTCCCCGCAGTTCCAGTAGACTCTGTGGACGTGTAGCAAGACCCCGTGTTCCAAATTAATGTGCACGCCTTGCAAGGGAATGTAAAGCACCATTATTAAAGAGAATCTCTGAGAAGAGCCAGATTTGGGGTGATTGTGGCTGCAGTGGTTTCGAGTTTCCATCACTGAGTAATAAATAGAATTGTAGAATCGCCAAGGTTGGAAAGGACCTCCAAGGTCATCCAGTCCAACCATCCACCTACCACCAATATTTCCCCACTGAACTTATGTCCCTTAGTACCACATGTACTCATTTCTTGAATACAGTAGTATTAGTAGTATTAAAATACAGTAGTATTAGTACACTAGTTTTACAGCACCAAACTTCACAGAAAATCAGTGAATAACTCTAGTAATTTTTCTTATGAAGGGAGCCTCCCAGCCTCTCTGGGCAGCCTAACAGAGGCTCATCTACAGCACCTCACCACTCTCTCAATAGAGAACTTTCCCCTGATATCTGATCTAAATCTTCCATCCGTTAGTTTAAAGTCATTGCCCCTTGTCCTGTCACTGTCTACCTGTGTGAAACGTTGGTTTCCCTCATGTTTATGAACTCCCTTTAAGTATTGGAAGGCTGCAGTGAGGTCTCCCCACAGCCTTTTCTTTTCGATCTCACTTTATTTTTCGGTTGCAGTGAATTTAGCAGCACATGGCAAGTTCACTGAAACCGCTGGATTTGCTCTGGGGTAAATTATGCAAAGCCACGATGTTTTCTCTGGTTTTTGCTCCAAACTCTTACCAGGTGTGTCCCCGGCTGCTCCAAACTTGGAGGAAGGCCAGCGGGTGCTTCAGCTCTGACATGAACATGGGCTTCCCGTTCATTCTCACATTGGATGTCCTCAGTTTCACCTTATGAAAAAGCCCAGGAAGATAGAATTCTTTGAATCCAACAGTATTGAGTGTTGTGTTTTCAAAGGAAGATAGTTAAAATTCTCTGTCACACTTGCAGATGACTGTGCTGAGGTCATCTGAGGTAACTTTCTGACCTCTTAATCTGTAGCCTGGTTCATATGTTTTAAGTGTATCCACTTAGAGTTTGCATTTCAGGGAACACTTTGCATGTTTGTCTGCTTTCTGACTGTTTTCTGCCATAAAGATTTATAAGAGTACCAGTGAGAACACATTCATTTTCATGCTCACTTTGGGGGGTTTGTTTAACTTTTTAGGTCCGTAGAGAGTACAGGAAATTCTTCAGAGCCAACGCTGGAAGAAAAATTTATGAATTTACCCTTCAGAGACTTGTATGTATATATCTGTACAAAGCATATGTACATTATATATTAGTTTTTGTATATTTTCTTGTAAAAATAACAGTTGTTTTGTGACCTTTGTGGTCTTTGTAAGGAAGTGTCCAAGCTAAGCAAACAGAAAATGAATAAATTTTCTGACATTGTAAAGAAAGAATAACAGTAATAGTGTTTTGAAGGTGTGGGAGTGGCACTAACTATGCATTTGTCATACTCATGACATCTAAATCTGCTTTTTCCAATATGGCCAGCTTTTTAAGAATCTGTGCTGGTGTTTATTAAAGCTGAGAGTTGCAGTTTGGTAACGGTGCTTTTAATCACACAGCATCTGCTTTGCCATATGTATTTCAGTAAGTCTGGTATTTGAACATTAATAAAACATCTTGCTTCAATTTTATCTCAGATGCAGAAATACTTCTTGGAAATGAAGAAGAAGATGCCTTCTTTATCACCAATAGATAAAAATTGGCCGGCGAGACCTTACCTTTTCTTGGACTCAACTCACAAGGAACTGAAGAGGATTTTCCATTTGTGGAGGGTAGGGCACGTTCTGGTCCAGCCTGTACAGAAATTCAGTGTATGACTGTCAGCAGATTTGTTTCCTTCCTGAAGAGCCTATTTTTAGGAAGCATTTCTTCCCATTCCAGCCAGGATGATTTTCTTTCTTTGGAAGATCATTGTCTTTGGCCTTCAAGGGGTATAACTATCCTGCCTATTTCTTCCTGGGGCTAGGGAAAGAGGATCGCTTCCTGCTATTGGCTTTTAACTAGATATTGAAGCCACATGCCTGTTCCCTGTTAATTGGTACCTTATAGTCCTCGTGTCTGTGGCCAGGGCTGGGACTAGCTCTCAGCCCAACATTGGAAGTACTTGGTGGAATTTTTTACTTATGAGCTGAGGTTAGCTGAAATTTATTTTGGATCTTTGAATGGAGAGAATGGTGAGAATCAATGTAAGTGCTGATGAGACATTTTACTGAGCTCGTGGGCTGTGTTTTCTGTGCATTATCAAGGAACCATTTTCACTTTTGTGCTTGCAAAAGTCATCCTCTCAGCTGTGTTTTGTTCTTTCTGTGTGCTTACATAAGCATCCCCAATTGTGCATCTGCATGTTCTGTGAACCCTTTTAGCTTGGCATTCCAGTCATGCTGTGCTTAAATGAGATGTTGTAGAGATTCTTTTTGGTGTAATTGAGAAGAATGGGGAATGGGTGAGGAGGAAAACACCTCTGCAGCTTGTTACTGTGCTAGAGACATGTAGAACGGAGCTGAGTCACCTCAAAAGCATACAAAGAATGTACAAATCAAGCAATAAGCAAACATTAGTCTGTGGTGCTGCTGCTTCAGATCAGAATTGGAAGGATAATTTTTGGTTTGTTTGACATATCGTGTTTTGCAGTGTAAAAAGTACAGAGACCAGTTCACAGATCAGCAGAAGCTTATATATGAAGAAAAACTGGAAGCAAGCGAACTTTTCAAGGACAAGAAGGCTTTATATCCAGCCAGGTGATTACCTACTCCTCAGGTTTTCCTGTATAATAAATTCAATATCCTTACTATCCTTCCGCACGTTTAGGAAGCTGTGCACGATTTTGCTTTTTATCTTAGGCAAGAAAGAGCTTTTCCTTGTTTCACTGTAATGTTTTACTGTAGGGGCTGCTGAACGATCACGTTCATCATCAACCATCAAATCAACATCAAATCAACCATCATTTACTTCACTGACCTCAGTTTGCCTCTAAGTTAGCTTGCCTGCTGTTGCAGCTGCTCATCCTGTGATACTGAGCACTTCTTTTCCGAAACCATGACATTTTGTTGTTCTGACCCCCCATGACAGACTTGCACAGTAAAAATTTGGAGAAGTTGAACTCATTCTTTCCCCTAGTTTCCATTGTGCTGGTTCCTGCAGCCCAGAAGTGCAAAGCCGACTGAAGGGCTGTAAGTGACCACATCATTCCCAATGAGGCGTGCCTTATCTTCCTAATTAGTGCAATCAGAGTAATGTTTGGATTGGAAGGCTGGGGATTTTAAGTTACGTGCATTGGCATGTATGTATTTTTTTCTGAAAGGAGAATTTTCTAAAAAGTGCTCTACCATTAATTTAAATTCTAGAATTTTTTACTTTTTCTGTTGGAAACTACTGACGAATGTGAAAGGTTCTTTGATTTCTCAGGTTGCTGAGCACCTAAAATCTGTTAACTTTTAGTCTTTCCTTTCCCTGCAGCTAACATTGCCCAGGGAAGTGCAGCAGTATCTGATTTTACTTAAGCAATATGCGTGTTTTGTGCATGCAATAAAATGACAGAATAGAGGTTGGATGTCTTTGAAAGAAGTTGAATTGCACTTTTTAAGAAAATATGAGCTGCGAAATAATGTTTTCATTGAAAACAAAGGCATCGTTCATCTTGACAGAGGTTTCTATTGTGTGCCACAGTTTGAAGAGAGAGGAGCAAAGCAATGTTAAATGAGGCAGGGCCAGGATCTTGCAACAGTTGATGGGGCCAATTCCATGCATGGAGAGGCTCTGCTTCAATGTCTGTGCATTTTATTGGTTTGTTTTCTTCATTTTTTACTGAGGCATTTCCTTTATTTCCTGTAATGGGCTCGGTTTCTTGCCTTCAGCAGATTACTTATTTAAAGGCTGTGTATGTCAGCTTGTGGTTTGCTCATTTATTTGCTTTGTGATCCCTTTTTATGCTGTTGGGAAAAGAGAAAGATGCTGCCCCTGGACTTCTTGTCTGATCAGTGTGGGAAGGAAGGAATTTTGCATCCCTCTTTGGTACTTACACACAGAAAAGTCCAAGGCTGAACAATGCAGTATTTTGCTGCAACATGTAGCAGAGTGATCTCTATCCAAGTGGTAAATGTGATAGAAAGTAACTGTTGATTTGTCACTTGATCAGGGACAAAATCTACAGGGAACCTATGGTTTTGGTGACTATGGTTTCATACTGTTAATTAATAAAAACCAAAACAGAAAGCATCAACTCAGTGGAAAGTTAGAATGCGTTCCCCACTCCTCACCCCTCTCTGATTTAGAAACATTTCCATCTCCTTTTCCCTTGTGAACTGTATTCAGAGCTGATTAACTCCTGTTGAATTTTTTATTGGCCTAAGGGTGGAGGAAATATTGTATAAAGTTTCTGATTAGTTGGAATGATAGTGATTTGAAGGACATGGCTAATTTTCTGCGTGCAGTGTAATTATTGAAGAGCAGAGAGGAACTTCTGGTGATTACTAAAAATCCAGTGCCCTTCCTTTTCTGTCCCTGTGTGCTGGTGATTAGAAAAGGCAGTGCTTTTCCAGATAATGTAGCGGTTCCTTTTGGGCTCTGCCTTGGCAAAGCTTTGCATTTACTACTTAGACTGTAATTTAATCAAAGTGATTAGTTAAAGTGACTTCCAAACAAAACAAGCAGCGACTGATAGGGGAGCTGTCGTTACACGACCCTAAGGTAACGATGGGGTGAGCTGCAAGGACAGCAAGTGGTGGTGAAGGGCTGCTACACATCTAACGAGTGAATCCTCAAGGGGAATTACTGTCTCCCTGAAATGCTGCAAAGAGACAGAGCTGCTGTTCTTTTGGAAGTTGGATTTCTTCTGTTTTCACAAACAGGCCGTTACTGGGAGATTTTACATCAAAACTGATTGCATATACAAAGAAATGCATGTGCCTGGTATTGGTAACCGTTTGGCCCGTTTATTTGGAATTGCTTCCAGAGCAGGAAAATAAATATCCTATTACTGTCTTGAAAGATGAATTTCTCGTTCTCCATTGATGCTTTGCTGTTAATATATGCAAGAGAGCATGACTAAAATGCTTACCATTTAGCACCCCTCTCTCTTTTTCTGGGGATAGTGTGTTGTGGGATATAGCCACACTTCCCAAATTTTTCTAATGGATGTGGTGTGCCTTCATGGCATAGATTCAGTGCTAACACCTCTGCACTGCATTAATGCTGGTGCCACTCATGTTGTCTTGGGGAAGCAGCTCCCATCTCCTCAGCAGCAGTGAGGAGAAATTATGTTGCATAATAAACACTGAGATATTGACATGTTTGCATTCGTCAATGTGTTGCTGTAATTATTCTGTTACACAGTAATGTAGCAGTCTGCCTTGCTGTTGTTTCAAAGAGGGAGAAATTGAAAGCAAAGGTTTCTGGGTCGCTTGGCTCTGGATCTGGGTCTTTTGCTAATGACGAGGTGGAAGATGACTTTCTCTGGAAGATGATGTATCCAGGATTAGGGAAGCTTCCATTTGGAGCAAATCCTGACTCCATAGAGCCTGGAGCAATACCTGTTTTGTATTAGATTCGTATTCAACTCTGATTCTCTTTGTTTTGCAGCGTTGGGCAGCCATTCCAAGGGGCTTACCTGGAGATCAGCAAGAACCCCAAGTACAAAAAACTGAAGGATGCTGTGGATGAGAAGATCATTATTGCCGAAGTTGTGAATAAGATCAATAGAGCTAATGGCAAGGTAATAAAATGATGTTGCTTTATCCAGAAGGGTAGATTGATTTTGTTGTTTTTAGGAAGATTTAATTTCTGTCATGTAATAGTACCAAGGTGGGAAAACAAACAAACAAACAAAAAAACACCGCAACTTTTTTAAGGGCAACACCTGAAGTGTTGGATTTATGTAAATTTTTTATTCTAAACACCCACTGTAAATTTACCTCATGGATGCTAAAAGCTTGCTTGGGCATACGGTTTTCAGTGGCTTTTCCAAGCAAAAATGGCATCTCATCAACTGGCAACAGGCTGTATTGATTCACAACTAAATGCAGCCTTTGTGATAATCTTTTCAGTTGGCCAGTTGAATGAAATAAATATTTAGAAAATATTGTTTGTGTTGAAATATTTGAAAAACTTACAGCTTTCAAATTCATGATAATCACGTTCTAATATGTTTTAAAACCATGAGCGGCAGACGTTGCTAAATGTGCCCACCTTCTGATTGATATCAAAAGCCTTTTTTTGGAATTAAGAGGCAAGTTGATAATATCATTTAAATAAAGCTGTTAAATATGCAGCGTACTTTTTTTCTGGCAAGACAGAACTTATTTTGCATTTAAATTATAGTAACTGAAACAGGAAGCACTGTTCTCCTGTAGTAGATATAATTGTTGTCACTGTATCTGTCTAAATATTCCAACTAGTAGATCTCAGCTTCTAAGATGTGTCATTTATGTATTTGTAGGAGAGAAATTAGGTTGACTGTTGTTGATGCCATATCAATTTTTCAGTGTGGAAGGGAGTAATTAAATGAAGACAGTATCTTTCCTGAATTGGCACGGGAGACAGCGCTCACATTTAATAATAATAATGAGCTATGGGTCTATGTGCTTTAGACAGAGATGTCTTAATGGCTAAGATTTTTTTCTTTGAAGTTTTCCAGGAGAAGAAACTACGTAATTGAATCATCGTGATATTTTACAACAGGTTTACACCAAACATAAGCTGTCCTATTTGAAGCTTTGATTTTAAATACATTCTTAAAACATACATTTTTGTATCTGTTGTATTTTTAAGGATTTTCTTACATGGCTCTCTGCATGAGAAATGAGGTTATTCTGATTTGTGGTTCTGGACTTTATTTCCTGGTTTTTATAACTGTAAGCTGGTAATTAAAGAAACTGTTTATATCTAAGCATACGTGCCAAAATGAGCTAAGCTGCTCTATCTGTAATTAGACACACAAATAAATTTGACCTAATTTTAACTCATCTGCAGTTTTTGCTGAACAACAAATGTTGGTGTTTACTTAAATGGGCCAAACTTCTCAACTCCATGAATGATTTGTAGTCTAAGTGGGTGCTCAGTAAAGCCTAAATTCCCGTTTTGTGTAGACAGTGGTGTGCGATTTTGTATTTTCACAGGCTACATCCAGGATTTTCTTGTTAACCAAAAACAACGTTCTCCTTGCGGATCAAAAGTCAGGAAATATCAAGTCGGAGGTTCCACTGGGAGATGTTACCAAAGTGTCCATGAGTTCCCAAAATGATGGCTTCTTTGCAGTGCACCTCAAGGAGGTTGGTTGTGACTTTGTCATGTAGTGATATGCTTGTTTGATGCGTAGCAATATAAAAATGGCTTACTGGTTGTCTTGTGGCATCTGGTCAAATGGATTAGCCTGAAGGTTGAGACTGCTATTTTTTCACTTTGCCCCATCTGCAAAAATGTTGATTTAAAACTCCTGGTTTCAAACAGGAACAGTTACATCCTGAATGATAATTTAATTGTGAACGTTTTTCACTGTAGCCTCTTTTGGATTAACATTTTCCGTTAGTATAATGAGCCTTTGATCTGCTGCTTAATACCTAGTGACAGTGTTTTCCTTTTTAGCTGCTTGTATAGTTCTTCCTGACACACCAGCAGAATGTTTCTCTCTTCTTTTTGTGATTCCAAGAAACTCACATTATGGCACAGCTCACTTGGTTACTCAGTTCCAAAGAACTTACTTCAGTGCTATATTTACTTCTCAGCGCTGTCAGTACTGCTCTGCTAAAATCATTAAGCTAGCACTTGTCTTCTGGCTTAAATGGGTTTGAGGAATGCTATATATAGTGTCTTTTCATACTGACCACCTTCTTCCAAATGCTGTGGCATTAATTGGTTCTTGTTCCTTCCTGGAAAAGAAATGTGATCTTGCAGTGGCATGGCCAGAAGAGGGAGACAGAAACAATACAGTGTTGTTGGACAAGGGATGGTGACTTTCCTTTAGGCTGAGGAGGAGTTTTTATTATTATCAACAAATTTACTGTTTATTTGAGACTGAATTGTATTTTGAGCCTCAGCACTGCACAGCATCTCTATTTAATTTACAAGACTTATATGACTGCAGTGGGAGGACTCATTGTAAAGCATCCTGCTTTGTTGGCATTTAATGCACACTTCAGAGTTTGGTCATCCTAACCACTTTTCTTTGTGTTCCAGGGCTCAGGAGCAGCTAGCAAAGGGGATTTCCTGCTCAGCAGCGATCACCTTATTGAAATGGCCACTAAACTTTACCGCACTACTCTCAGCCAAACCAAGCAGAAGCTCAACATTGAGATTTCTGATGAGTATGTTTCTTGTTTGCATTTCTTTCATTGCAGTGTGCTAAGAAGTATCTAGTGTTAGAGAAACAGAACACTGCTTCGCAGTTACTATTTTTCTCTCTACCGAGGGCGTATATACAAGGATCCAATTTTCAATAGATTCTCATCCCTAATATTCCTTATGGTTCCTATTTCCTCAAAAGTCAATAGCAAAAATGTCCGTAACATAGTTTCAAGTAGAGCTGTGAAGCAGAAATGCTGCTTGAGAGACAATGAAGAGATGCTGCATTTCAGGAGACTCTTTCATGTGTGAAATGAGAGCTTCACATACTCCTATGAGATGTTTATCAATTAATTAGAATGGACATCGTGTGCCAGGTTCCTGTGAAAACAACAAAAATTCCTTCATATGGAGTTTCGGTCATCAGTTGTTGGCCTTTTGGTGTGGTGGTTGTTAGAGGGCTTTTTTTTTTTTTTGCTTAGTTGTTTCATTTTGTTTCTTGGTAGATTTTTTTTTTCTTTTTCTGTTTTATGAATAGATTGTATCTCAAATTAGAATTTATTTGATTCAGTTTCGTATTTTGACCTGAAGTGAGATGTGAATTTGCAGTGTTTATAATCATGGACTAAAGATATTGCTTTCGTGTGGACTCATGAATTCTGTTCCATGGGAGTCCATCACTTACCCACCGTTGTTCTGCATATAGTCTGTTGTGTGAAGCACCTCCTGATTTCAGTGGTGTTGATTTAGTGGATTTATTCATTTTTAATAAGGAAGAACGTTTGGAAACCCTTAACATTAGCAAAATAATTTTTTTTGCAGGTGAAAATGTAATTTTTTATCTATTGTACAGCACTGATAGCATTCTAGAGCTCAGGCGGTGATAACAATTTGTATCTGATCAGCTTTGAGGGTTTATATAAAGACTGATTTCGCTGTTTCCTTGAAAATGACATCTGCCCTTTTCCAGTGTTCTGCTGCCAGATGTGATTTATCTCATTTTTGCTGAAGTGAGTGATTTTTTAGCCTCTACAAGAGTTGTGACTGTCCCTGCTCAGTTACTAGTTCAGTGATTGCTATAAAGGAATAAACTGGAGTTAAATCTAAGTGTGCAGTGCTCTAGTCTGGCCTTCCAGCCAGGATTAGGAGACCAGTTTGCTTTCTGGAAGTCTTGTATTTTGGGATGTGGTTTGGTTACTTGCTTTGGAGACTAAAACCATTCAAGCGTGTATTGCTCTTGATTTTATCCAGACTAAATAGTTTTCAGTTTTGTTTGTTCTCATTGCTGTCAACAGAGATGACTGTTCAATGCGTTACTCTTGTTGTATGCCAGAGTTTAGTTACAGGCCAAACTAGGAATTGAGGAGAAGGAGAGGCCACGCTTTGACTACTGTGCACAACTTTTTGCTTATAAAACCAAAAGTGCTGTTGATCCAGGAGTGTGTTGAGTCAGTGTTGACACATGTTATTGGAGCAGTGATTCAGGAGCAGAGCCAGCTGTATCAGAAGATGCATTTTGCCTGCCAGCGCTACCGGCACACTTGCTGGCAAGGCTTGGAAGACTGATGATAGTCAGAGGAAAATGCATTGTTGATGACAAGAGGTGGTGGCTCTGAAACCAGCTCCCATTTTGTGGCTGCCTGCATGGCAGGAAGTGCTGAACAAGTTAATTTTGGAGCCTGCTGGGTTGGGCAGGAAAGCAGGGCTGTGGGGCAACATGGCACGGCCGCTTTCTCCCCTGGGCCACGCTGTCAGCTTGATTTGTGGCTTCCGGATGGAGGACAAATTCTTTGAAGTTTTTGGCCTCTGCTGGAGGACGTTTTAAGGATGCAAAAAGGGAAAATCTGCTGTTACAGAGGACTTCTTAGGTCAGTGACTGCTGCATGTGAGCCAGAAAGCAGCGCTGCCCTGTTTATTGCTTTTAATTTGCTCTCCCGATCAGTGAGAGGTGTGAGGCTGTTGGTGAGCTTGTTGGTTTTTTTTAAAGCAGTTCTTCAAATGCACTGAAACTTCTCATCCAGTATGTAACAAGAAGTGTCAAATCCAGATTAACTTTCCCTGGGCTATAGGATATTGCTGAGGAGGAAATGAGTTTTCCTAATTGCCGAGGTTGTGAGAGCTAAGTAGTTATAAGAAAGAAGAAGGCAGCTAAAATGCTGGTTTGTTTTGCAGCACGTTTCCGACATGCCAGCAGGAAGGCACTCTGTGGGCCTGGGAGTCTCAGCTATAAAACAGATTTAACAGCGTTTTCCCTGTTTATTGAGATATTCAGAGACGCTGGGTTAAGGATTCAGCATTCACCTCAGTTTCTGCTGAGCTTTTGAAATGCTGCTCGGCTCAAGCAGTCATCCTCAGCTGAGTGTTTGTGGCTTTTTGTGTGAACGAAGCCATCTCCTCGTGGGATGTGGCTTCTGCTGTGCTCTGCTGAGCTTCTCAGTCACAGGGATGTTGGTCTTTGAGGGAATTAACAGATGTCTGGAACTTACTGCAGTTTATAGATATACAGATATATCTATATACATATAGATACTCAGTTTATCCACTTCTAAGTGGGAGAACTGTTTATTTTTTGTACAAAGAATGTAAGAATGTGTAGCTATGATTTAATTTCCTTATTGTATGGTAAGAAAGTAACAAGAAATTATATCCCTATTTGTTGCTTTCAGGTTTTGTATGTATTGCTTTATCAAACAAACCCAAAACCCCCAGTTTGAATTTTTTCCTTTGATTACAGGGCTGCATTATCTAGTTTTCAAAGGTGCCTAAGTCACTGGCATATTGTAGATAATTGAACATGGGGTATAAATAACGGACCAAAAATGGTAAAATACTGTTAATTATGCTTTCTTCTAATTATATTTTTTAATGTGTGTAGTTTTTAATATGCTATCTTCCAATTATATTTGTTCTAATTATATTGCCTCGCTTAGTACAAATTCCCAAGGATGCAATATCCAGTGTCATAGAATCACAGAATGGCTTGGGCTGGAAGGAGCCTCAAGGATCATCGAGGTCCAACCCACTGCCACAGTCAGGGCCACCAAGCTCCATGTGTGGTACCAGAAGAGGCCGCCTGGGGTCCCGTTCAACCTGGCCTTGAATACCTTCAGGGATGGAACATCCGCAGCCTCTCTGGGCAGCCTGATCCAGCACCTCACCACCCTCTCTATAAAGAACTTCCCCCTGACATCCAGTCTAAACCTTCCCTCCTGGAGCTGAAAGCCATTCCCTCTTGTCCTGTCACTGTCTACCTGAGTAAAAAGTTGATTCCCTTCCTTTTTGTAATTCCCTTTTAAATACTGGAAGGCTGCAATGAGGTCTTCTCACAGCCTTCTCTTCTCCAGAAGCCTTCTCTTCTCTGGTGTCTTTTTGTAGTTAGAGCAGTGAATAGAAGAAAGGCCTTCAAAAAGACTTCCTGTGTATTCCTTCCACCTTTCACTAACATGCGTTTTATTCCCTCTCCTAGGTTTTTGGTCCAGTTCAGACAAGACAAAGTGTGTGTGAAGTTCATACAAGGCAGCCAGAAAAATGGCAACGTCCCAACTTGCAAACGAAAAAACAATCGGCTTCTTGAAGTGGCTGTCCCCTAACTGCGGCTGGTGACTCCCTTCCATGGACTTGTTTCTTTGTAATAGTGCAATTTTAGTCGTTTGGTTTTGCTGGTTTTATCCCTTTCTGGAGCTGTTGATGGCTAATAGCTTTAGAAGCCCTTGGCAAAACATTGGATCAGTTGACTTTTTAATCTTATCCGTCATGCCATAGTTTTAACCCTCAACATGCAGATCTTTACCCAGTGGGGCATTTTTACCAGCTGGCAAGTTACCTGTCATACCTGAATCATTCTCTTTGTTTAGTGGCCATATTTTAATGCAGCATACTGTAAACCCACATATTAATGATGAATTACTCATATTTCTTAGTCTAGAGATCCACATAACAAAAGCCATACATGACCTTGAGGCTTGGTGGCAACTTGTGCCCAGTTTCTTTATACCAACCCACTGTGGTGTTCTGATGGGCTCCTCCTCTGCCACCACCACTGGAGAGATGGGGGGAGCTGAGACCAGGCACCGACCCTTGTAGCTAACACTAGCACCTATGTAGCTCAATCCTTCAGTATGTACAGCATGGGAACACCTAATTCTGCAAAACAAAAGGAACGTGTCATTACCCAAGCAGCTACGTGCATAATTTTTTAGTAAAAAGCAAAAGACAAAAAAAAAAAAAAAAAAGCAGAAATTTTCAAACAGGATTTTTAATTAGGTCAGATATTTGTAATGCCTTTATACAGCAAAAAGAAGAATAAAAATGAAGAGGCCTGTTTCACTCACACAAACACGTGGTTTGAAACATTTTCTGTTCTGCTTTTTTCTTTAAGTGATCAGTTAAGATTAGAGCCTGAAAAATGCCATAGTATTCATGACACAGTACTGCTAGGTATTTAAACTGCTTGGTACCAAGCGAAGGCTTTGGGCCTTTCCTTTAGATATTGGCATGTACGATGTGCAATAAAACACACACGACATTTTGTGAAAAATTATTTATAATACATTTTTGTGTGCAAGAGAGGGTTGGTGCAGCCTGCATAGACAGTTGTAGGGGTTAAAGTGTAGAGTTGTGTTGTTAATTTGCAGTTTTTTAGAGTGTACACTACAGTTTGGGAAGAATACTTAAAATTACAAGTTCCTGAATCTGAGGGTCTGTATATAAATTGGTATTACAGTAATAAAACTGTTTTAATTCTGTGCTGTTTGGTATTCCTATGTTGTAGCCGTATTTTTGTACTCCAAGCTATTTTATATAACTTGTGTGCCTGATGTAAATGTGTGCACAGAAATACAATCCAAGAGCTACGTTATAAACTTTCAGTGTAACTAATTGCACTTAATCTTTATAAGCCAGAAGCGTTAGCTGAAATCCTTAAGAGGAGCTGTGTTTTTAAGATAGAAGCAACTACTCACGTGAAGGGCTTGTTGAATGTGACTGTTTGCTTTGTTGATGTGAGGACAGCGGAGAAACCATTGTATTTTTGCAGTCTGAAATAGGACAGATGAAGACCCTGGGTCCCTGATGTGCAGTGCTGGAAGTCCAAGCATAAATAAAGGAAAGAAAAAGAAAAGTTCAGCGTCTCGTTACTCTCCTGGTGGTGACGTTGCGTAGCGCTACTGGCTGTGAAGGCTCCTCTGTTGCTGTTGGCGCTCCGTGTTCAAACCGTGTGCAGCAGCTGATACTCTGGTATTAATGTTGGCTTCCTCATCAGTCTGAAACAAAACAAAAATAAGGTTGTTCTGGGTTGTATTGCATCTCTCTTTGGGATTAAAGTAGATGAGTTTGCTGTAATGTCAATACAAAGCAATTGTTTTAGCTGGTTACTTAGTGTTGCTGTTAGAAATCTGTACACAGGATGTGGAAAGGTGGGAGTAATCAACAGACACATTTCCCAAACTATGACAAAATCATAGAGTGACAGAATTGTTTGGGTTGGAAGGGACTCTGAAAAGTCACCTGGTCCAACTGCCCTGCAATAACAGGGACACCCGCAGCTCCATCAGGTGCTCAGAGCCCCTCCAGCCTGACCCTGAGTATCTCCAGGGTTGGGGTCCACCTCTACTTCTTCTTTATGATCCAAATTTGAACCCTTTTGTAAAAATTTTACTCGGTGATTTGACTCAGCCACTTAAAATTTGAAGCATTTCAGATGTTTTATAATTACTTAGAAGGGAAGTCTTATCATCAAGTTGTAATGCAAAATGAGGATACCTCAAAGTAATTATTCCACTTAAGCCTTAAGAAGACTGCACGTAACTGCAAGATTTAAATCTCCTAAATCCTGTGTTAAGATTCCTGCCTGGTAAGGACTGAGGGCTTGTAGAACTGTTTTGAAGAACTTTTAACACCTTCCAGTAAGAACCATGACTTTTAAAATGAATACAAATAGAGGAAAACAATCGGTCAAAGCCTTATGTGCTCCTGTAGTTTGCAGGTAGGAAGTGAGAGAGTTTAGATTAGATACACTTGGATGTTTATCTCATGAAATGAGGCTATTGCAGGGTAGCATTAGGGTAATTGACCCATGAAATGAACCCCATCCCAGCCAGGCCCACACAAATCCCTTTTATTTCTCCAATCTGTGCAGCAGGTTGTGATAGCCAGACTAGTGTCCTTGCTTTGTTTTTTGTTGTTTTATTTCTTTTCCTGGAGCTTTACCATTTTGGCCCTGCCTATTAGGCTGTATGTAGTGATAGTTGCCATTTGCCACCGAAATGTCACATACTGTACAGACTGAGTGTTGCTGAACGATTTGGATATGCCAATTGAGCTGTGGCATTTCGATGTTCAGATTTCAGTATCTAGGATGTTGAAGATTAAAATGCAAGGTCAGCTTTTCTTTCTTTTCCTGTGTATTCTTTTATCACCTATCAAACGGATCTGTAAAGAAAAGACAATTACTCCTGTGGTGCTAACCTTACACATCCAACATTTTATTCCTAAATTTCCATTTGCCACCTGAAAGCTGGGCAAGGATGCTTAAAAAAAAAAAGAGATTTGTTTTTTGGTTTCTTGAAAATTTCCAGAATCAAATAAAAAAAAGCAGTTCCCAGACCTATGCTTTCTCTCTATCTGTATCTTCCTTACTGGCTTACCAGCTTCACAGCTTCACTCCTGCTCCCCTGTGCACAGGGGTGAGCTGGGTGTGCAAACTTCAACTTACAATGAGCTAGGAAAGTGTGGGAGCATCGTGGTTGCCTCTGGTTATGATCAGTGATGAAACTGTCCTAAAAGATTTTAAGAAACAGTTTCCCTCTGTCCTTCACCCTAAACCTTTAAGACACTGACATCTGATTGTGAGCCGACTCGTTTCCTCCTGTCCTCCTTCCTTCCCGCTTTGATGTTCTTTGGTAATGGAGAGAGGTGTATGTCTGAAGTGTAAAGCAGCAATTTACTTTCTTCGGGTTATTTTCTTCCATTATCTGCCTCCGCATGCTGGCATCTTGGTTTCAGCTGAATATATAGGAAATGTTCTATTTCCCTTCTAACCAAGAGCTGTTTCTAATGAAAGGTGCTTTGTTCCCTTTCAAGCTGATTTGCTGGCTCTATCAGTATCATCAGTGTTTCCCAAAACTCTGACACAAAGCAAAAGCAAAGCCTGAAACATGAAAAGCTTCTGTTGCTGTGCGTTCTCTCCCTGTTCTGTCTCTTTCTGTTAGAAAAGCACTTGAGGCACAGCTGTGATGAGGTCCCTGCTGGCCTGATGCACTGCGCGGCTCTCAAGCTGCTGTCTGCCTGCCCTTCTTGTAGTCTGCAAGAAAGAAATACGTTGCAGCACAAACCATGTGGTTTTAAACCCCGGTGCCAAAAGGAGGGAGCTCGTGTATACACAGACACAGAGAAGCTCAAAGTAGCTATGGATGCTCTCACTGTGACTGTTACTTACGTGCATGCTGCCATAGGTGTGGAATGGGACCTTGGTGTAAGTTTAACCATGAAGGCTCGGGTTTGATGCTGTCCGATCGAAGCCACCATCACTCGTGGATTATCATCTCGTTTTTAGTAACGGAGCCCAAAAGTTGTGGATGAGCTTTTAATTGCAATGAAAGGTCCTTCTGAGTGATTGCATCCTGTATCTCTTCATGGAGATTTCTTATATGAGTGTGGGCTTGTGATGGCAATTCTCTGAGTTTTCATTAGCTTTATGGCAGTCCTGCAAGAAAAGAAAAAATCAGCTGTTTCTGATATAGAAAAAGCTATTGACTTCAAACCAATAGCTGAAACTTACTGCAATGTGAATACTTCATTGTTCTCAGCTAGCACCCAGCCTGTTACTGGCACAGATGTGTTCTCTCCTGTCTGAATGCAGCGTTTTGGAAGTGTTGTTAGATGGACACCATGTGGTGTTCATCATGTGCTGGGCTCCCAAGAACTGTGTCATTCTGGGATGTGGTTCTTGATCCTTCCCGAGTGTTTTTTTTTCTCTGATGGTAGAAGGTAGGATTTCTCAGGGTAGAATGAAGCAAATGGGAAAAGAAAGAGGACTGCAAGCCAGGAAAATGTCAGTGTGTAAATGAAGAGGACCACATGCATCCATCCACTCAGCACCTTGTGCCAGGGATGCCCTGCGGGGCCAAGCGACCTGCTTGGGACACATGGCTGAAGGATCCAGCTCCCTGCCCAGAGCAACAAAGCAAAACCTTCTCCTCCTTAGAGAGCCAGAGCTGCTCTGAAGTGTTCAGTTTTAAGCTTCAGCTGCATCTTCAGGCTCTTCTGTAGAAATGGGGTGAGGAAACCCTTTCCAAAAACAACGGCGTTTCTTCTTCAGCTGCCAGACCCTGGGATGCTGTGGGTGGGGACCTGCAGTGTCCTCCAGGAAGAGCAAAGCCCTTTGTAGATTGGCTCTATTTTTGTTTCTGTGCTATAGAAGACTTGCACAGTGCTAATCCTGGCCTGTGGCAGTACTGGAGGCATCCCTTGGTGTGGCTTTCTCCTCATGCTTGGCATTGCGTTGCCAGATGTTCCCTTCTCCCATGTCACCCAGTGAGTCCCACAGAGCTTTCATGTGAGACCCATCCCTCTGCTAGGGCACAGGGAATTTCTTTCAAAGTAGTGTGTAAATAAGCATAAAAAGGAAAAAAAAAAGGTTTTGAAAAGGGATTGGAGCAAAATGGGATTCAAATCCAGGACTTTGAAGTGCTCTGTCTTGCTTAAGCACAGGGCCACAGTCCACGTACCCAGTGCAGTTCTGGTTCTGGTAGTGGGGGCTGCAGGGCGAGCTGTCCTCAGTGGTGAAGGAGCTGCTGCCCATGGAGGTAATGCCCAGCACCTGCCTGTGACTGGCAGGGGAGAGATTTCCTCCTGCTCCTATGCTGGCTGAGCTGTCACACCACGGTGTTTGGTGTTTGCACGGGGATTGGTTTGGGGTTAGCACCACAGCATCTGTCCAACGATCGCAGCTTTGGCCAGCTGCGGGGAACCCAAACTGGCAAGGCAGAAGGCAGTGGGAACGTGGACTGCTGTGTGATAGCACTGCGTATGTGAGGATTATGAAAGAGAAGTTAAAGAGGAACACAGAATTAATGACTGTGCAAAACCTTCCCCCCCCCACTGATGTTAAATCCTCGTCGGCTCCACAGGAGCCTGAATCTCTCCGTTCTCATGCAGGTTTCTATGCAGACACCAAACTGATCATTACAGCGCTTCCAGCTGGGATCATAATGTCATTTCCTTTGCTATTTGCTTGGATTCCTTTTTCATATCTTCCCGTCCCCTTCTCAAATTCATTGAACAACTGCTCCGTGAATTTACACGCTACCTACAAAGGCTGTCTGGCGAGGTTTCCTACGATGGCTGGAGCCTCCTGTGCACCGAACATAGATCTGGTGCACACGGCTGGAACGTAGCAGAGGAGCGTGCACCTCCTTTCCTGATCTGCAGATGCAGTATTGATGTGAGCGTGCTGCTGGCACTCCTCCAGGCCCAGATCCCATCCCCTGTCCTTAGGGATGTGACGTACCAATCGAGGCAGCTCGGCGATGCCTGGAATGCGCTACCAGCAATGCACTGTGCTCTGCTTCCAGCGGCACGACATCTCTTCTCCCAGCTCCTCCAAGTAAGTGCAAAGCGTAGAGGTATGGCTGTAGCTTTTGAGTCTGAATCTGCTTCCTACGTGCGCTTGGACAACGGATGCGAGGATGGAAGCAAGAAGAAACGCGCTGCTGGCATGCGTTGAAAGCTGCCTCTGCGGGTCCAGATGTTCTAAATCACATGTGGAGAAGTGTTTGTGGTCAGATCTGTTTGAAACCGATTGTTGATAGCCTCCTGAGACAGCCTGTGACAAATTGTATAATAAAAAAGCTAAAAATAGCATAGTTATTCCCTGGAAAAGCAAAAGTTCCCACAATTCAGCGAGCTGGGAAAATTGTTGAACTTGCTTTGGACACAATGTGCTGTTTTTTTGTTCTTCAGCCTTCCATGGCTCCCTGGGCTTTTTTATGACAGTCCGTCCTTCTCCTACCAGCTCCGAGGAACGTTTCCGGCCCCTGCTCCCATGTGGCAGCTGGATGGATGGCCCATTGATGGAGTCTCCCCATGCGCTGACCTTATGCTTTGTTCCCCGCTGTTCCTGGCCGTTGTGGGTTTGTCTCTGTGGAAGAGATTTGCATTTATCTGTGAGGAGAGCAAGCTCTCAAGGCACGTAAGTGATAGAACCAAGGTGGTGTCCATTCACCTACTGTTGGAAAAGTATCCCCATGACTAGAACTACCTTTTGCGTGCTTTTAGTTTGTGTTTCTTTGACAACAATTACAGTTTGTGCCTTATTTTGGCATGAAATTGCAGCTTGGCACCATGTATTCTGTAGGGCTGTGGTGCTGACTCGCCGAGCATCTGACGCACTGCTGTGCTCTCCTCTTTGCAATCTGGGGCATGCAGCAAATTTGAGGGTAGAATAAAACCAAAGAGACGGAGCAGAGTGCAATTGAGAACGCGGGTGTTTTATGAGTGTTGCAGATAAAATATGTGCTGAGTTGCAGGTCTGAAATTTGGATCCCGCATGACGTCTTGAGGATAGCATTTGTAATAGATTCAATCTGCTGACAGGGTGGCTCTCCATTCCAAACCACCAGTGCAGTTGTCTCCACAAGAGCCTTCCTGCCAGGCGCTGCCTGCAATAGCATCTACTGAAAGATAGCAACTGATGTTCCTTTTTCTTCTGTAAAGATAAAATGGAATGTGTGGTGTGAGGGGAACGGCTGCAGTCACCTCTATGTGCTCCTGCAAGGAAAAAGATGAGGAGCACAGCAGCAGCACCCAGCCCAGCTCTGCACTCGTGGCACTGCTTCCTTCCAGGTTCTGGAGCAGGAAGAAGCAGAGAAATATCTCTCACTAACCATATGAATAATGTAAATACATATGTATTTCTTTGTGGGTTTCCAGTAGGTCCAACCGTCCCATGGGTCCTTCCTCCAGCAATTCTCTGGGTCCGTCGCTTGTAAATAAATGTGGCTCTCAATGTCAGGAAAGTTAATTGTCTGCATAATGTGCAGAAAGCAAAATTGTTTTTCCAAGATTTATTCATCAATTACAGTTTGCCCTGGATGGTGCGGTTTGAACCATTCTCTGGACAGGGGAGAAGCATGTGAGATAGAAAGAGAGGCAACTTGTTCTCATAAATGACCTGCTGCAGACGTGCATGATGGTGTGTTTTAGGTGTTCCAAGACAGGTATCCTATTAATAAGCTAACAAACATGCAAATGAGGAGCCAAGGACTATCACTGTATTTGAGACAGCAACGCATATATTTTGCTTGTAATTAGTGAGCGTTGCCCGGTGTCTCCCGAGTGAGGCTGTTTGCTCACCATCTCCAGTGCTAGTGAGCTGCATAAACCTCTCCCTCACCTCTCCCTCTCCTTTCCTCCCCTCCCATTCCAATGCCAGAGTTCAAGCTAAAGCTAAGTCAGCTGCAGCGAGCCCTCAAGCCGTATTTTTAATTAAGGTTGTAATGGGAATGGCGTGTTTGTTCCCCTCTGGAGAGCATGCAGATCTGAGAGTGCTGTGCAGTGCACGACCGACAAAGCAGCGATGCCAGCTGTGCTTTGAGAGGGTCAACGTGGGACACGGAGGACAGGCAAAGTGACCACACGGAGGAGCTGCTATCTGCTTTAAAATCGTTTAGCAGGACTGAGAGCATCTGGTGGGATCTGACCCCTTGGAAAGACACTCCTGTGAGGAAGCACGGGGCTCTGTGGGCTGTCAGCTCCCATGCTGGCTCTGATGACGCTGTTGTTGACCTTGTCTCATTACTGCTGTTTAACTGCCTTGCTAAGAGGCATTTAATTACTTTCCTATGTGTTAGCAGGGCTTGCTCTTGTTGTAGAGCGCAACGCGAGCTGTGCTGCCCAGAAATACTTCTCGATGCTAGGAAATGAAGGAGGTAAACCATAGTGTCCGCTCTCAGTGCTGCCACCTACAGATTGCCTGGCTCCCCAGGAGGTCTCTGCTGTGCCCTCAGCATCTCTCCCTGAAGGGATGAGATCTTCTGAGGCTGGGAGATGAATGCCAGCCATTGCAGGCAGCAGCTCTCCCTCCCAGCAAGGCCCTGGGAGCTGCTCCTGGGATGGCAGCACTGGAAACAAACAACTGTCTGCTGGTAGGAGCTCCAGAGGATGGATCCTGCCCGGCCTCTGCAGGCAGCCATGTCCTGTGCTGTGCGTGCCCTCCTGGCTGTGCTAAGTGCAGTTAGGAAATCTGAATCCTTTATTCAGCACTGGGAAAAAGCCATCTGCTTGTGTAGTAGCGTATGCCCTTTTATTCATTCATGAGATAAAATGAGATGGACTTGGAAGCAGTCGGAGAGAGAATTCACGTCTTTCCAGGCCATCAAATATTGTTCAATTTCTTATCATCTCAAGCCAAATCCACGATCTGATCTGAAGTCTGGAGACCAGGGAAGTTTTGAACTGTAATGTGAAATGCAATCCTCTTGGCTGAGGTAAGGCAGTCAGTCTGCTCACTGTCACACAAGAGGATAAGATGTACCACCTGGTGCCCAGATTAATGTTTGCTGTGAAAACGAAAACGTGATTCATGGAAAATCATGCACATGGGGAACTTCCTGTTATTCAATGTGAAACTACTTTTATTGTTATTAATTATGCTTGATATAATGAAATGGCTCAAGATATGAATGTGCTTGCCCCCTTTCTCCTTCCACTGTCTCCACTCCTTTCATTTGTGTGGAATGAAGCCCGTGTTTCAGGCCAAGTGCTGCTGGATTGAAACCACAGAGCACCAGGAGGAAATCACTGCAGCGCTGAACATGGGGATGATGTCTCTGGAATGGTTAGTTCACTGATTAAATGGGGTAAAATTTCTTCAAGACACCAGAGAGCCGCTCACAGGGATTCTAAGACACAGGTGTCACAACGTGAGCAGATCTCTGAGCCCACCTTGTGGAAACGTTGGAAAGCCCATGAGATGGCAGTGCCTCAGACCTGGAGACATTATTTGCTGTTTATAAAGGTAAGTTTTATGGCCTAAGGATATCATTCACTTTTCTGCGTTGCTAGAGAAGTTTTCACATGCTCTAGTTTCAGGGGGGAGCTCTTTGGCGCAGCTTTGGTGTAAGGTAACAATGGGCTGGTAACCATGGAGTTGTCATCTTCAAATGGCTGCACAGCAGCACCTGGGTGGTGCCTGTCAGAAGGAGGCAGGCAATAGCCCTGTTTCAGTCACTGCAAGAGAAAAGCAAGGCAGGTGTTGGAGATGAGGGCTAGCAGGAAAAAGAGCCTTGCTGAAAGTCTCACCACTGCGAAATCCATGCTTCCTGCATTCCTTTGATTTCTCTATTCTTTCCCATCCCTATCACCCGCTCCTCTTTCCAAGCCTGTTTCCCCAGCCACAGGCCTCAGGGCACCCATCCCGTCCCTTACTCTGTGATGGGCTTTGCTGCTGCAATGAAGTTTTATTTTGCAGCTGAGAATAAAATAAATCTTCAGTCTGGTGGTGGCAAAATTCACTGCAGCCCACATACTGAAAAGCCCAGGGCTGACTCTGCCACCACATCTTGTTCTACTTAAACTGCTGCTTTTAATAGACCCAAAATGTTTGTGTTACAAAAGATGTTTCCTCCTCCTCCAGCAGAACCCCGTGGGCTCTGTTTGTTTCAGACGTCCCCTGTCAGGGCTGTGCTATGTTAGCTCACAGGGCACTAATGACACCGGGATTAGTGGACCACCCAACAGGAAAGTTTCCCTTTGACTTCAGCTTCAGTGGAAGCTTGCTTGGAACTTGCTGAGAGGCAACTTGAAAGATCTCATGAAAGTGCATTTCAGATGCCAGCTCCTACCTTTAATTAACCATCTGAAAGCTTGACAGCTGGGCTATACAGTGGATATGGGGAGGGATTGCAGATTAATTGGTAACTTTGTGTGGGAGCTAGAAATCTGGTGTTAGAAAAGCACTTCTCTGTTACATCTTTCCCCATTTCCCATTTCAGTGTTCCCCATTGCCAGTTGCATTTCCTTCTCATCAGCTTTTTCTTGGCAGAGATTTCAAATGCTGGCAAGAATCAGTATCTGCAAGATTTTGGTTGAAGACACACCAAAACTTTTGGCTTGGTAATGCTATTGAGTCGTCTTCAAGGATTCTACTCTAAACTTGGGTTTTTGGACATTTCTGTGTGATCTAAAGCTCAATCACAGTTTGGTGGTAACCAAGGCTGCTGGTAGAGCTTGCACCCGACCCCCTGTGTGACCAAATAGCCAACTCTGGCATAAGCAGCCTTATGCTGCTCTCTAGCCCTTCACTCAACAGTCACCAGGGCTTAAAGCCAACCCCACAGCAGGCACATTTATCTCCTTTGTGGAGGGGTTTGACTACCTTCTCTGACCACGTTATTGACCACCACACTGTCTCGCCAGCAGTTTAAGTTCAATCCCACTCACATTCTGGCACCCAAAATGATCGAGAAACTGCTAATGTGCTTTTCTTCTACAGTGTTTATTGTGCTAAAATGTGACTGCCACGCTGGGGCCTCCGGCAAGGATTGTCCCTCAGATGTCTCCTTTCAGCCAGCAGTTCTTGGCCACCTGCCCCGCGCCAGGCCGGCGCTCCGCATTGAAGTTCAGTAGCTGGGAGATGAGGGCCTGGCAGTGCCCTGGCAATGGGGGTGTTCCCTCTGGGTACAGGACCCCCTTCTTCTGCTGCTGGGGTAGGCTGCGGATGTTGGAGTCGTTGAAGGGCATGCGGCCGGTCACCATGACAAAAAACATCACCCCCAGGCTCCACATGTCGGATTTCTTGCCATCGTACGGGACACCCATCAGCACCTCCGGGGAAGCGTAGGCTGCTGAGCCGCAGAACGTGGTGCACAGGTCCGGGTAGACGTTGACCTCCTTGCTGAAGCCAAAGTCGGTGAGTTTGGCCCGGCGGCTGTCGGCAGTCAGCAACACGTTCTCACACTTCAGGTCCCTGTGCACCAGATTGCGATCGTGCAGGTAGCGCACAGCCCCCACAATCTGTGCGAAGATGTCGCGGGCTTCAGGGACGCAGGGCATCTTGCCCATTTTCTGCACCAGCTGCAGAAGGTCGGTGGCTGCCGCCTCCATCACGATGTAGAGCTTCCCATCGCACACCTCGATGAGCTCAAAGATGTGCACGATGTTGGGGTGACGGATCCTGCGTAGAATGGAAAGCTCCCGGGGCAGGAATTTGTACACGAAGGCTGGGGGGGCTTGTCGCCTATCCACCACCTTAATGGCCAGGGGGACTTTGTGTTTGGTAGAGGTGGCTGCTTTCACCTTTGAGAAACTGCCCTCCCCTAAGGTCTGACCCAGCTTGTAGCCCAGCTCATTGAGCGCCTTCTCACCCGCACTGATTTTTGGCATGCTGGGTGATTACAATACGCTTTAGCAAAGCTCGTGTTTTGCTCCTGGGCTTCAAGTCTTAATACATGATGTGTGGCAATGGTTGATCTTCACCTTCCTGTGTACAGGTGCCCAGTGGGGGTCAGGACTCACCCAGCATTGTGATGGAGTAGAGAGTTGTGGGAAAGTGTGATGTCAAGAGTGTGAGGTGGGTCCCCATGGCTCTTCAGTGCCCCTGCATGCCTGTGCACATACAGGGGGAGAACACCCACTGCTCAATCACAGAACTGTTACGGTTGGAAAAGACCTCTAAGATCTTCTAGTTCAACCAAATATTTTACAGGTTTTTTAACCTTTTTCTGCTCCTCACTTGAGTTTTTGAAATAGGGGTTGTCTGATGATGAGAGTTTAAACATGAGTGTTCTGGGACAAGCAATCACCGTGGGGATCCATGCCTATCTTCTACAAGATACTGGTTGTATTAAAATCAGAAGTACACAGAGAGATTTTTTCCATCCCTAGCTACAAGCCACGTGGCCACATGTAAATATTCAGGTTTTGATTACAGCATTGCAGGGAATGGTTTTCTAGGCAGCTTTCTGACTCCGTGAGGCATGGATGGGGAGCTTTATCTTTCATAAAGAGCAGCTCTTGAGCTTCTTGAACCTGGAACTGCACTCCCTCTCTTTCAATCAGAATTGATAAACGTGATAAAAACGAGGCATTCTCTTGCTGTAAGCTGGGGCCCAGAGCAGGAATGGTCTTTCCTCCCTTTGCACCACTCCTCAATTCATATTCACAAGAATAGCTACTTCTGGCCAGTGCTGCTTACAGACCAGTGCCTCCCCGTGATGCACGCATTTCCTTTCTCACTATAAAAAGGAGCCTAAGACCACAAAACGTCCGTATTTCTGAATACAAAGCCAAATGCTATTTTTGATTTTTGAATATATGAGGGCTGCTCCAAAAGCAATGCCTCCTATTTTATTCTGTCAGCCCAGAGGCAGGTGTTGGTGGTAGGGCGGTAGAGGTGGCACCTTCCTGACAACTGTTTTGGTGCTAGAATTCATCTGGGGCCAAGGGTCTCTTTCTGCTTAGGCCAGCAATAACTGCGCTGGGATTTCTGCCTTCTGAATGGTGGATTCCTGACAATTCCATCTAGGCTGTGAATCACAACCACAGTGACTTCAGCAAGGGTTGGAGCTGTACTTCTCAGAGGAGTTGGGAATTGGAGGTGCCTAAACATAACTGAATGAATAAAGCAATGCCTTTTCACAAAGGAAAAGGCTTACACCAGGCTTCCTTTCCTTTCTTGATAGCAGTATATCTCAGGAAAATGCCATCCTGAGATCTGACAGAAGGGAGGATGTTTGTGTAGCTATAGCATAGTGGGAATTTCATGTCATAGGTATGTCCCAAAACTTGCAGGTAAGATCCTCGCTGATGGGAAAGCTCTTTGAAACCCCCAGAATGAGGTAACCGAGAAAAAGCCCTGTGCCGTGCGCCAGAGGTGTAGTACCTCCAAGGGGCCGGGAAAGCAAGGCCAGCTGGCAATGGGGAAACAGCAGATCCTGCAGCAAATGCTCCCCCTCCTGTACACTGCCGGCTAAGCCGGCGGTACACGGGTTTGTTCTCTGCGATGCCGACGGATGACAGCAGAGGCTGTCTTGCAGCAGGTTCAGGCACTTGTTGAAGAGGGTGTAGCCAGTAAAGCACATTACGTGATTGGTAAGTGCTCTCATTTTGTTAGCAGTGTCATTTGCCCCCCATTTGCCAAGCTCTGTGCAGTGAGCTATTCACAGGTAATTGATCTCTGGCCTGTGTGATGTCTGAGCAGTTGGAAAAATGGGCCAGATCCCAGGAAAAGCACACCAGGCACAAGCTGTCTCGGAAGCTGAGACGCTGTGGCTACCCTTGATCCTTTTCTGCAGAATCAAACTGTGAAGTTATCTTGGGTGCTGGTATTAAAAGGACGTGAAAAGCCGAAAGAATAGAAGCAAAAGGAGCTAAGTGCAAAGCCTCACCTCTGAGTGTTTTACGGAAGCCGTGTGCATGCATGTACAACCGCAGCCTGGGGTTTGCCATGGGCCCACAGCTCCTTCCTGGCAGCAACAGCAGCACTGGCACTGGAGAAAAACCAAGGTGCAGGTAGAAAGTTACGTTTGGTGATAGGTTGCTGTTTGTTTTTGTTTCCTTCCTTGCATGTTTCAGGGATTGGTGTTTGCTTGAAATACTCTTGCTCTGATTTTTTTTTTTTTTTTTGCACCTTTGGTAGATGAGGGGATCTGATGTTCACAACAGATGTGATCCTTGCAGCTCTCTGCCCTCAGATCTTACCCATATTAGAGAAACACAGAACAGCTCTGGTTGGAGGGCCCTTCAAGATCACTCAGTTCCATCTCCCTGCCGTGGGCTGGTTACCACCCAGCAGATCAGGCTGCCCAGAGCCCCATCCAACCTGGCCCTGAGTGCCTCCGGGGAGAGAACATCCACAGCTCCTCTGGGCAGCAGTGACAGTGCCACATCCTTCTGTTCAAACACAACAAATCTGTGTAGTTAGTTGCAGGACCTACAAGAGATCTAGAAATTCATCAGGATGCACTGAATGCCAAACAAAAAACGCTATGGACATCCATTTGATTACCTAAGCTTGCTCAGCCATGAAAGAGAAACCTGAACCTGGCACTCCCAGTGTGCCAGAAACATCTCTTCATGCAAATGAGAGTTTAAATCATATGGGGGATATAAAACATGAGGCAAGGAGTTGGGAACTGGTGCATGGCAGTGGGCCACATCACCGTCCCTTGGGCAGCTTCTGAGCACCTCAGTAGGTGCCAAGGGAGGTGAAGGATGGAAAGGGATAATTGGCTGACCTGAAGCATGTTGTTGCAGCTGGCATTGCAGGGCTTCACCTGCCAAATCTCAAGCCTGAAGGCAATCAGTGAGATTGAAGTGAGAGACAAAAGGGACCAATCCCACAGTTTGGGGAGTAGGGGGTTTTCCTGTTGTTTCTGTACCAAAATCCCTTTTGGAAGGAGTGAAGATTGAGATTTTACGCTTTCATAACTGAGGTAAGCCTGGCTTAATAGAGAGCTAGGGAAAATCAGCTGCCTAGGGCTTTTCATCAGCTTTTTCTCTTTAGTGTTGGAGAGCCTGGTTGGAGGTGTCACTCCCTAAGTCTCCTAAGGGACTATTTTGTTCCCTGATTTCTTTCGTGAACTGCTTCGAGGATATATCTCAGAATGTGTTTCATAGCAAAATAATGCTTTGCAGGGGGCAGAAGAGTTGAGCGAACCATAAGCTGAATAAAATAGTAAAGAGCATTAATAAGTTTGGATATAATCGGAGCAGAATGGGGTGTGAGACTTGAAGTGAAGAGCCCAAGAACTGCTGGGCAGAGCTGAATGCAGCAGGGCCCTCTTGGGTTGGTGGAAATGGAGCTGCGTGGTGATGGGGGTCAAGAGAAAACTGGGGAAATTAGAAGCTTTTATTACCACACTGAGTTATGGCAGTTAAATCCAAATACAATTAAGTTAGAAAAGCAGATAAGTGTTTTGTGGTTTAGCTATCCCAAATGAGTGCCTCTGAAATCTCTTCCTTCTACTGATTTACTTACCTGTCTGTGGAGAACCTCATTGCAGAGCATTATGTATTCAGAAGGAGGTTTACTTGTCTGGCACATATTGTAATTAATTTTTGCCCAATTAAGTGCCGCAGAGCTCTGTAGTTAGGACATGACAGTCTATGGTATGCAAAGTTGGAAAGTTGCTAGTGAAAGAGTATGGCTACGGAGATGTGTACAAGGTATGGAAGCTGTGAGAAGCTGCTTTCATGATTTGCTCTCAAGATCCATGCTCAAATGCTTCCTAAGAAGTGCTTGAATCATCAGCCCAGTGAGAAGGGCTGGTTGCTGAGGAGTGAACACAGACTTGGTTGCTCAAGTGGCAGGGTGTATCCTTCTGCAGAAGACCTTGCACTGCATTTGTTGCTTTGTTTCCCTGAATACTGGGCTGCTGGCTGGACTGTCCCTGACTGAATGGTGGGTATTCCCACTGAGCACTGCTCGTGCTAAGGGAGGGCTTGGAGTTTGGCTTGGGATTTTTAATTTTCTTCTGATTCCAGTACAGCTCCCTTCCCTGCTCGTGATCTGAGCTTTAAATCTAAAACAACGTGTGGAGGGTGAGGAGCTCCCGAGTGAAGGTGGCAGTCTGCCCTCAGAAATGAAACCTGCCTAGTTCAGATGCTTCCAGGCGAGTCAGCCCCAGCAAGAAACAAATTGTTTTAACAATAGATTTAATTAGCTGGTGTTTGTACTCCTGCACAGCGTGGCGAGTCCCAGCGCACCTGCTGGCGGGCCTGTCTCGAAGCCCTGGCATCCTCTGTGAAGGAGTGTGTGGAATGACTGAAGTGTTAAATAAGGACATCAGTAAGCGTGGCCGTTCCCTGCAGGCTGCTGGGAGCAGCGCGGAGAGGAAGGCAGCGCTGTCTTGTGTGAAAAGGCACAAAGAAAATAAACACGACTGCAATGCAACTTCAGGGAAATATTTTTGTATCTTCAGCTAGATCGCAGCTCGTGATGTCCTGCTGCTGTCATTTATGCTCTGAATGCATAACACTTTGACAACTGGGACAGCTTTTCCTGAGTGTATGCATATAACGAGATGGTGGGTCATTTTGTTCTGGGGCGTTGCTTTCCTTCTTCCCCCTCCACCCTAGCTCTGGTTTATCTCAAGTCAGAAATAGTTTTCCTGAATGCCAGGCCTGAAAACTTGTCGTTGGCTCTGGTGGTCACTCTTTCACGTTTCTTCTTCCCTCTTCCTGGGTCATTACCTCCCTACAGATTATGTTGCCCCAAAGGCAGTCCTGTTGCAGGGCAACAGCCCTGGGATGCCAGCTGGCTGTTCCGGGCAGCACATAGCCAACACGATCATTTTGAAATACAGAGCATGGACAAATAAATCACTGCATGAGGAACACCAGGCTACGTGTAACTTAGAAGTACTAGATTACAGAAGCAGGCTTTGTTTTGTTTCCCTTGATTATGCACCCTTTCATTAAACTGGGAGGTGGAAAGAAATGGCTGTTTGAGGATACCTTGCTTTGCCATCTCTGGGCGGCTGATGACTTTTTCCTTGCAGAGGAAAGTTCCTAGTCCCTCCTGCTTCTTTTTCCAAGCAAACGCTAAGTAGGTAGCATCTTCTTGGTGCTGTGCTCTTTTTCTTGGTTCTTGCTTGTCTTCAGTCTGTACAAATGCACTGGCTGGTCTTGTTCGGCTCTGTTTCCAAGGGCAGCTTGTGTGATTGCTGCTTATTGGCATGTGCTCTCAGTCTGCTGCAATTTTGGCAAGGCTTAACTGCATGGTCCAAACTGTTTTGTGCCAGGCAGGACTAAAGCTGAGTATTTTAAGGAAAGAATCAGTATTTAAGGAAAGAATCAGTATTTAAGGAAAGTATCATTTCTATGGGCGAGGGAAGAGGAGCAAAGCCTGTTATTTGCGGTATCTCTGCGGAGCAAGGTCTCCTCATCTGAAGTGCTTCTGACAGCGTTGCGGCCTGCTGAAAGTATGCTCTGTTTTGGACAGATTTGGCTCAACTGAAGCAGCAATTGTGGTGCCAGTAGGGGCAACAAGACCACCTCTTATAGCAACGACGTTAGGACAGCAACATCTGCCATGTACTCTGCTTCAGTCTCAAAGTCACTGCAATGTCTTGAAAGCATGCAGAGGCATAAGAGAGTAACAAGATCAGGATCTTTTGCCAGAATCTGTGACAGGCAGAAATAAATAACTCCAAACAATATAGCCATACTCAATGTGGGTCTGCTTGCGCTGGCCATACCTTGTATTTACATGCTGCCATAGGAAACTATTTTTAAATGTTAAAACTTAAATTAACGCCTGCAGGCTAAATGGGTTACAAATGATAACATTTGCACTGTAGTTTGTTTTGTAGGAGTGATTTATTTTCATGGGGAGGGGGCAGGGAAGGATGCAAGGCTTTTGAAGAGCCTTTGTGACTTCTAGAGGAAAAGCACCAAAAATGCTGGGTGCTTGGGAGCTGCAGTCATAGAGACTAGGCAGAAAGTAGACTAGCAAAAAGAAGCCTAACCCACAAGATTCTCTCAAAATGTCTTTCTAATGAATGGGGGTCCAACCTTTTGGCTTCCCTGAGCTGCACTGAATGAAGAGGAATTGTCTTGGGCCACCTGTAGGGTACTCTGAAAGTAATGCCTCCTGTATCTTTCCATGGAAACTACAACAGATACAGTGAGCACAGGGAGATGATTGTCCCTCTCTATTCTGCTCTTGTGTGGCCCCATCTGGAATACCGTGTCCAGGTCTGGAGCCCCCAGTACAAGAAAGACAGAGATGTTGGAGAGGGTCCAGAGGAAAGACACGAAGATGATCAGGGGACTGGAGCATCTCCCTTGCTACGACAGGCTGAGGGAGCTGGGCTCGTTCAACCTGAAGAAAAGAAGGCTGTGGGGTGACCTAATTGCAGCCTTTCAGTACCTAGATGGAGCTTATAAACAGGAGGGGAATCAACTCTTTGAAAGGGTTGATAACTGCAGGACAAGGGAAAATGGTTTTAAGTTGAGGGAGGAGAGATTTAGGTTGAATGTCAGGGGAAAATTCTTTCACTGTGAGAGTGGTGAGGTGCTGGAACAGGCTGCCCAGAGAGGTTGTGGATGCCCTGTCCTTGGAAGTGTTCAAGGCCAGATTGGATGGGGCCATGGGCAGCCTGGTCTAGCATTAAATGGGGAAGCTGGCGGCACTACATGTGGCAGGGGGGTTGGAGATTGATGCTCCTTCAGGTCCCTTCCGACCTGGGCCATTCTGTGATTGTGATAGAGCAAATTCTCAGCGACAAAACATTCATTTTCAACATAGACACCACTGTTAGCTGTGCAGTTTCACCAGTGATGAACAAGAGCCTGCAGACCTCTCTGGGAACAGAGGTCTGAGGGAAGTCTGGTAGAGAGACATGGTAGGATTTTTGAGTTGAAAATCGGGTCACAACTTCACACATAGCATTTGAAAATTTGCAGGTTGTGTAATGGCTGAAAATGGAGTCACAAATATGAACTGATGACTGAAAACAACCTTGAAACCCGCGGGCCACAGGTTGGGCAGGCCTGATCTCATGTCACTTGTATGTTGCACAGCAGCAATGAGGAAACTGGACCTCTGATACTGTCAGATTACTTTCCCCCATGAAATGTATGACATTGGCTAGACATTAGCTGAGAAAACCCTTGAGGGCCGATGAGTAATGAGACATCCTCAGTGACTAAACCTTTCCTGAAATAAGTGGTCAGAATCACTCTAGAGCAACACTGCATGCCTCTGACCAACTGCTGGGTGATGGAGCAAACCACTGCAGGGAAAACTTGCCACTCTCAGTGCGCACTCATAGGTCAGTTTGTCAGGAGGTGTAGATCTAATTCAGAAGTCACCATCGGCTTACCTGCACTGTTGCTACCTGGACAGATCGCCGTGGCCTGTCTGGTCTACTCCTTCCCAGCGTTACTCTCCACAGGTTCCATGTGTTCCTAGTTGAAATGCAGAAGTCCCTTGCAGACTTTATAGTTCTGGTTTCGGAGATGGATTATTTGAAGGAGAAATTCAGGGTCAGATACGCTAAGAAAAACAAATATGTTTAGGAGATTGGTAGTGAATTCTTATGTCTTCTTTCCCTTCCTTTTCCTGCTGGGAAAATGTTCTTTACTTTTATAGTGAAGGAGAATTTCCCAGCTAGCTCCCTTTGTTTTCAGTTTCAGTGTTCTTTTGTCATATCCTTGCTGGCAGACGTAACCTCTGGCTTGGGTGGAGCTGCCGTTTCTCCAGCTCCTCTGAAATTCCTCCTTAGCACTCAATATCAACCACATCTGGTATGTCAGTCCTGCTTGACTGCAAGGTGCTGCTCGGGCATTTTGGCCTCAGGCATGGGACCTGAATGATGAAATCTTCCTGGGAAGTCTACCGTGTTGGTGCCCGCCTCGATGATTGTCAGGAAAGCATGACAAGCTGAAGGCATTGCTTCTCAGGTGCTGCTTTTACTGCTTGTAACCCCTTTCTCCACTTGGTTCCTGGAGCTGATTTTAAGTGTTCTAGCTTTATTTTTGTAACTCACCGAATAGGCAGTTCTGCCTATCTGCGTTTAATTCTTCTGTGTGCACAACTGCTGGTGTTCTACAGGAGGCAGTCAGCACTGGTTTGCTTCCTCACCCCTTTCACTCTGGACTTTGTTACTGGCAGCTGAATTTTGTGGCCCAGTTCTCCCTGCACAGGCCCACCTCTGCAAGCCTTTGGGTGCCTTTAGGGTATCTTTGGGGCTTCATTGCAGCAGTGAGCCTCAGAAAGGCCTCAAAAGTTGTCTTGCCTCTATGCAGACACATTGGCATCTCTCTGTATCTTGGAGGAAGGCTTCAGTTCCTCGCTTTCTGGGCAGAATGTTCTGTGGAGGTTGTACTATATGCTATCCTGGTCTCTGTGAGGTGGTTACGGTTGTAATGTGACTGGGAAGTCCTCTCCTGCCCAGCCTGGCTGTTCTTGTGTTTGTCATCTTCTGGAGGAAAAAAAATAATACCTTTGCATGTTCTCTCAGTATTACCTCCTGCTTCCCCCTGCTGCTGCAGTTCCATGCTGGGCAACTGTTTCTTGTCTTTCTGACATGCCCACAGTCAGAGCTGTGACCCTGGGTTAATTCAAGGGACCCCGACTCTGTGTGCTTAATCTACTGGAACCTGATGCAAGTCCAAACCCCAGCAGCAGCACACCTGCTTGGAAAGCTGCATCTTTGAGACAGACATTCCTGCTTGCCTGGCTCTGCCCCTCACAGAAACGAGTGTGCGAGGTCAGAGCTTTGCCTTCTTGCAACAAGCATGGCTGTTTACATGGATGTCAGGAGGACAAACAGCGTTCTGCTGAACACTTCTGCCTTCACACAGCCTGGCACAGGCTGCTACTACAGGTCGCCTCTCCAGGGATCAGTGAACACTCGACTCTTTTCTACAGCTAGCAGAGAGCGGCTCCAAGCTAAGCACATCCTAGATGTTTGTAAGATTCATTTTTCTACCAAGCTCTTGGAGGGACGGAGTGAGGAAAGGAAGGGAAATCTGGGACAGGTAGGTAGCTTTAACATGTATCAACCTCTTGAACAGAAAACAGGCTCATCTCTCCCTCTTTATCTCCTGTCCTAAATCTCGGTACCGTCTTCAATGACCTCTCTGTCAGATCCCCAGGGTGCCAAACAAACATTGGGTTGGGGTTAATTTAATCTGCAGAACAACTAGTTGCAAAATCAATGTGCTGGGTTTTTTTGTTTTTTGTTTTTTTTTTCTGTGTGTGTGTGTGTGTGCGTGGTTTTTTTTGTTCTCCTTGCTGAAGCTAGAAATAGGTCAAGAAGCAAACCAGCGTTTCTAAGGCAGCCAGAGTGACTCGTACCCACAGGTGTATTTCAGAGGTGGCCTCTCGCTGGGGTTCGTGCTCCCCCATTGCCTGAATCCCCACCGCTTCCTTTTGACAGAAGGAGGAAGTGAATTGTTGGCAGCAGAGAAATGAAACTGTTCACGCGTCCTTGAACAAAGGTGGTAGATTTTTCAATAGAAAATATACCTAGCACGATCTCCCTCGTTGCACTGCACCCACTAAACCAAGCCTTACTTCTCCCCCTATCTGTCTTGTGCTTGGGAGCCCTAGCCCTTCACAAAGATCCTCTTCCATCTGCGTGGTTCCTTTTGTGCAGTGAGTGCATATGGCAGATGACCTTAGTGGAAGCAAATGGAAGTAGCAGCATTGTGTGAAGTTATTTTGGATCACTTATGGAGTTGTCAGCTCTCTTTTAAGTCACGGGAAAGTTAATTTGGTCACAGCAAGACAGCAATATTCACAGTGCTTCAGGTCCCACCTTTCCTGTTCAGTAAGGCTGTCCCACTTAATTTCCTTGGAAACCTCCAGCCCCAGTGACTGATTTTATTTTCTGCAGATCTTTCAGGTCTTTGGTTGGCTATGGTTTGTTTGCTTGTTTGTTTTTTGCACATTCCCAGATCTGCCTTTCAGAAACAACAGGAGGTGGTCAGTGGACCACCAAATGCATGCTGTTTTCCTGGGGAACTTATCAATTTTCGCTGAGAGAGGCTGTGGTGGCATTTGGTAGGCTGGGGAAGCTTCGGCAGCATTTCCCTGACGTGGACTATAATAGGCCGATGCAAGGGGATTCACAAGCTGTCACTGCTGTGGAAAGGTAGAGGTCTTTGTTTTTGTGTGCACCACGTGCCATGCTGAGCGTGAAATCAACCTTTGAGAGAGCACGCAGTCATGGCATACGGGTGACAGTCCACACATCACTCACTATTGGCCTTAATTGCTAGGGCAGCAGAGGAGGAATAATTAGACACATGTGGTGTTCTATTTCCCATTTAGATTGCAGTTTTTCAAACTGAACTGGCTTCCTGGGAAGGCTTAGTTCTTGGAGCTGAAACCTGGGAGAAACCAGGCAGCTGCCACTGCCATGCATGGGCTGAGAACGGCTGAAATGTTCCCCTCTGTTTCCTGTCAGTGATCAAGTCAAGTATCAGTAGTAACTGGTGAACTTTTTCCAGGCAAGGTTGTAAGAAAGTATGTTTAAAAACTAAAAACAAACACCTATCAGCCTATTTTGGAAAATGCAAATGGGAAACCTGCTGTATCGTGGCATCTAAATTGGAGTCACTTGCAGAGGAAAGCAAAAAAAGGTGGGAAATGGCATCGCAGAGCTTTCACCATCTGCAAATGGCTCTGCAGCTTGCCAGTGCAGCTGCTGCAACAAGCCTGGAAAAAGCATTTTCTCATTAGTCCCCTCTCTAGATCCTGGAAGGAGCTCAGAAGACCCTGCTCAGATGCAGCCTATTGTGCTCCATTTGTTTTCTCTCTTTCCTTCTTAAGGTGACTGTCACTTTCCCCCCTGTTTAATTTTTGACCAACCAAGGTCACGCGTCACTTTCATGAGTCAACTCATAAGATCAACTCGATAGTTTTGCTCCTATGTGCTGTCCTATGATCTGGAGCTGTCTCCATCTATTCCTCCACAGTAATTTTTTTTTTTTTTGCTTTTCCCCCACTGTACTGCTCTGTCCTTTGCAGTTTTTTTACAGTCTCAGCTACCCAGAAACGTCTGTGGCCTTTCTCAGATAGGGAAACTGATCGTATCTTCGATGTTTCTGGGAATTTGGAGCCAATCCAGCGTTAAAGAAGAAAACAGCATGAGTCAAGTAAAAAATGGACCTGCATTTTTGCAAGCTGAACTGATTCATAGACTCATGCAACTGTATTGAACTCCAGAAGCTTGGAAACAACTGTCTGTCTGGAGCTGGAAGTGTGAGATGCCTAATTGTGGAGCATCTTCAAAACTAATTTGTTTCATGTGCAGATCTGTTATTTATCCAGGCTGAATCGTGTCACCTAGGTGACTAGGTGCTTTTGGAGCTTACTTTTTTTAGTTCAAGTTGCATTCAGCTTGGGCCTGATCCTGTCGCATCTTGCCTACAAATTTTCTTGGGGTTTTCTATCAGCAGCGGTGAGGGCACTCAGGAATATCTATGGCTCTGCAGAGCATGGCAGTTTCACCTGTTTGACCTGGGGCTGTCCTGGTACAGAACTTATTATTATTTCGTCCATTAGCTCGGGACAAAAACAAGCATGCTCCTTGTGGATCCCAAATACTTGGTAGGGTCAACTTAATATTACTTTCTTTTTATAGAGCCTCTGGCTGACTTTGGAAAGCAAATATGGAAAGAAAAAAAGCTTTTACCCATTTGTATTGTTAATGATGGTTATTATGGCAGGCACAAGGAACAAGCAGCCCAGAATGACATCCCATTGTGATGTGCAGTGTATGAACACAGAGCACTGCACTTTCTTTGCTTTATACTACTGTCTAATTACAGCTTGTCATTGTCAACAAACCATTTTTCCCCTAAGAAATAGGAACCACACATACTGTGTGTTATAAAGGCTACAAAGGTGCTGTGAGAACTGAGGAGATGGGAAGGGAAAAAAAAAAACCATCTTGTCATTTTTGATGAATTTTTATTGGTATGGACAGTTTATCTGTGCAACAGGGAGTAGTTATTCCCATATTGACCTACAAGATTTTAATGAAGGGTACCCATGGACTGGCAACCTCTTTCAAACACCTCCTCACAGTAGTGAATATTAGGATATCATAAATAATTATCTGAAGAAGTTGTTGTTTTTTCCCCTGAAATGAGACATTATTTTTTAAAGAAAATCAGCTTGCACCCCTTGTCCTTTCTGTATTATGTGTATTTTGGAGGTTCTGTCTTGCTCATATGCGGTGCAGTGCATATTCGAGCATAAACAAGACAATCTCAAGATACCAGATTACTTGATGGGTTAACATATATATCAGCTGGGCTGCAGAAATGGACTGTGTTGCTGCTAGCTTGGTATTTGTGTGAATGTTTTGGTTTGTATGTTCTGCAATGTCCTGATCTTCTGTTGGGGAAGAACAAAAGGCGCTGTTTGTTTGCAAGCATAGAGTATAAAGGAAGAGTCTGACAACACAGCTTTGACACCAGTGGAATGGCTGGGTACTGAGGGCTGGGAATGGACACGTCAGCACGGAGATGTACAGGGGGATGCTCTAAAATGCTAAGATTTTGTATGAGTTTGTAGTTTGTTAGTAAAGCAATCACTAATACTTGGGCAGAATTAGCTGAACCAAAGAGTCTGCCTCTAACAGCAGCTTTCAGCAAAAACAAAACAGGAGCAAGCCCCGGGAGACTCAGATCTTGTGTTCATCTCTCCTGTCTCATCTGCAGCACCAGGGGATGTTCGTGTACCTTGATGCACTGCTGAGATTTGTGCTGCAGCTCTCTTTCTTGGTCTCGGCCATGAGGTAAGCAGGTCAGCCCTCGACCTGCTCTTCTTTGGGACTTTGTTCCTTTTAAGTCAGGGAAAGGATCTGCACTGCCATCTGCTCCACAGGCTTTGGAGCAGGCTCTGAAACTTGCATTCAGTCTGCTGAACTCTCGCTGTGTCCTGAAGCACAATATTTTCATTGGGTTCTTCTTTCTGAATGCTCTTATATGAAAGATGAAGCTGAGGGAACTGAGTTTGAATCTGGTCTGAAATAACTTATCTGTGAATAACGAAGTGGACTGAAGCTCATCAAAAAGGTTGCAGGAAGGTGACCATGAGGGAGGAATGACTTGATGTTTTTGGGTCAGCAGTGTAAAATGGAGGTTGAGGAGCATGTGATCTTAGTATTCAGTATGTAGATGGTTTAGATGCTAATTAGTCTTCCACCGAGGGGGGAAAAAAAGAGGTGATTGTTCTAGGTGGCCTTTAAAAGGAATGACAGCATTGGTAGGAAGCTAATAGTCGCAGCTGTAAGTCACATCTGATTCAGCTTTTGTGTAACTTGAAAGGAATGCTGGAGAACATCCTCTCCAAAGAAAGCTTGGAGGTTAGAAAGAGCTGGAATTAATCTATTGAAGAATTCTGGTCAAGAAGGCACAGAGGTAGACTAGCTGTTTGGAAAACTGTCTTGGAAGTAAGTTCAGGCAAGAGCATTTGTCTATTTCTAGTCTTTACTTGAAAGCAGTGTATGAACCCTGAAGTTGCTGGCAAGCCTGTTTTCAGTGATGGAATAGAAGTGTCTTCTTTGCTTCAAACTGTAACAGAAGTTTCTTTCCAGCCTCTGTGAATGGACTTGTGTCACTTCTATCACCGCTAAAATCCTT
Organism: Centrocercus urophasianus; assembly: GCF_019232065.1. Lineage (NCBI taxonomy): Eukaryota > Metazoa > Chordata > Aves > Galliformes > Phasianidae > Centrocercus > Centrocercus urophasianus. The sequence continues at coordinate 7,683,703 of NW_024884756.1, forward strand.
ACAGGCCTTACCTATGGATGATTGATGTTGCACTGATTTCCTCTCCCAAATTCAGGAAATGCCAAAGTGCTGTTAATTACACAAGAGAAAACGATGCAAGTGTTAGAGGCAACCTAAAAGAGCCATTTGGTTTGGTTGTTTCCGTTATCCAGGAGTGCTGTTAAGGATGCTGAGGGTATGATGTAGAAGTATTCAAAAGCCAGGTGTGACTTGGTCACTAACTGCTCTTCAGGGCTGCTGTCACCTTTGGGTCAGAGACACTTCCTGAGGGTAATCTGGTGGGGAAGTGACTGTCAGTGAATAGAGTAAAGCATCCACTTGGAAGATGGAGAACTTGCCTGGGAGAGGTGACTCACATTCAGTAGCATCTTTCCAGGAACAGTATGTATGAGTGCTCTTCTGACTTTCTAACCACGTGAAATTCACACTGCTAGTAGGCCCATGGAAACAGGAAAGGCAGCAGGCCCATGCTGAGATGTGCCTGAGGGTCTGATTGGGTCTGGCGTACATTCAGCTGAGCACTCATCCGGAGCCATGCAAGGGGGGTGTCAACAGGCCTGCTTCCATGGGAGGGTTTTGTTGCCATTAGAGGATTGTGTTTCCATGGCTGTCTGATCTGAAGGGAAGGCTGAGGACCCTGGCCCCATCTCTGGTCCCTCAAAGGCCACCAAAGTTCTGCAAAATACTGTGGAAGAAGAAGGGTCTTTCTGTTTTTCTCAATCATACTAATACCCCTCTCCATGTCTGGATGTTGGAGAAATTGAGACTGATTAATTCCTTTGTGTGAAAGCATGTTTTCCTTCTGCTGTAGCTACCTGTCCTGGTGTATTTCCTGAGGTGTATGCACATCAGAGATGAGCTGTATGTAAATAGTTGCTGTGCTTTCTGCTAGAGCTAAACTACAAGAGCTGACGGTCAAAAATACTCAGTGAGAAGATAAATGATTGATCTTCAGTGATCTTTCATTGTTTCGAAGTGGGAGCTGATGACTGTGCCTTGATACTTGTATACCAGGCAAGATGCTTTCTGTCAAAACTTATCAGCAAATCTCCCTTTGAGAAACCAGTATATCAAATCCTACCTCCCCTTTCCCCCCCAGAAAAGGAAAAAACGTTATTTTCAACATTCCACATTTTAGTGGCTCACAGGTAAATGCAACATGTTGCTGCGAGGTTTTCCAGACAAAGGGTAGTTCCTGACAGGGCTTCTAGATTTCCCTTTGCATTCCAGGCATTTAATTAGGAATAAAGCTAGAGCAGACAGAGATGTTAGGCTTGATCAGGGAGACAGCCCCCTCTGCCTACTGCAAGGGCACTGCAGCCCTGAGGAACACTGCCCTGCTGAGTTTCCTGTGGGGCTGAAGTGATGTCAGAGCTGAGCAACACTGTGCTCAAGTGCTGCAAGGTCTCTCAATCTCTCTCTCTCTCTCTCTTTTTTTAAAACAGTGTCCATGTATGTTTAACAGGCAATCATAGAATTAAATAGGCCACCTGCGGCTTGAGGAGATTACTCAGCACTGATGCCTTCCATCTCCTCTCCCATGGGAATCTGAAGACCTAGGAGAAAAGGGTATCATTCACAGGAAGCTGTGAAGGGCATCTGATAATTGATCACAGTGCATGGAGAAGGCTTTGAGAGGTCCACACAGCTGGTGCCTGTGCCTGATCTGCACCGGATTGCTCTGCTGCTCTGTAATTATAGATCTGCAGCGGTTCTGTGATGTGGCTCTGCTAACTTAAGCCCAAATCTAAATAAATGGTCCAATGTCCTGCTTAGATGCAGGGGATGGGAGGTAGAAAATAACAGTTTTGTGAGTTTTTAGAGGCAGATTTAGAACCAGAAGGTCTATTGGAGCAAGACAGCAGGAGTGCAAATCTGCTTAATAAAAAAAAAAATGGTTTATACTACGACATCATTCCAGTGCTTTGTGATAGGAAAAAAAATAATTAGCTCACTGCAAACAAATTGAAGATTGTGGATGATTAAAATTATAATTAAAGCACGGAAATGACTCTTGCATTACAGATGTACATCTCTGCAGACTATTGGAACAATACGTTAACAGAGTCAATCACTCCCTCATAATAATGGCATTTACAGTAACACAATGGCAATGCAAGGCATTTTGCTGCAGACAGGATTGCATTTTGAAATATATTTACAGCATTAACATCCAAAAGATATGATCTCTGTTGGAAAAATGGTCAACGCTGCTGTTCAATTTTCAGACATTGGGCTTGGTAAGACGAGCAGCAGTGGAGAAAATAAGAGAGGACATGGAACAAGTGCTTTGTAAAGAGGATTTGCTATCAAGGGTTTAGAGCAGGAGGATTTTGATTATGTTACTGTACCAGATAAAATGAAGCTGGGGGGGAACTGCAATTATAAACTTCTATAATCCACAGAAAACAATTTAAAGATAAGGTGATAGAATATTAACAGTAACTTTAGGGAAAGTTTTCCTATTTGTGGTCATGATTATTTGCATTCTTTAGATCTAATGGGGGGATACGGGGGGATGACAAGATACAGTTGTGTTTCAGTGCACAGCAAGAAATGAAAAAACTGAGATTTTCTGTTGCTCTCTGGGGGTGAATTCCTTTCTGACAGGATGGACTTCTTAAGAAGTAAGAGGCCTGTTAGGGCAGAGGGAACCACGAGTTCTTTGATGCCACAGGAAGCCTAAGCTTCTTAATTTCTGGTGTATAGAGCATTGCTTTGGGCAGACAGTGGGGCCAGGCTCTGATTTTCCTTACAAGTAGAACATCAACTTTCCTACACAAGTAGAACATCAGTGGTGGCCCATGCTACAGCTACAGAAACTGGCATGAGCTGCTGAGGTTTTTGGCTGTGTTTCTAGGAATGTCTACCAGAAAAAATAAGCAAACCCACAGTTAACAACCCTTTTGCCTTCCATACAAAGCTGTCAGAACGATGCAGGAGTTGTACTTCAGAATGCTGGTACTTCCAGTAACTGTTTTGCTTGCACCTTCAGATGGCAGAGCTGCCTTGGGAAAATGAAAACAAGGAGACAAAAAAAAAAAAAAAAAAAAGGTGCTGTGGGATCCAGTTGTTTTTAATGCCCTTGAAATCTCTTAGGTGGATTTTTTAAAGGCTAAAGAGATAGGAGAGGAAAAAAAAGAGGCATGGTGCTGTATGCAGAAAATGGGAAAGAGAGCATGAGAGTGCTACTTGAAGAGCGAGGTTCTCTGTAGAATAACAGTGAAAGAAAATAGAGGCAGGAGGAATTTTCAATTAAGATAGTATAAGGAAGCAAATGTTTGAGGAACTAGTAAATCAACGAGATAAGGGTAGAATAAATGTAACTCAAAGCCCAATGTCTTGTTGTAGCGTGTTATAAACATCAGAGCACAGGGCTGCATTTGATGATGGACTATACAGTGTAAAGCTGGAATGAGGCAGGGGCATTTTTTTTAAAGCTTGCTGAAAGATAAATAAATCACAGAGGTTATTGTATCATACTGTCAGTGGGGTTTTTAATAAGTTGGTACAATTATTTTAGGCTTGAACAAACTATAAGAAATATCTGCCCCTGAGGGCTGTTATTTTCTCAACAAATGTGCTGGCAGAAAAAGTCAAACAGAGCCATAAATATAATAGGATGGGAAACTATGTGCTGGGGAAAAAGAATTTGTGATGCCGTTAGAAGTGCTCAGTGCAGGAAGCAGGTCCCAGTGGATGACTTTTGTGGAGGAAAAAAAAGCAAGTCCTACCATGGCAATGACAGTGGGGTACAAGGCACAAAGCCATGCCTCGGTAAATATGTACCAAGCACCAGACTTGTACAGCACTGGAAATAGGCTCTGCAAGTGATCAGTGCTGGGATGAGAGGTGCCGAGTCCCTCCTGCATACCTGAGAGTGAGCTGGGACAGCTTTCCAGGTGAGCATGCAATGCTCATCGTGCTGCTGGGAGCCTTGCAGGGTCCGGGGTGAATGAGGGCTCCATGACTTCATTTTCAGGCCAATTCTGGTGATTCTAAAGAAATAACTCTCTAAATATGGACTAGAGGACTGGAAGTACAGAGAACATCCCTACTAGAAATGTGAGTACTGATGAGGGGCATTGAAGTAGTTTTGCAAAGGAAAAAGAGCATTCATTTCTTTTGTACTGGAGAAGTGTCTGAAGTAAAGATATACAAACGTGGCCAAGCAAGCTTTCACACCGAGGTTTGAAAGGGACGTCAAGTGGCTATGTTTTAAAGTGTTCCTGCTGTCCCAGGCACAGAACGGCTGTGTACTGTAGAGGGCAGTCCGACCTACTTGTTTGCAGGGCACACTGCAACTTCCAGCTCTGCCACAGTTTACTCCTGGTCTACTAATGAGAGCCCGAAATTCTCCCAGCCAGTTGTGTGTTCCACTCCTGTAGATATTCAGTTTGTTTTTCCTTCGTTGTGTTTTTTGTTTGTTTGGTTTTTTTCTTCCCCAAACGTCCCACTGACTGTTCCTTGGAGAAGAGAGCTGCCAAGGCTCCTGCTGTAACCACGCTCTCGTGCAGCAGCAGGCACTGCAGTCCGTGTGGTTGATGCGGCTGCTTTGAGCTGTGCACATGCGTGTCTGCAGAGAACGGCCTGGAGGGCATTTGGAAAGTCATCTCAGCTGCCCCTTTGCTCCAGAGTGTGACTGCCTTTAGCTTGCCCAGGCAACGTCTGCCTAACCAGGTATATGGAAGGGGATGTTTTTAACTCGTGTTGTCTATTTTTATAGCCCAAAGCTTTTCTGGATGGTATTTCTTGTTCAGATTTTATATTCACAAGTGTCACCATGGTTTGTCTCTGAATCTTTTATGCAGAACACTAGTAACTGACCGTTTGGACATTGGACTTGGTCTTCTTTGCTTTTGTGCAGTGGGAATATGATAACACAACGCTCGGGAGGTTGAAAACAGTGATGTCCTCTGACTTGCTGGGGCTGGAGAACACCTGTGCATACTCAAAGCAAGCCCTTTTCTAGATAGTCTGTTACGTTCCTTAATTACAAGACTGATACCCTCCCAAGGGTGAAACTTCTCTGAGTAACTTTTGACATTGCTGTGAGTAACTAGAGTGGATTACTGTGGATATGAGAAACAATACCCCTTTTCAGCGCTTCTTCAGCTGTTTCTAGGAAGAGAAATCCGTGCTTACCCTGACAACGCCCGGTTGAAGTTGCCACGTCACTGTGTGCAAGCACCAATGGCTCGTGCAGGGGTCAGGGCTGACACTGCTGACGTATATCAAGTGTCGAGCCCTTAGTGAGGCTGTAACACTGAAACACAATGTTCAGCTGCAACACTCCCACCAAGGAAAACCAGAGCCCTCTGGTGAGAAGCCCGAGTCTCTGCTGCTGCTTTTGAACACGTACCCTGCTCAGCAGCTTCAGACTTCAGCATCACAACAGGAGTAGGAAGCTCAGGATCAACTGCAGGTGATGTCTGTCACTACTGCCATCCAGGAACCATTCTGTGGCAACAAGACACCACAGACCTATGCTTGTGAGCTCGTTTCAGATAACTTCCATGAGCTCTTGTCTGAAAGAGATCTTGTGATGAAGGAGATGGCATTTTCTCACTAAACAAAGAGCAACCATGCCAAAAGCATAGAGCAGCCCAGGCTGCTGCAAGCTGAAGGTGTTCTGACAAGCAGCAGTAATCAAGAAACACATTGCTGCTATCCCATTCCTGTCTGGGCTGTTTGCTAGATGCAATCAATACACGGTCTGCCAACAAAATGCATGCCAGTGCTCTGCAGGCTTCCTGCAGCAGGGACAGCACACGAGCCTAATGCTGAAGAGATCCTTTCAGATTAGGAAAGATTTTCCTGCTTTACTAATAGTGTGCTAGGTTGATTGGAGGGGTAAATATTTTTGTCATGCTTTTTCACCATGTATGTGATCTTCTTTTTTATTTCTCTCTTCAGCCCACGGAGAAGTTATCACCAGTTTTCTGTTGCATGTCTGCCTTATTTTCATGTTTTGCATGTCTTTACTTTGAGGGCACAGCAATGCATGTAAGTTAAGAGTGTTCTTTATATTACGTCTGAGTCCATCAATACAACTGTAAAAATGGCTCCTAACTTTTATTACAAGATGCCCTTTCCTCTTGTTACATGACATAAAAGTTCCTCACTCTTTTTGAGGTTTTTAAACAACTTCGCAGATTTTGCTATCAAATGTCTTGCCTTGAATGCTGAACTCTTGGGTCTCCAAAATCTGACCACGTGCATTTTCTGAGATGAACGCATCATTTTCACTCTTTTGATCCTGCTAATAAGTGATCTAGCTTCTTCATTTTTGAAAGATGCTATCATCCCTGAATAATAAATCCGGGATAACATCAGCTTGTCAGAATGCTTAGGTGCTGAAGAAGAACTAGCCACCTAAGTAGTTGCTGACCAGGAGGTGCTACGTGTTTATGAGATGCCATACATGGGATGCCAGACAGCCATAATGTCTGGAGAGGTGAAGAGGATGGTTGTTTTAACTGAGCTGATGTTCTCAGCAGGAGTAATTCACCCATTTGTTCAAATAGTTCAGCTTTCCACAACTGGCATGCTTCATTTTCAACAAAGGCATTCCCAGTTTGGTGATGTAGTAGTGAGCAAACTAGCAATAGCACAAGAAATACACACGTCAGTGAAAGCCACCCAGTGCTGTGACTTTTTTCTGCATTTATTGGTTTGTGCTCTGTTCCGATCCTCCTGCAGCAGGGCAAATGCACTGGCATGACTCAGCTGCCTCACGGTGCTGTTACACCTCATACTTTGCTCTGCCATCCTCTCCCCTGTGCCTAGGTTGGCTACGAGTACTTCTGCAGACTTTCTCCTTTCAATAAGTTTCTGATGTTTCATTAACAATTAGCTGTTGAAGCCCGTGTTCTGTTTTGCCTGTTTCCACTCCAGTTCTCCCCCAGGTAAGTTCCCTGTGTTTGTTTTGCCTGCACTGTGCCCCCACTTCCTGAAGCAGCAGTATAAAGTTTAAATCCAAGTGAGAACTTCACAGTTTGATCACAATACTTATCTCTCTGCTGCTTCCTGATCCCATCTGGCCACTTGTTTCTCATTTTTTGTATAGAAATGAGATTGGTTTTAAGAAATGCTATTGCTTATGCAACTTCTATGCTGAGCTTAAGGACTTGAATTCTTTCATGTATGACACTAACAATTCTCCAAGTTTCTGGAAACTCAGCTCCTTTTCACATCCTTGCCTATTCCTTTACTACTTACTGGAATGAGAGCAGATGAGAAGTGTCCAAAGCTGAGCTAATCCCTCCCTGGAGATATGGAAATCTAACAGTATCCCAGTGAGTGTAATTGGGTGCTCGCTGGTGGTTTCTCCATTGACCCACTTCCATCAGCCAGGCTGGAAGCCCTGAGATCCGCGGCTGGGAAGAAGCCAGGGAGGCTGGGAGACAAAGAGACATTATTCTCCTTCCTGCTCTGTTAGATTTTGATTAAAAACAAACAACAAAAAAACAAACAAAAAAACCCACACTGATTTGCTATCACTGAGGGAAAGACATCATGGAGTTTTTGGCTCGACTATTGTGTGTTTAAATGATAATGGGACTACGTCAACACACAACACCCTTTTTTGTTAAAGGTGCCTGCTATTTAATGGAGCATTACACAAAAACTAATTCATCCCTACGTGGTTTCACCTGGGAGTATTTTGGTAATGCACGGAGCAACGGCTTATTAAAATGGAAGAAGCAAACAAAAATAATAATGATGGAAGGGAGCCTTGATTCAAAAAGATATGACTTGCTTTACATCATTGACATTTGTGTCAATGCTGCATTAGCAGTAATCACATTTCTCATTGTCTGCTGCAATGTACCCAAGTCCTCGGTAGAAAACTTCATTAATCAGGGAGGTGTGCTCTCTGTGTCTGTTTTGTTAGGAAGATGAATCACTTGGCTCTTTGCAGATCTGCTGGAGGAGAGGAGGACATGCATTGCGTTTAAATGGAGGAGGATAAACGAAATCTATTCTGAGGTCTTTTTCTTTGATGTTCGCTCTGTGCCAACTCAAAGAATATTTCAGAAATTGTAATTTCTTAACTGTCCTGCATTACCTGATAATGTCGTTCTCATTTTTTGGCCAAAAGAAAGTGTATTTCTATGCTCAAGGCAACAGATGAGCTGTGGCAGGGGTGAGATTACACAACGGAGTGGCATTTTCACCAGCTTAGAATTGGAGTAAACCCATTTAATTTTGTAGTTGTCTTGGTCCTGATAGAAACTGCCAGGCAGCCAGCAGAACTGGGAGACAAAGTCTTCCACAGCTCTCCATGGGCTTCTGGCATGATGTTGGACAGGTTGGTTAATGTTCTTCTGTTTTCCTCATCTGAAAGGCAGCTAACACCGCTGCCTGCATCCAAAAGGCACGTGGAGGTAAGACAGACGTGATTTTCCAGAACACCCAGGCTTGTGAGAGTCAGTTAGCAGGAAGAGCTTGTGCGATGAGGACCCTCACAGGGACACCAAACATGCCAGGCCTTAACGTCATGCAAACTATGGTAGGGCTCTGCTCCGTGAGGCGGTCCAGCAGCATTTGGTTGTCCATAGCAACCTGCAGGCATTCAAACAGCAGCGTGCAAATGTGTGTGGGTTGGAAATGCTGCTGCGGGAGGCCACTGGGAAAAGGCTCTGCTTTGTGCTTGCTGCTGACGCTCTCCTCATTGCTCCTAACCACCCCGTGCAATTCACTGCTTTTGCCAGTACAGTGGCTCTTGCCAGCCTGCTGGTCATTGTCTCAAGGCTGTATGGGTATGGGCAGTGGGAAACCGGCACAGAGGCAGAGCACGCAAGGGTGCACCCAGCCTGCAGAGATTTCAGCAGTGCAGCGGTGCCCATCACGGATCTGGTGGGAGGCAGGGCCTGGTCCCAGCTGCCCAAAGCAGCAACGTGGCTCTGCTTAACACGCTGGGCCACATGTTGGGCCCCAGGCCCTGATGTAATTGGTCTTGGGTGTCCTCCAAAACAGGATAAATTTCGAAAGGCCCAAGGCTGACCTTGGGAGGATATAGGTGGGGCTGTGGGCTCCAGGCAGTGTCATCCTGGCACTCCTCTGGCTCCAGTGACCAGCTTGTGTATTTGAGGCTTGACAGTGCAAACAGGGAGACTTACAGTCTGACAGCTTCGGTCCTTTAATCCCTTTTTGTACCAGTAATCCTTTTTCTGTGAGCAGTCCCTACTCATACAAGTAGTACTCTCAGCATCAGCAGAGGATCTTTGACCTGCCTGTATTTAATGTAAACTAGGATTACTTTTGGCGTCTGTGGAATCCTACAAAAACGAAAAGAAGCCAAGCATGGTCTGGGATTTTGTGGACCCAGGAGGTCAAGATGCAGTTTACATTCACTGTTGGCAGTTTCAGGGATTGCCAGCACAGGCCTAGAAGATGAACTTCCCTTTTGGCTGCAGAATAAACACAGGGTGGGGGGTAAACAGCAAAGGATTTACTGAAGCAGTAGGTGAAAGGGAGGAGGGCTGCTTTGTAAGCCACGGAGTCAGAGGATGTCCTGAGGTATCTGATTTCTGATGTTTCCAGGTAGCAGGCACTGGTTACTGGAGTGCTTTAAGAGTCAAAAGAGAAAGCCTCAAACAGGGAAAGCTAGCACACAAAGAGCCACTCCTGCAGTTTTTTCAGTTTTGTGTGCCTATGGCCGTTGCTGATTTTGATGCCACGGTGGTTTAGCAGCTTTGTGCTAATTCACATGGCAAGTGCTTCCTGGAGCTGGTTAAGGGCAGAGGTGCACACCTCTGTGCTGCCATGGCACCAGTGGGATGTGAGAGGCCTGCATCTGCAGCCTGTGCCAGGGCTGGGAAACTGCCCTCTGTGTGCCCACATCGTGTAATTACTAGCTGAAGTACTTGGCTGGTGATTAGCGACCAGTTCTTTATGACAAGATGTTTCCCCGAGCAAAATTAACCCTCTGGATGCTAGCTTCAGCTGTGCACTGTGCCATGCAGCACAGCTGTACATAGCAGTAGAACCAGTTCTGGGGGGCTTTTATATTGAAAAAAGCAAGTGTTTTGCATTAGCTACCACTGCCACTTTTCCAGATGCTTGAGGCACCATTAACTCTGGTGTTATGCTTATCGCCGATGGAGTGAGGGGAATGGTGGTCCGCAGAAAGCTACCTGCTCTGCCATTTACAACCCCAGGAAATCAGAGTGTTGATCAAAGCAGTGCTCTGGGTGCCTTGCATGTCTCTGCTTAAGTGTTGGGAAACTGGTACCTGATGAGCTCAAACCTGCTCATGAGTCTGACTGTAATGACAGGCCGGAGTGCTGGTGTGACACAGGCTCCACGTGAGCTCTCCACATCCTTTCCTGGCACATCACTAAGCTGTGAACAGACAATATCTACTGCTAATTATGTGTTGCTCTGCACACTGCTAATTAAGGAAAGCTGCAAAGCTGAGATGGGGTAGCAACCATCAAATCTGGTTTGTTTCTGGGGGTTTGAAGTGGCTTGCTTAAAGATAAGATGCAGAGAAGGGTGTTTTCCTTCCAGTCTTTTGCCGAAAGGGAAGCAATGTTGGATGGGGGTGGGAAGAAGCATCCAGACTCGCTATGCAAGGTCCAGGAAGGTGCCTCTTCCAGCCTGGAGCTCAGAGACTAGCTGGGATCCAGAACAGCTGGGTGCAGCAAGGAAGGTTCAGTGGGGCGCACTGCCTCATCTCAGACCTTGATTTTCTCACAAACTTGGTGGCAGAATATTGAACATATTGATTGTACGAATTGACAGAGATCCCAGTGAATGTGGAGATATTCTCAATGCATGTCATCATATATCTTTTCTCATGTGACTTTTTGTGATGCTCAGGCTCTGACTGACTTACGGGTTTATTGGAGTGTGTTATTGTGTTTTTGTGTGTTATTGGCTTTCTTCTCTGAATTCAGAATTACAGCAACTAAAGATCAGTCAGAAGAGAGTGATGACTAAATGAGTGCGTGGGTGAGAGGATGATGTGCCTTCTAATGATCATACAGGAAGTAAATAAACTGGACGATCTGGATACTTCCCATGGACACATCTATATGTCAGTAAGTACTTTCTCAGCTCTCTTCCCCGTGTGGGAGAGCACAATGGAGAGGTCACCTGCCCAGCACAAGCTTGGCCAGTTAAGCATCTCCTGGGGTCTTCTCCAAGTTTCCCTCACGTGCTGCTATTTAGAATTCGATGTATCAGACATCAGGTGGAGGTCAATATCTGCATATAGTGAAGATGACTTAGCATCAGCATATAGACTGATGCTCTTCCATTTCTTTGAAATTACAAAAGAAGCTTGAAATATCTTAATACAAAGAATTGTCTTGCACATTTATAACTTCAGTAGCATGTAGCTACAGAAAATGTACAGAAGGTATCTGTTTGATGCCTTTGGATAGCCATTTGCCCAACAGAAAAGCATCAGGCTCCTCTTCCCTGGTGTGAAACTGCAGTCACCAAGACACCTCATGTGGCTTATGAACAAAGTCTTGGCAAAATCACCTTGACCATGAGGTAATACCATCTCCACCAGGTCTGCCCTGCTCAGAGGAGCTCCTGGGGCCTTGAGCAAGAACTAAATCAGGCTTCTTAAAGTTAACCTGCTGGTAGGCGTGAGATGTCAGGAGGGAAGGAACTGGCTGTTTTGTGGCTGATGACGTGAGCTTGCAATCTGATGTCCTGTTTCACAGCCTTCACAGCAGGAGTTTCTGTGTCATCAGGAGCAGGAGTGCTCTTTTCCTCATAAGTGCAATGTCAGAGCAGCCTGGCTGTGTTACTCTACTAAGCTGCAGTAAATTGGTTCCCACACCTCTCTTATTGCTATGAGTAAGGCTTTTTTTTCCTACTTTTTTTTTCCTATATATTTTTTTCTCTTTGTGGTTTAAAATATCATGAACTGGCTTGGTTTGTTTTAAATAGTACTTTCCCAGAAGTGATAAATCAGAAAGAACTATTTGTATTACTCATGTATTTCATGTTCATGTGTGGGTTTCAGGAGAAATTGTTTCCTTTGTTATCCCAGCTGGGCTGGAACATTGATTTTACATATGGTCATAACATGGAGGTGGAAATGTAAAAGCTGTGGTACAAAACCACTTTGTGTTGCCACTGGCAGTTGAAACATACTGTGTTGGCAGGTGTGACACACTGAAAAAAACACTTTTTATCTGCTGATCCATTTGGGGCCAGCTGTATGGATCCTAGGTCCTCCTCTGAGCACCTAAACAGTAGTGCTGTCATGCAAGACAGAGGAACCTGCAGTGACTGTTATGCACTTGTTAGTCACTGACACAAAGCTGTGCACCTCGGACTACAACTACGGGTGCCAGAGGGAGAAGGGAGAAAAAGAAAAACTTGCTGTACTCTGGAGCAGCTTGATTCTGTATTAGTCTGCAGAAGGCAGTTAGTCATTTATGAAGCACTTTGCCACAATGAGATCTGTTTATTTCGTGTAGGACTTGCTTTTTGCTGTTAGCACAGAGCTGAACAACTGAGGCTGTGCCTACACACTCACGTCCCCAGCAGCACCAGTACTATAGTGCTCTGCTTGCACAGAGGGCAGGGCCAGCATTCCCACACTGACTCAGCACAGCACCCCAGCATTGTGCCTCCCTTTTTTCCACCAGGTGTTACAGCCAAGTCTGACTCAGTAGCAAACCCTGATCTTATTAGGAAGACAGTGATCATACATGGACGGTGCTGGGAGGTCACAGAGGAAGAGTGGTGGCTGTCTGGGGCAGGATAAGTGCCCTAATGTCCTCATCCAGCTCCATGGCAGGGAGATTGAGATGTGGTTTCTCTGCCAAGGGAATTGATATGGGGAAGGAGATATACATTCATTTTCCTTCCTCTGCTGTAAGGAAAACACACTCTGCTGCTTATATTAAGGTTTGAGAAAGGTATAAGTTCATATTATCAATATCAAAAACTTTCATGAAAAAACAGGCACTGCTTCAGAAAAAAACAAAACAAAACAACAACACCCAAATCCCCATTTAAAAAAAAAAAAAAAATCCAAACCAAATTAAATCTTCAAAGGCTTCTTCCTAATCATAAATCCCTTCTGAAGGCCATCATTAGATGATGCAAGCCAACGTTGAACTTCCAGCCCATGTGGAGCCAGCTGGCAGCCAGCATGGTATGGTGGGTCTGCAGAGAACAGCACTGAAAACCCTTCCCAGGGCAGAAAGAGCCAAGATCCTCCTGGTCCTCAGGGCGTGTGGTGAGGCCACAGACTATGTGATGGGACTGCTCATGCAGGAGTCACTCCCTGCAGAGAAGTAGAAGGCATTCATAAACCCTTTTGAACTGTTGCCTCCTTTGACTACAACAGATGGAAAGGGGCTTGCCTTGCTGATAATTTAGGGGTTTCTGAGCCACAGCAGGCAGCTTCCCAGTGCTGGCTGCCCTATGTTGAGCCACATGTATGTGAAGCAAGTGACTCATCTCACTCCAGGGAAAATGGAGAGGCCTGTGCAAAGCTCTGTGTCCTGCTCAAACTCCCTGACTTTTAAGTATTTCTTTCTTGTACTAGCCAACCAGCCATGACAGTATGGCTAGTTCAAGGGCTCACTGCACATTTTTGTTGGTGTGAAGATTGCATCTTTTCACACAGTTAACAGAAAACAAAAAACCACCAGGAGTTACTGTACTCGTTTGGGTGTGCTTGTGACTGGGTTCCTCATAGACGCAGTGGGGTTATTCTGGCATGGCTGCAGTGCCAAAGTGTGAACTGCGCTTTTTAAGTAAAAAAAAGTAAGTATGCTGTCTGATCAAGGAGCAAGGCTATGTGGTCTCCTTTTGCTATAGGACTCACTGGAGACGTTAGGGGGCCTCAAATCTTTGAGAGTTGTTGTACGTCGTCCCTTGGATCTTCAGGCAAAGGTGAGAAGGCACTAGGTCCTATGCTCTCCTTGTCTACTGTACAGGGTAAATAGAAACCTAAATTCCTCTGGAATTTCCTCAGAGAAATCATGACCCCTCTGACCAAACACGGTGTGCTCAAGGTGTCAGAGGTAAGGTAACGTCAGAGGTAAGGCTGGTGAAAGGCAGCTTTTTGGGGCTTCTGTGTACTGTAGAACGCTGTGCACCAGCTCTTGCTGGCAGATTTTTTGCAGGAAGACCTACTCTGGGACTCTAGCAGCACTGAATACTGATCAACTGAAAGAAAAGGCTGTGTGTGTGGGGAGGAAGGTTGGACCAATTTCTCTGCTGGCATAACTCCAGAGGGTGAAATCATAGCCCTATTGAGACGCATAGGATTTTTGCTACATATGAGATTGCTGAGAAATCTTTTAATAACTTAACGCTGATTTTGTTTTGGATTAAAAGCTCCCTATAACCTTAGCTTACAAATGCTCAAATCTTGCACACAGAATTGAAATCTTCAGGAAGCAAATGAGCTTGAAAATGAATTTAGATGCATCAGTGGAACCCCTGCAGGAGAAATCCATTGAATCCACTGAAGGGCTGAATTTGGTAATTGTGGTAAGACTGGCTGAATGGCACAGAGACATTCAAATCCCTCTGTGAAGGAAGGCTTCAGCTTTGACTGCAGCCACACACTTTACCAGATATCCTGTGAAGTGCAGAAGCACAGTTTTGGTGCTGTCTCTTGGTGTGACCCACTCATGCAGCCAGCACTCATTAACATTTTTAAAGATCAGATTATTGCAGGAATTGTAGATATTGACAGTACATCTCTCTTTTCCCATTGCATATTGCTGCCATGGCTTCTGGGCTTCATTTTACTTGTTGTTCCTGGGTATTTGGAAGCCTTCTGGAAGCTCTTGTACCTGAATATGCACCTGCATTAATGACCTCTGTGCTTCTCCTCTTTGAGGAAAACTGACTACACCTCCTGCAAGGAGGTCAGAAAGCTGGGGCTTTCACTGCCTGCAGATACAACTAGCTAGCCCTAAAAACAAAGCGGGAAAGAAGATGACAGAAAAACAGAATAAATTAATAATAACTCTGGTTTCTTTATACATCATAAAGAAGCAGAGGATAAAATGTGGTTTGTTTTGCAGGTCACCTTCACAGCAAATAGGAATCATTCAATCACTGCTGTGTAACATCAAAGTCACTCTCATGGACTGACTACTGGAATGTTGATTAAAAAAATATGAGAAAGATTTTAAATGTTTCTTTGTGAGAGAGAGCAAAAGTGTTCATAAGTGGAGAAAGAGACATCTTCACGCTTTCTTAAAACAGACCTGGAAAAATCATGTATGTCCCTGACAATTAAAGAGAAGATGGCCAGTTCTGTCTTCCCAACTCAGTCCCGGACCCTTACTGATACAGTGGAAGTTTGTGACCTTGTCTTCTTACTCGTCGTGTCAAGCTTTGTGTTGCTTTATGCACTTGGCAGACAGGAAAACTCTTCACAGAAATCACAGAATTTTAAGTCAGTGGAGACTTTTGAGATGACCGAGTCCAACTGCTCCCAGGCGAGGTGAGCTACAGCAGGTTGCCAAGGACCATGCCTACTTGGTTTTGAATATATATTTCCATGAATGGAAACTCAACATCCTCTCGGGGCAACTTGTTCCAGTTTTTTGACCACCTTCACAGAAAATTAAAGAAGAAATCTCAAATGTCTGTTTGAGCTTCTTGTCCTGTCTTTGGGCACTACTGAGAAAAGCCTGCCTGCCTTCCTCCTGCTGTCTTCACTTGATTTCATACTTGTTGGGATGGATCTTAAGCATGGAAGTGATCCGTGAATGCAAACCAGCAACTCTGTACCTTTTCTCCCCATGACTGTATTACAAGCGGATCTTTGAAGAGGCCAAAGCTCGTTCTTCTGAAACCAAGGTTGCGGTCCTGCCTTTCACCCTGCTCCCTCCCTCAGAACCCTGAACTCAGTCATCTCACGGTCACTGCCACCAAGGCTGACCCCACCTTCGCATTCCCGATCAGTTCTTCTTCCTTGTTTTTAAGAATCATGTCCAGGACAGGACCTTTTGCCATTAGCTCCTTGACCTGTGCCACGAAGATGTCATTGGTGCACTCTTGAACCCTCCAGATTGCTTGAGCACTGTTGTATCCAAGGTTCAGATGTGAGGGTGGTTGAAGTCCCTCACGACAACTAGGGCCTGCAAATGGGAGGCTTCTTCCAGTTGTTTGAAGACTTCAGTGTGGGCACAGCTCTGTAACTGCACTCAGACTTCCAGCAGGTCCGAGGAAAACAGAAGGGAGCTGCTGATTAGCAACCTTATGAAATTCCTGCTGTCCCTTCCTTCTCCAGCACAGATGGCAGCTGGACAAGGCCTGTTACAAGAGGAGCTGGACCAAGAAGTCCAGATCGTCAGTCTCATTTACATATTAGAATTTCCAGCCCTTCCATCTTCAACTATCGTTGCTCCAGCTGGAAATACTGATACCAAGCTAAGGTCAAGTAGCTCCCTGCCAAAGAACAGCCTAAACTGTACAGCAGCACTTTCCATCCTAATGCTCCTTTTCAAAGCCACACTTAGCTATTTGGGCTTTCTCATTCTATTCTTTTAAGCTCAAATCCGTAGATGACAGCAGTTACGAAATGCTCGGCCATGCATTCTGCCACAGCAGAGCTCTGCTCCAGCAAATGTCATGCAATGCTTATCTGGAGCAGTCCACTGGGTACAACTCTGTGCTCAGTGTAAAACACGTGGTGCATGCAACAATCGGAGAGCAAGGCGGTGCGAACCATAGGATGATTTGCTTAAAGCCCACAGGAGCTTAGTAAGACATTTCTGTTCCAAATCCTTTAGCCAGTGCAGAGGAGGGGATGAAAAATTCTCTTGGTGGTCTCTCCCCTGCCTGGCTTTGCCACCCTCTTCCTGAAGAACCCCTGCTATGGCTTGAATCTGATAATGCCAGCACCTTCAGAGTGGTCATGAACAACTTTAATGGTCATTTGTGAAAGAGCTCAGACCAAACTCGTTTCCAAGACTGACAGTGTCTCTGTTAGACACAAATATTTTTATCTGTAGACCTGTTAATGTTTTTCCAAACAGCACTTAACAGTGGCCAGTGGCTCTTTCACCCACCGCACTGCACTGACCACTGTTGGCAGACCACTGGCCACTTTACAGCAAGGTGAACTGTTACCATCCAGGAATCCCCCACAGAAGACTTTGATGAGCTCAAAGACAAGCAAGGCGTTGGACTCTCCACAGGATGAACAGCTCTTGGGGAGAAACCTGTCCATGAAGGCTGAGGTGCTACCTTGGTGACTGAGAAGCTGCCATCGCTTAATGTGACTCAGATCGTCACCATGCTGAATATTATCTCTCCACCAGGGAGAGATAATATACCTGGTAGAGTTCAGGGTGTGTTCATAGGTTTGGGTGTTTTTTTGGTGCTGGACAGGATTTAGGCTCGTGGCTTTGCCACAGAAAGGCTGCAAGCCCGGTCCTGCAGAACTGGGGCCCGTCAGCCCTCGCACCAGCCACCGGCGCTTTGTGGAGACCAACGCCATCCTAATGGCGGCACAGCCCTCCCACACGCGTCCCATTCCCTCAGCGAAGGAGACCGGAGCACGCCGGGAGCTGCCTTGCAGGAACCCTCCGTAGCGCGACACGTCCGTGTCACAACCAGACACTAGGACAGCCTGAGGAGGAGCCGAATCGCTTCCCAACACAGCCGTGCTGCACCGCCACGGTCGGCAGGCTGCACGACCGTCCCTGCGACAGACCAGCTCGACAGAGAGAAAGCGCGGCGAAACCACCGAACCCCGCCCGCTTGGGGAGCGCCCGGGCAAAGGGAAAATGGCGGCCACGCGGACCAATCAGCACGCGGCGCCGGCACGCGCCCGCCTGTCGCCCAGTCCCCGCGCTCCGCGTGCGCTGGACGGTTCCATTCGGCAGCGCTTCCCCCCGCCCGGCCTCTCGGGTGGTCGTGCCCGATCGGTATATAAAGGGGCGCGGAGCACATGCTCGCCTTAGTGCCGGCGGGAGCGGGAGGCGGGCGGTGTGTGTTGTGTCGGTGGGGAGAGGGAGCGGTGGGGGAGTCGAGCGAGCCTCCCAGTGACTTCGCAGCCCCTCGGTGCCCGTGTCCCCGTCCCGTGTGAGGGCTGCCGGTGCCCCCCGCCCGGCCCCGCTCTGCCGCCGCCGCCCCGCGGGATGCGGGCACGGCCCCGTCCCCCGCTAGCCCCGTCCCCCCCGCCGGCCGCAGCATGAGCGCGGCGAGCGATGCGTACGTCTTTATAAAAGACATAAAACCCGGACTGAAAAACTTAAATGTCGTCTTTATTGTGCTGGAGATCGGTAAGTGGCGGCCTCCACGCCCCGCCCGGGCCGCCCACGTCCCGCGGAGCCGCGGCCTGGCCGCGCCGTGCCCGCAACGCGCTTCCTCCCCTCCCTCTCTTCCTCTCTCCTTCCCCCCCTTCCTTCCCGCAGGGCGCGTCACCAAGACCAAGGACGGGCACGAGGTGAGGTCCTGCAAGGTGGCCGACAAGACGGGCAGCATCACCATTTCCGTGTGGGACGAGATCGGCAGCCTCATCCAGCCGGGGGACATCATCCGCCTCACCAAAGGGTGCGTAGGGGCCGCGGCCGGCCCGGGGACTCCTTTGTCACCGTGCGAAGGCTCGGGGTTGGAAGCAGGCTTGTGCTCCGCGCAGGGAGCCTTGGCCCGCGCCATTCGGGCTGGCTCCGCGCGCTGGAGCGGCCCGGGGGCCGTTTGCCAAATGAAAGCGGTCCGCTCCAGCCCGGGACTGCCCAGCGCCAGCGTGTGCCCTGCTAGGTGGTGGGAGGGGCCTGCGCTTGTCACGGCGGCGGTGCTGAGGCCCGAAAGAGCTGTTCTCTGGAGCTCTTGTAATAGGGAGTGCGTGTGGCCGAGGGTCCCAGTCTGTAAACTAAGCAGGGCAGGGAGAACCGTGTGCTTATCTTTACAGTCTGAACTGTACCCCGGCAGTCGGCTCCTCAACGAAAGGCAGGAATAGCGTCTCTAATGTATGAAAGTTGCTTTTCGTTGCAGTGGGTTTAGCAGGAATGACAGGCATGGGAGAGCCTTCTCAAATTCACCGTAAGCCCGCACGCTGGGGCTACACTGCAGAGCCTATGTTTGGGTAGGTGCCGCTTGATTTCTCACAGTAAAACCACCCATACAGTGTTTCATGGATGTGGCAAGGTAAACAAACAAAAAACACGGCAATTTAAAAATCCTTTTTCACGTCACTTTGCTATTTACACAGTAGCAGTTGCTTTCATTTGAGTTCATGTTAGTTAATTTATTCTTCAAGTTCATTGCTCTGATACTTTCCCACAGCACTGCAGGAGATGGTGGTACTGCAGCACGTGTTAAGCTCCTTTTAATTTGTGCTTATGAAAAAAAATAATAAGAAGGTTACTCATTGGAGCTGTTACCTGAGCTCCTCCACTTGTTTGTTTCAGTGTAGTTCCTGATTTTTAGAAAGAAACTGGATGACCCTTGCTGCCAAGCCTGTAGCTGCTTCCTCCCATGCAGACTTTATTGTGAAATGGGCTGACTCCTCAGCAGAGGAGGTTCTGGGGAAGCCTGCTTGCGTGGAGAGCACGTGGCAGTGCTGGGGCACTGAAATGTGCAGAGTGAAACCAGGGCTCTGGGCCAGGATAGGGCCTTACGCATAGCTGACATTGAAACAAGTTGTGATACTCCTTAGCAGCATTCTCTGACGGTGGCTTGCTGCAGCTGCTCTGGTAGTTCAGTGCTGCCAATGGGAGGGTCATTGCATCTCTTCATGTTGAAAACTGAGTTTGGCTTGTAGGAATTAAATCTATGAGCTGACATCCACCATCTTTGTAGATGGTTAAGTCATGCCTTCGTTTACATGAATTGCAAGCCTGCTTTAGACTGTGTAATTACAGTCCCTATTATGTGCTAAGTACATTCTGGTTTGGCTCTTCTATTTGACAAATGCCTTTGAGCAGACATACGAACACTGAACACATATTTAATTCAGTTTGGTTTCAGTGTGGGACGTTGCTATTGGAAGACAGGTAGATTTCAGCTCTGTTCAGTAGGGTAATCTGATTCTTTCCAGTGCAAGCTGCTTATTCTTGCAAGTAGTAAAGCTTAGCTAGGCTTTACATGTAAATGTGCCTTTCTGTTGCTGAATTTCCAGTAGATATAGATGCATTTCTCTGCAAAAACAGGTACTGTTGTTGTTTACTGTCCCTGGCTGATAACTCACTTACAGGAAGCTGCTGCAGTTAGCATTTCTAAATTCAGAGTTCTTGAGTTTAGTGTTTTAGGGCCAACTGAGACAAAACGCACATACCTGGAATAATTTTTTGCTGGAGGGTATCAAGATTTGTTGGGTCTTGTCACAGTAGATGTATGCTTTGTTTTTCACTTGTTTCTATTTTCATTTGTGTTCTGCATGAAGACTGTCCAGCTAACTAATTATTAAAGGTGAAACACAGAGGGAATCATCTTTAAAGCATAAGGTGGCACCACCAGCTGAAAAACATTACTCCTGCTTCTGAGTGGACAACCCAAGACAGGCTCCAAACCACCATGGCACTGTCTGTGCTGAGCAGAGGTCACCGTTGCACTGCTATTAGGGTCCTGTTCTGCCACTGGGGCCCCTCCCTGGTGCTTCTGCTTGGAGCCCTGTGAGTTGTTCAGGCAAAGGACAGGAGGAGGGCTCCTTATCTATATTGTGAAGATAGACCGGAACGTAAGGAAGTGGTGACTCCAGATTATCAGTGACTCCTGAGGGTGGAATGTGTGGGGCTTGCGCTTCCTTTGCAGGAAGATCAACACGCCTACACTCCTTTTAGGTCCCTTGCTATGCATCCAGGCTTCCAGTGTGAATTTTGCCTTGTTACCCTTACACGATGCTCCTCACTGAAAGGAACAACTCCGTAGAAGGTTTTATATAAGCCCAGATTCCAGTGCCTGGAGCCATTTGTCACTTGTGCTCTGTCCTGTGAATGTTTCTCTAATCCAAAAATGCTAATGGTTTATTTCTATATGTCACTTGGAACACTGTGTTCAGACTTGTGCCTTAAAATGCTAAGGATCGGTACTGGAAAAGCATTTCCTATTCTACATATTGCTTGCAAAATCTATATTTGTTAGTAAACAAAGGTAATTATTGAAGGTCTTGAATTCTGGAATGATCTCGAAGGTCTTATCCAAACCTTGGCAATTCTGTGATTCTTCCTGGCTCCTACTAGAAGTGTAGCAAGTCCCAGAACTGAGACTTGTCATTGACTGGTAATGTGGGTCCTGCTTTTGGCAAAATGCCCTTTTTTCAGGAATGGGTCACAAGGTTTTCTCTAGCCATGGAAAGAGCAAGTCTCAAAATAGTTGGCTGGTCTCCTGGAGTTTGCAAGGGATTCAGCTGAGCTTTCAATAACTTTAGCTTGCTAGAGGTAAAGCGTGAAGATCGAAATCTTTTAGTGCTGTAAAGTTGAGAACACTTGAGGTCCCTGTGGCTTGTTTAGGGCATCAATTCTGATATGAAGTACCTTTCAACCCTTGAAGATGTCATATTTCTACTTGCTTTTTCAGCAGTGATGTTTCTCTTTGTCTAAGAGATTGCTTTGCTTGTCCTCTCTTTGGCCAGGTATGCATCTCTGTGGAAAGGCTGTTTGACACTTTACACAGGACGAGGAGGAGAGCTGCATAAAATTGGGGAGTAAGTATTACACATCCATGTCATGGTTTTATGTTCAGTTGTCAGCAGAGCATTGTGGTAAGTATAAGATGCGGTGGCTCTCAACACATAAATGCTAGGCCAGCAAAACTGTGTTGTGTGGTCATGGGTAGATAGAATACGGGTACCCCTGACCCCTGACATGAGTTTGCACATTTGTTGCAGTGATTTCTGGTCCTCTCTGGTTAAGCGTATTGAGGTAGATTAGCCTCTGTCATGGCACAGGTCTGGATTTTAGGGTTAGGTGGTGATGGGATGGCCTGTAAATGACAAAGGACTTAGTCGTTGGGCTTGAGTTACCATTTTGATGGAAGCCTTGTGTCTCTTATGCTTGAGAGATGAAGTACAAAGAAGGAAGACAAAGGTAACTTGAGTGAATCTTATCTAAACAGAAATAAGCCTCGTGAAACTGTCTTTAAACAGCTTACTAAGTGAGATGGTGACTTTTTGTGGCTCAGAAGGAGTAAGGCTGTTGGCAGGCAACAGGTAAAATAGCAACATTTCTAACCAGAAGAGTACTTCTGTTGTTACACAGTGCTGCAGGAGCCCTTGTAGTCATTGGGGAAGTAGTACTATGGGATGGCCCCCCTCTTAGACGAGGAATTATCTGCGGATTTTCTTAGTGCCGAGTCATTGCCTCAGTGTTATCATCCAGCGGAGTTTTAAGTCTGACAGGTTGGATTGAGGTGAGTCTTAGTCTAGGTTCTGCCTCCCAGCAGGAGCTGTACTTCTGTTTAGCAACTCAGAATCGTTATTTGTGCTATAATTTCCATGTGGTCACTTAGTGGGCCTATTTGTTAAGGCCCACTTAAATGGGAAAGGATGCTCTGAATTTTATTCTTGTTCTGTGCTTTTCTGCATTACTGTGGTAATGGGGTGCTCATTGCATGGGAATGTGTGGGAGTATTTTTTTTCCCTAGATAGCTAAGGTAGCCATCATCTGGGAGCAGGCTGGGTGACTGTCTCGTGAGTGGGTGCTCGACGAAACTGCAGAGATGAGATGTGAAGGGAGCTCTTTATTACAGTTTGTTTTCTTTTGGCTGTTTGACTTGCTACAGCAAAGGTGTAGTTTCCTCTGCTTGACAGAGATAGGTGTGACAGCTTCACCACAGTCCTACACAGGGGTCAAACAGCAAGCAAGGCCTTTTAAAACCTAGTGACCCTTTCTGAAAGAGAGGGCTCTGGATTAGTACTTGGTGGTGGGATGTGTGGAACAAACCTTCTTTGAGTAGCAGAGCTGAGAAATTTACAAACAGTTCTAGAACTTCCCCGTAATGGTAATTTCTCCTCAGGTTCTGCATGGTATACTCAGAAGTGCCAAACTTCAGTGAGCCCAACTCAGAACACGTTGGACAGAGCAAACTGGTATGTTGAACTTGTCTGAGACTTCCACCATGAAGTGCTCTTTGTTATGAATACTGTGACTCTTCTGGAAAAGTGGTCTTGAACTAATAAGTAGATTTAAGTCAATAACTGGAGTAGCAGGTAACTTCTGTATACAGCTGCAGTAAGAACACAGGAAGAAAATCAATCCCTCTATATGAAATTATGAAAACTTCTCTGATCCATGTTTTTTTTTATATCTCTCTGAAGGCTCAAGGTGAACAGAATAGTAGTTGTGCATCGAATAATATGAGTTCTTGTACTTTCGGGCCACTGGGTAAGTCATTTTTCATTTTGTGGAAGTGAAAGTATGTCAATGAGAATGAAAAGAAATTTAAAGGTTCTGTTACACTGTGTGGCGACCATGTGCTACACTTCAAGTCTTTTGAGTGGGGTCTGAGCTTGCAAGCACATAAACGCAAACATTTCCCAAGTGATGGTTTTGGTGTTTATTTCCAAGAAGAGGAAGAGATCAGAATATTAATGGTACCTGTACCATGTAAAGGGATTGAACTAATTCTGGATCATTTTGGTGCTTTCAGAGAGTTGGCAGCACTTGAAATTCTGCTTATAAAGTGGAGTAGAAAGGAGACATTTTGTTTCAGCCACCTGAGATCTTGGCCTTAAAAATCTTGCCACTTACCAGGGTTTTCCTGCCAGGTTAGCTCCTCAAAATAGATAGAAGTGGTGGTAATCTGAATTCTAATATCTGATCTGACTGTGGTTTTGTAGTATATTCTATTTAAACGTTAAGGCTTGAAGAAGTTGCTTCAAAGTCTTGAGTGGGTGTAAGCTCAGAGGGAACCTTATTTGTGGCTGCCTACACGAAGCCCCATGCCTGGTGTCGTACAGCTAAGCTCTGCTGATGGATGACTGCAAACTGATACATAACTCACTGCTCCAAAGCTCTGTGTAACTTCTAAACAACGACTGTCTGCTTCTTTCATAATGTGATTATCGTTTCATATTGTACTTCACTTATGAGCCTTCTTTGCTTCTTTGAAAGCAAATGCGTCTGAGCAAAGAAGGGCAGTGCTTTCTTAGGCCAGTTTCTCCTTTTCCAAAATGAGCCAAGCAGGCATTTAAACCAGTTGTTATGTAGGCACGTCTTCAGAGGAGATGAAAACAAAATGTGAACAATGATGCTTAAGGCTTCAATACATGAGTGCTTAGTGCTAGCTGACTTGCTTCTGTGACTGGATCTCACAAGATAGCTTTCTATTCTGAAGTCTGGTAATAGGAGATGATGCAATAAGCTGTGTGCAGCCTGTTTTCCTTTTGCTTGTTTCTGTTTGATTTCTGCCCTGCTGTGTCCCTGGAACATCTTGGCGTGCTACCTGCAAGCCAGTGTTTCTGAAAGCATTGATCTAGTTTCATTAGATTCATATCTCCCTCATGTGCAAATAATTGTCATGCTACTTGTGGCCTGTCTTGCTTTAGTTGGAAGTGGATGGAAGGGATGGAGAGAAGGTAAGTTGCAGGCTGGGGCCTTGGGAAAGCCAGAGAGGCTCTTTCTAGTGCTTGGGGTTTGTTGGTTGCTGCAGGCTCTGTGTTCCCTGTTGTTAACTTGTGTAGGGGAACAGTGACTTCAGTCAATGGGAACTTGTGATGACCCTTTTTTTTTTTTCTTTTCTAGGAAATGGTTTACAAACTGGACCCGAATCAAGTGGATTTCCATTTACATATAATCACGGCCACTCTTACGCAGGTAGTGGGAGAGGCAATGGACGAGGACCTGTAAATCCAGCAACAGCTAATAGTGTTCAGCCTCTTCCCCCTGCTGTCAGTAATGGGAGGGACCCACGCAGAGCCTTTAAAAGATGACTATGCCAAATGTGCTTGTACAGCTTGCTTAAACTCTACACTCTACTTGAACACTTATTGCACTTTTATTTATGGTTAACTGTGAACCAGTTTGTCTTTTTTTTTTTTTTTTAACCTTTTGGTCTATGGAGCAAACTTAATGTGATATTTTTGTTTTGCTTAGGGAAGCACAGGGAGTCTTCCCATAAATTAAAGGAATAGGGAGAAAAGGTGGATAATAAAGAGGGTTGAGGGGTAATGGTTTGAAGAGTCTCAATTAAAACTCAATACCCTTTGTCAAATGGAAGCAAATTTTGGTAATGTGTATGTATTGTTCTGTTTCTCTTGGTCAACCATAGAGCCTTAAATGGTTTGTCACGTCCTGTGTGCACATACGTTGACTTCCAATAGTGGGAGTACTTTGTATTGGAAGAGAAATGTTGGAGAAGGGAAAATGCTGTAGTGAACTAGGTGTCCTTAGAATGGGCATAGCTTGCAAAAGCAATAAGTATAAGGAAGTGATGTCGTCAGCACTTTGTGGTGCCTCCTAAGTCAGAACTATTAACGCAGACAGAAGTTGAAGACCTCGGAAGTGTCTTGAGGCCTTACCTCCGATTGCAAAAGCCTGTATACTCTTCTAAAGAAAAATTCTCAGTAATACACCATTATCAGTGTCAAGGAGAGCAACACTGATTATTTTTGCTTTGGGTAGAAGCTTGGATACTCATTCTTGCTTTGCTTGGAATGCGGCAGATCTAAATACAGGTAGCACTGGAGAATACTGTTCGTAGCTATGCCTGGTGTAGGAAGCTCAGAGCTAGTTTTACAGGGCTCTGCATCTCCAAGAAAGAATGAGTTTCAGAAACTGTTCTCAAATGCTGCATTGCATCTCTCTTCGATGAGGCTGCCTACTTTTCCTTCATTCACTTTTCCAAATGAATTATACATTAGATCAAGCTGGATGGGTTGATTGCAGAGGTACTGGCCAAGCACACAGCTGCAGTTCTGATGCTTTAAGCTTTTGTCCCTCTGTTTTATATGGAATACGAGTTATCCCTTGGAGAACTTAACCCCCACCCCAATCTTCCCAGGAGGGAAATAGCTGTGGTTTTATTTCTGATATTACAAATGTTTTGAGTCTAGATATTAAAAGTTCTGTGCCATATTTCAGATCAGGTTTAAAATACAACTTCGAAGCTGAGATGTCATACTGGATTCATCTGTTTAACTCTTCTTATAGCTGACCTCTCAAATAAAAATTGCACTAACCATTTAAAAAAAAAAACAAATCTAACTCTCTTTGTCAAGCTGAAAAGACTTTGTGACAAAAGGCTATTTCTGAATTGCAAGTTGTCTCCGTCATCCTTGTTAGTTGAATATATCCCGAAATTATTGTTGTTTACAAGTTATGTTTGGTACTCTATTAAGATTTGTTGATAGTTGCCTCTGAGGGGCAAAGGTTCCTTGCTTAATTCTGAAATACCAATCTGTCTTTTAAAAGCAGGCAGCAGCAGCAGCAAATATCTGAAGGAAGCTCTAGGGAGGCTTGCGTACTGTTTGTCTCATGTTCAAGTGCTTTCCTGATGCCTGCTGCCAAATTTGTCTTGCATACAGGGGAGGGTGACGCGCCTCCTGAGGACGCTTGCTGGTGCTGATACGGGACAACAGCGGTAACTTGTGAACCTGAAGCACGCAGTGAATTCTGGGGAGGTGGTGTAAAGAAATGTGTAACTCAGGGACTTCAAATTGCTTATGTATTAAGAAAAATAAGACCTTGCATAGAGCGTAGACGTGTGGAGAAGCTTTTATGTGGTGTTGCATTAAGATGTTTGATATGCTTGTGAGAAGGAAGCCAGGAGGACTTCTAAACCTGTGAAGTACGCGTGACATGTTCCAAAGGTAAATGAGATGCAAATATAGTGTAAGAGTTTTGCTTTCAGTCACAGCTGTAACTGTAGTAAATGAGCAGTGCAATTGATAGCACAGTGGTGACTTTGTATTTGTTGGGATTCCTCAGTTGTGGATGTCTGCAATCCTGGTGATCTTGGTTTCTCTACAATAATAAAGAAGGTTGATTATAGTTCTGAACCCATTCTCAGTGTATGCTGAGGTACTTACCTGGTGTTTTCAGCTCTATGCATTTGGTCTTTTTATTTAGCTAATAAATGAAGTTGTTCACATACAAAATAGAGATTACTAATGATGTGAAATTTAAAT
Source organism: Centrocercus urophasianus (assembly GCF_019232065.1). Classification (NCBI taxonomy): domain Eukaryota; kingdom Metazoa; phylum Chordata; class Aves; order Galliformes; family Phasianidae; genus Centrocercus; species Centrocercus urophasianus. The sequence continues at coordinate 7,710,728 of NW_024884756.1, forward strand.
GTTTGTTGCCAAATGGACAGTTGATTTGCAGTTGGGAGGAAAAAAAGCACAAGAAGCCGGTCTCCATGTTTTCAAGGTTAGTAACGTTCCTGCCTTTGTGTTTCTTGTGTGAAACTATTTCAATTTATTAATGAATTTTTACTTCTTTGCAGGGGAGATCTGTGCCCTGAAAAGTCGCATGGACTTAAAGTAAATAATCATAGCAACTTTTCAAGGTTCCTCTGAGCTTCCTGTGAACCTAATAGAAAAAAGTTGTTTCCCTCAGAGGTATCAGTGTCAAGATAGAGAGCTCTCAACTTGGCAGAGGCATCTGCGAGCCTGCCTTGCATCTGGATCCTGTCACCTTGCTGTATGGAGGCTTGCACAGAAACATTTCTCTGTGTAAACAAGCAGTGGTCATGAATTACTCAGACACTATAAGCCTGTGGGGCCCACTGGTTAGGACTATAGGAAGTTTTTAACACAAGTCTTTAGGTAGATCCTGCGCAGCCCTTCCTTTAGATTATTCTCATTTTATGGAGTGTGGATCACAGCAGGATAAACTTGGAAGATGCTCACTTGTCCAAACTACAGCTTGCAGTGCATCTGGGTATCCAAATCACTAGTGCTGCTGTCTTCTCCTATGCCAAAGGGACTGCTCCAGACTCGAGCAATACTGCAGTGCAAACTTTTGCTATGTGCTTAAATCCTATCTCAGAATGAGTCTTTCTATTACTTCTTAAAGTGGAAGAGCAACCCTGTACTGTGAGGCACCAGTTAGCCTTCAACATGTGCTGAGGCCACGTGATTACATCCACAGGGATAAGGGAGGGAGGAGGGGGTGCTAAGTAACATGAAACCAGTGATTATGCATCACATGCCTCGGTCTTGTGTTTACAAGTCATCTGAATAGCTTTGGCCTTTAGTTAAAACTGCCCAAGCTGCAGTCCTGTGCAGATTTGCAGTATTGCACAAGTGCTATTAAGTGTATGGGCACCGAGTGCTGCTTCTGTGAAGGTGCTGTGGGCTGTGTGACATCTTTTTCTGTGTAAGTGAAGTCTGTATAGGTGAGAAAAGTATTGTGAGGATGCTAGTCGTGGCCTGACAAATCATATCTCTGAGCCCAAATGAGTTTTTGTAGGCCCTAAGGCCCATGTTTTGCTGGTGGACTGGTTGTTCTATGGTCCTCTACAGCTAATGCCCTTCCCGTCCCAAAACCAAGAGTTGTTGCCTGTTCTCATAGAGGCAGGTTCAAGTGTTTCAGCTGGAGCTTCCCCACTGTGTTCTCGAAGGCCCGGTGTTTTCCCTGCTCCTTTTGCATTTGTGAAGTTTTGCCCCGTATTTCTCTAGCCAGGGAGCCATGCGTTTCTTAGCATGACCAAGTGCAATCTGGCAGTGTTCTCCAGGGGAGCCTAGCGTGGCTTTGCACGCCAAATTACCCAGGGGCTTGCTCCTAACCATCTCACATTGATCAACTTCAGGAGATTCTCCCCTTAGCTGAGCACCAGCGTGTCACAGGAAAGTGTGGGCAGCCTGGGTCCTGTGGCAGGGTACCCACATCCCATTTTATCCGTATAAAACAAAGCAGGGGGCAACTGCCGCTGTGTCACTTCAAGAACTCATTCACAGAAGCACTTCCTGACTTCAGCTGTAGTCACGTTACTCACTCCCTTCCCTGTAGTCACGTTCCAGGGAGGTTGAGTTTGTTGCAGCCCTTTGTGGGGTTTGTGCTTTTTGATCCATTCTGTGCTGGGCATCTGTGTGCGTATGTATGCGTGTGAACACAGCATCTTGCAGTGGGGATGGAAAAAGTCCCAAGAAAGTGACTTACTAAACTACAGAGGGTGGAGTTCAAAGGGATTAGAAACTAGGTTTGGAGATGACTAAGGGGAACAGTTAAGGACTGTGTTTGGCTTCATAATTTCTCCAAATTCCTGACGTTTGTCTTTTTTTTTTTTTCCTCAGGAAGAAAGCAATGTAGGTATAAGAGTTGTGTTTATAGCCATGCTCCCAGCTGATAAACAGGGACCAGGTTTGTACATTTCCTAGGGAGCAAGATTAGGAAAGGAATGAAACATCAGGATTTGTCAGAGCTCAGGGGGGAGAATTCTCATGTGCTGGTAACTCCCGTTCAGAGCTAGTTCCCTCCTGTGAGCTGAAATGGGGCGGAGTCTGTGCTGCTCAGGGGAAGTCCAAGGCGCTGCTGCGCTCCGGTGCTGACCGGCTGCCATGTGGTAGGGAAACTGGTATGTAAAAGGAATAAATCAGCTTAAAAATTGATAACCCGAGCTCTAACATAGTGCAGTTGCACGTTGCAGGACCCCGTAGCGATGTGTGAGTTCTCGCTGCATGTGATCACGGTTTGCCTTTGGCCCTGTGCAGGCAGTAGGATCGCAGCTGTGAAAGCAGAGGTGATGGGCAGAGCTGCTGGGAGCTGAACTCAGCATTGGTGTAGAAGCTGAATGCAATGGAAAAGCTGAAAGCCACAGCCACTGTGTAGGCTTTTCTTTCTAAATTGAGAAAATTAGGTACACAGGTGAAATTTGTGTTTCTCTCTCTTTTTTTTTCCTGAAGGGGAGGGAAGGGAGAGCGAAGCCCCACATCCTGCCAGGTGGGCTGTGCAGCCATTTGCATCTGATCTTTTCCACCTGGTGCTGCTCCTGGGCCAGGCCCTTTGTAACGGGGCGGGCACAGGGGATGTTCTCAGACATATATTCCTGCTTGCTTGGGAGACCCTTATAGCTGGGAGGCAGCAGGTAAAGCCTGGAACAGGAGAGCTGGTGACTTTGGCAGGTAGATGTTTAAAACTCTTGGACAAATGCTGTCAGGAGTGGCTTGGGGAGAGCGGGAGTGATTTTGGCACAGGGCAAGTGTGAGGATGCATTAAATGATCTCCTGAAGCTCTTTCCACTGTTATTTTCTATGATTTATGCATTAGCTTCGTTTTTGTAATTTCCTCTTTCCTAGGTTGATTAATGCTAAATTTAATTTTCTGTAATCAACTTGAGCGTGCAACTTGAAGAGATGAGATTTAGGCTGATTGCAGTAAAAGTCTACCTATCCTGTCTAGCTTGAATAAAGCAAAACTATTTTTATCTCTAAATTATGCAATATTTTCATGGTGCTCTGCAGCGTACTTATATTTAGCCTTGGAATGGAGTGCTCTGTTTTTTCAAATCACCTAATACAAACTTTGAAAATGGGTTTTTTAATTATGAGGGACCCACCTGCATGCCATCAACCAAATTATTAGCAAGGCAGGGAAGGATAACCAGTACTGCTGTCAGACTTCAGCTGCATGCGAAAAAGGTTTAAATGCCAGGAACAGAAGTTGCCAAGAAATAACTTTAAACACCAGGTGCTGGAGAAACAAATTAATATGGCTTATTTTTAGAAATAGCTAATGGAGCCCTGATGCTGGCTTTTACAGCAGCACTTGACTGGGCAAGAAAGCCAACGAAAGGAACACAACCTCTTTTTTAAAAATAAAAAGAAAGAAAGAAAAAGATGCAATTTAATTAAAAGCCTTAATTAGGGAGGATAAGAGAACCTGCTCCCTTCTTCTCTAATTTGTGAGACTCCAGTGAGCTGTTCCTGTGTTCTTACTTATCGGAATTGCCTTTGATGTGGTTTGGGATGACCTTGAAGTAAGAAACCTCTGTGCAGAAGCGGTTCCTGAAAGCCTTTCTGCAGCACTTGCAATTGAGTTTCATTTTGGCTGCATGTTGCTGCTGGCAGGGCCCGCTGCTAGGAACGGCGAGCCTGAGTGTTCTCACTCAGCTGATTTCCTCCAGTGGTGCAGGGAGTCAGAAGTAATTTCTAGACGAAGCAGGACCTGAGACATTATTGAGTATCGCGAAGCCAACAAGAGGGATATCATAGAATCCTTAGAGTTGGAAGGGATTTTTAAAGGCCGTCTAGTCCAGCTGCCCCACAATAAACAGAGACACTGCAGCTAGATCAGGTTGCCCGGAACCTGGTCCAGCTGGACCTTGAAAGCCTCCAGGGACAGAGCATCCACCACTCCCTGTAAAAGACTTTTTCCTTGTATCCAACCTAAATCTACTATTTTTAAGCTTGAAACCATTTCCCCTTGTCCTGTCACCTGTTCAGCTGAAGAGCCTGTCCTCTTCTGTACCTTCCCCTTTTGAAAGGCTGCTCTCGGGTCTCCCCAGAGCATTCTCTTCTCCTGGCTGTACAGCCCCAGCTCTGTCAGCCTGTCCTCACAGGAGAGGTGTTCCATTCCATGGATCGTTTTTGTGGCCCTTCTCTGGATGCACTCCGACAGTTTGATGTCTCTTTTAGACTGAGGACTCCACATCTGGATGCAGTACTCCAGGTGAGCCCTCAAGGGCGCAGAGCAGAAGGGCAGCTTTGAAAAACTGCTGCAGTAAGCTTCCCCTAACTTTTTTAGCAAAGTGGATTTGCAGGGGCAATCAGGGCCACTTTGTCAGTGGTTTGGCTGAGGGTATAGGTTACAAAGCCTGGGTCTTTCTGGTAGGTACAACTGGCTGGGAGCAATGTGGGAAAACAGAGATGTGTTGATTATGGGTGGCTGTTGGATGCCTGTTAACAAGGAACAGCCTGTTGTGTCTGTAACAACCTGGTGGCTTTGGGCATGTGCTTCAGCAGTCCGTTTCCAGTGGGCTGAGTTGACTTTGGTGGCAGTGATAGGCAGATCTTTGTGTAAGAGCCTGGTGTGATGAGTGCAGCTGGGATCAGAGGCTTTTTGTCCAGCTATTTGGTGAGGTTGTGTGGAGGAAAGTGTCCCCGTGACTGTATTTTTAGGAACTGCAGGTGTTTCCTGCACCTGTCTTTGATGGTTTGCCCTGCTGCTTCTGCTAATAACCGTTTTCTTCAGTACAATTCTGATTTGTCTACTTGTGTTATTACTCAATTAGAGCAGGTCTGTTGTTATTATTTCTGCTGGTGCCAGCTCATTTTAGCATTACCTACGTAATTCCCAGCCCTTCCCGGTGAGGTCCCTGTTTCTCCCTGGGGTCTTGTGGCACCGCCGGCCGTAGCTCTGCCGATGGAGCCTCTGGGGTTCGGGAAGGCACTTTGTGTGTCATCCTAGCAAATTGTGCACAACTCCAGGCACGGGGCTTCTGATTCGGCTGCTGAGAGGACTTTGATAAAGAAGAAAGGACTGTTTTTTATTCCTTACGGCTGCAAATGAAAAAGCTTTTCACTTGGGAGTCGTGGGTCATATTTATGGAAATGTGAAGAGCGATTGCAATATTTATTGCTGTTACAGGAGCGATTGAATCTATCTTTTATTGATACATATTTACATGCCCACAGAAATCCTATTGCACTGTAGCTAAGAGAATTTTATTTAGATTTAGTATTTTGAAGTAATTTTTTAGTGCTTCTCTATTATCCAAGGAGTGTAAGATTCGATATTTCAAGTAGAACTGTCACCAAACAGCCGGAGGTTTTTAAAGGATTTTTATTTTACATAAAGATAAATGTTGAAGACACATTTTTCAGAGCCACCATCTGTTCCATGTTGACCTTAATTTTCTGGATGAGTGCTTTTCCTCAAACGTTTTAAGTCTTGTCTACATTTCATTTGCTTGGGAGTGTTTAGGATATTTGTTGAACAGGAAATCAGATATTCAGAATGCAAACACACCATTACATTGCAAATTACTGCCTTTGTATAATTTAGCAAACTGCTGGGTAAATAGTTCTGCAGACTGGTGGGGGCAACGCTGCCTCTGACATCTGGCAGATTGGCTTTTGGTGGGGCTGCATTTCATAGAATCGCAGAACTGTTTGAGTTGGAAGGGGCTCTTAAAGGGCATTTGGTCCAACTCCCCTGCAATGAACAGGGACACCCACAGCTTGATTGGGGTGCTCAGAGTCCCTTCCAGCCTGACCTTGAATATCTTCAGGTATGGGGCATCCACCATCTCTCTGGGTAATCTGTTCCAGTGCCTGGCCACTCGTACTGTAAACAACTTCTTCCTTACATCCAAACTAAATCTCTCCTCTCTGAGTTTGAAACAGTTTATCTTAGTATCGCAACAGACCCTGCTAAAGAGATTTCTTGTGAGAGCCAGCGCTGCTGGCCTACAGATGCTGAGCAAGAAATATGAAGGTCCCACTGTGACAACGGTGCATGAATGGCTCTGGCCTGCTCTGTAGGCACTCTGTAGGGACAGGGATAGGATAAGGGCTTGTTGTCTTCGTGGCCCTGGTGCAATTTGCTCTTTGGACAGAAAAATGTTTAGTTTTGTGAGAGAAAAATACATTTGTTTCTGTGTATCTGCTTTTCCACGGTATCTTCAGAAAACCAATTTAATGTCGGTAGCATCATCATAGAATGATGGGTTTAAAACCATTTGATTGTGTGCTTGTTATGTTTCTGTAGATAGTTCTGCAGCAAGAGGTCTGTTTCGCTTTGTACAAATAATCATTTTGAGACAAAGCATCCAACTTCTATGTGATTTAAAGGAGGTATTCTTTAAATTCTGCTTTTGCTTGGATATGGTCATAGCTGCACAGCAGTTAAGTGTATGTAATGTGACAAGAAGTACTTTGGTCTACTATGTTGCAAGGTAACTACGAAATCATTGTAGAGCTATTTGGAAGAGCGCAACTGTGTTTCCTCAGTTGGTATGAGAGAGTTGGAAGCAAAATGCTTATCCATGTGAATATCTGAACTGCCTTGAGGTGGCACTAGAGCATTTGTTGTAAACGTCTGGGGCTAGGGAGTGCTGCTGCTTTCTGCTGGCCCGTAGGAGAGGTCAGCACAAGCAGAGCTGCCAGAGGAGAGAGAAGGAAGGTGGGTTTTGAACATTATTTTTTCAAATTCACTTTGCACAGGAATGAATTGAAGTCACTATTTTGAATCTGTGGTTCCCATAAAGCATGCTCTACTTGAAGGAAATTGCAACATACGCACATGTTGAAAAACAGAACAGCATTTTGCCTCATTAGAGATTGTTGCTTATCCAGATAATCTCTGGATTATAACTAATTAATGTAGCTACACCTGAATATGGAGTTAGCTACAGGTGATAAGGAGCTTATTTGTCATGAGCTTTTTGTTTGGTGGAAATGAACGAATTCCCCAAATGCTGTCCTTGCATCCAGAATTTCCTCACCAAGAACTGGATAATGTAGGGATACAGACTGGTTCTGTTGTGCCACAAGCTGTTTGCTCCCTTGCCATGGTGAGTTAGCACTTGGGGTCCTTTAATCCAAGTCTGAAGGAGAAAGACATCCCTTTGGCTGGTCTCAGTGATAGCAAAGAGTAGGTGTTACCATTTGTAGCCAAATGCAGTCCTAAACATCATTTACTGGCTCGTCCCAAAGCAGACAAATAGTTTTCACACTTGATTATGAAAATAGCACTAATTGTCATCTGGTTATTCTAGACTATATACATTTTTTCCCCTCCAAGGTAAAAAATGTAGATTTTCTGATTAACAGCAACAGTAAAATATGACTGATTTATTTGAGAGCTGCTTTTTGCCAGGCATGCTGCGATAACAAAAGTAGTGTTCATTATGACATTGGACTGAGTCACTTGTTGATGCTATTTGAGGGAGAGAATCTGGTTAAGAAACTGGAACAGGATGTTCATTTTATTTCAGTCTTTGTAATCCTGAGTCATCTCTAATAGCTGATGAAACACAGAAACTCACATTTTAGACGGGGCTTCTCTTAACATAATTTTGGGATGCTGTAATTTGGTAGAGGGTAGAAAAAACACAAAAAACCCCACAAAGCTGATTTTGTGCAGAGGTTTGTTTCAGTTGTCATTCTCTGCCAAAGCACTCGTAAACTTTGTTGTACACCTGCAGCATTTTGCCATGTCTTTAGTTATTCTGTTGGTGGGTTGCGACACAGGTTGATGTGTGCGTAGCTCACAACTGTGCAGGTATTTGGGTTTTGAAAACGCCGTTTCCGCTGTGTGCTTTCTGGCTGGTTTAGGGATATGGCTTGTGGGCTGCACCCACTGGCTGCTTGTGGGCTGCTCCCACTGGTGGGCAGCGTGGGGAATGCCATTACGTGCATGTGAAGCAAAGAGAAAAGGCTGAATTCGTGCTTTAACTGCAGATTTGGATATAATCTTATGTGAATAAGATTATCCTGCCTGTGAATTTGCCAGACTGTTGTTATCCAGGTGACTATCAAATTAGTATGAACCAATCACCGTAGTGCTATCTCCTGTGGAACTTACTGATGCTGATAAGATCCTGAAGCTGAGCTTGCTTCCTTGTTGGAGCACAGAGACCTTCCACAATAATTTGTGTGCATCCCTTCAGCTTCACTTCAGGGTGGCAGGCAGCAAATCTATACCAGCCCAGCTTACTTATGGGCAGCAAATGAAGTATATCGGCTCTGTTTAAAGCTGTGGGAGAATTTGCTTAGGAAGAACGTAATTATTGGGTCTGGAGTCCTAGTGGGATGCTCACTGCTGCTTCAAGATGTCTGTGGACTGTGTGAGAGTACCTATGAAGGCTCCTTCCCCTCTTAATAGAAAAGCAGAATGAGTATGGGGAATGGAGGTAAAAGTGTACATTAAAATCATCTGCAGCTGAGCAGTGTAATTCATTCATCCCTTTGGCACTGTTGCTAATTTATATTTAAAGCAATGTGAATTTCATGAGCATTTTAAAAAATCATGTTTTAAATTCAATTTGCTGTCAACTCATTTGATGTTTTATGTAAAGGCATTTCCCATAAACAGGTTACTGAATATCAAAAGACTTCTCATGCATATTTTTTTGAAGGAAATAATATTATAATAGAGACGTGAGCCTGGCCCTCCTGAGTCAGGAACAGTGCTGGGATGGCACTGTTCCTTGGTGCTTCTCTTACTGCAGTCAGCGAGTGTCCTGGGCGAGTGGCATTTGAGAGGCACGCAGCAATAATAATAGTGTTTTCTAGCCTGTCCTGGATTGTTCTTCAATGCACTAGTGATAGGTAATCTATGAAGAAAGGCATCAGCAAGTTCTTTTCCAGATATCGGAAAGAGAGTTAAAAGAAAATGGATTGAAATACCTCAAATGCAAGAGAGCTTTCAAGTTGTCCAGCTCACGTGGAGCTTAATGGACTGGTAATATTGAGAGAGATGTTGAAAAAGTAAGGCATGTTTGTTAAAAAAACTGTTGAAGAAATAACTGCTGTCTTTCCTTGGTACAGGATTCTTGCTTGTGCTCGGAGATTGCTGTTGTTTGGAAGGTGCAGTGCTATGTGAAATGGCATCAGAGCTGTCACAGAGCTGAATCTTTTGCAAAAAGAAAGAAATTGGTCTCGGGGTGACCCCAATTTTTCTTCCAGGTGCTGAGTAAAGTGCCCTGGGTGTGAGCACGTAGTGTGCAGGTAAGCAGCTTGGGCTCTCGCACTGATTTGGTGGATTTCTAGCACAGCACATCAGGCCATGAAGGTTACTGCTATAGCTTTTTATTTATTTATCTGTTATTTGAACTGGCTGCATTGTAGAAGTGAGCTTCTCCCTCTCTTTGAAATCCGTTAAAGGAAAAGAATACCAAGCCCCCTGGTTTTCCCAAACCTATTTTTTCCCCCTAGCTTGTGATTGCTCTGGAAGGAGTTTGTTGTTGTTGTTGTTTCAACTAGAGAAGAAATCTCCACCCCACCACTAAGCGACAAAATGCTCTCCAAATGGGGTTTCTGAGCTTGAGGTGAGTCGGCTGAAGCCACTAAAGTGGTTTTGAGCAGCCCCGACCCCAAATAACTTCCTTCAGCTGAGCACGGTTCTGTCTAACCCAGTGTGGCCGGAGTTTGCTCCCATTTTTAGTGCCTTTTCAGGGCCTCGGGATGGCATGGAGGTTTCTAGAAGGAGTTTTGTGGAAGGCACAGGGATTGGATGAGGTTGGCCTTGTTTTTAAGTGCTGGGACTTGGCAGCATGAAGGACCACGATGGCCTATGCTTGGGGCTCACCTCGGGTCTCCAAGGTCGTGCCAGGCACAGGGTACAGCCTTCCTGTCCCATCGCTCTGGCCCCAGGGGGAGGCTTGGGGCTAAAGGACAGGTTGGGCACTTGGTGCTCATTTCTCTTCCTCCTCGTTCCCTGGCTCTTTTTTTGGAGGAAAATCAAAGGCATCCCTGAGCATCGTAGGTGTCTGGGACTTGACTGAGTGTGGCCAGGGTTGGCTCCTGCTTCTGTACGGGACAAACTTCGCCACAAGCCCTGTGCGTCTTCAAGCTCGGTCTGCAAGCGTGTGGCATCCCCTGCACCACAGGGAGACGTGATATTTCAGTGCGCCGATAGGTGGTGTGAGATTGCTGCCGTTTCTGGGAATGTAGAGCTTTTTTTTTTTCTTAATAGTGGGATAAGAGGAATGAAAGCTCGGTTCTGTGCCAGCTGTAAGTAACAGCTGAATCAGAATTTTAGCAGGGCTGCCCCAGCCCCTCGTGACGCAGCCAGAGTTTGTCATTTGGAGCTCTGCAAATAAAAGAAAAAAACAAAAACAAACAAACAAACAAAAACCGCAGCAGGATCTAAAATGACACTGGGAGACCCAGTAAATCTTTGCAAGCTAAATCTGCAAATGCATTCTGCTGATCAGACTGTGGGGTGTCCTATAGGGCTTGCAGGCAGGTTGTGTTGTGGTTCTGGGAAATATGAACAATTTGTTGAGAACTGTTTGTTTTGGAAGAGATGTGAAATAGTACTAAGCTTTTAAGGGTGGCGAGGCACTGGAACAGGCTGCCCAGACAGGTAGGGGGGTGCCTCATCCCTGAGGTATTCAAGGTCAGGCTGGTGGGGACTCTGAGCATAGGTGTCCCTGTTCATTGCGGAAGGGTTGGAATACACGGTCTTTAAAATTTCCTTTCAACTGAAATGATCCTGTGAAATGTATTCTGTGTTAATACTTGGTTCAGTTCTTTCTTCAAAACAGACCATTGTGGATTGCTGTGTGCAGGTCTGCCCCGCAGAACACACCTCTCTGCCCTCCAGTGTTTAATGCAGGGAGGCTGTGAAACCAAGCAGAGAGAAACATAAGCGGTGCAGCCTGCATGCAGGCGTGTTTTCTAAAAGGATTTGTGTGCTGCAGCTGGCAGTTGTCTTGCTCACAGCTGTTCAGGGAATGACAATTTCTCTTTGTTGCAGCTTTCAAGATTTTTAATCATGTCTGTTGCATATAGAAACAATGACAAAGAGCATCTTCTGGGCTGTTTCCATCAGAAGGGAAACATCTGGTTGGAGATAACGGGGTTCTGACAGCTTTTCAGCAGCATGGTTGCTGATTGACCCAATCCCCAACAGGTAGCTCAGCAGAGGAGCAGAGCTCACCGGTGTCTCCAGGCTCCGTGCCCGCCAGCAGGCTGCTCTCATCAATCAGGGAGTGGGACATGATGGCACTCAGCGTGAGATTGCAGGGTGACAGCACTGTGCTGAGGCCTCTTCTGCTAATCCTTGCTTAATGTGGTGATGCTGCCATTGTTAGCGGCTGTTGCTGGACAGGATTAAGGAAGAAAAACCTGTGAGAAGCAGGATTGGTTACGCATTATCTCCCTGTATCTTTTAATCTCTTGTGTGGTAAGGCCTGATGTTCTCAAGTCTCCCTTTTGAAATGGCAGATAGAAACATATTGCTGCTGTCTGGAACCTTTAATCTTCAAATGGAAATAAGCTTTCCTTGCAGAAGCAGGCTGCTTTTTCGGATGTTCTCAGAAATGCTGATGTTGTGCCTTGGATGATCTGTCTAATTAAAAATGACTTCTTGTCAATCCAAACTATTACTTTGATGGCAATGGCAAAAACACAAACTGCAAGAAAACCAGCGTTGGAGAAAAATGTGCCTCACTTTGTCTGTCTAATTTATGCAGGAAGTATTTAGGCTTTTGTTGCGAGTCTGGATATCCTCAGACCCTTCGGTTAGGAACTGTTACTGTTTTAGTTACTGTTGGTTGCACAACAGCTTATTCAAAGCCTGTCATTACTTGCCCATGTTCGGGGAGGTCGCTGTGAGCTCTGAGCTCTAGGTTGCTAAAGCTGCTGTGCTGGGCTTTGCTGCGTTTTGTACATCTCTTTTCTGGATCTTATGGAAAAATTCTCAGAGTGGTGAGGTTTGGCACAGGCTGCCAAGGGAGGTGGTGGAATCACTGTCCCTGGAGGTGTGTGAGAAACATGTGGATGTGGCACCAAGGGACGTGGTTGGTGGGTGCAGTGGGGATGGCTTGATAGTTGGACTCAGAGGAGGTCTTTTCCAATTTCAACAGTTTTATGATTCTGCTCTATGATTCTATGAATACAGAATATGACTTGGAGGTGTGTGCTTGAATTCTTAAGCGTGCTGTTGGTCAAGGTGTGGAGGTTCCACACATGCAGGTGCTGCTGGCTCTGTCACTCGCTCACACACCCATTTTCCACAAAGGCATAAAATGATACGCAACTCCCTTTGCATTTCAAATTTCTGAAATGGTAGTACAACAAATCCAGGTGCCTTAATTAGATTAATTAGACTCAAAATGGCAAACATGACCACCTAGCAACAAAAGTGAATTGAATGCAAACAGTGCATTAACTCAACTAGTCCTCCCAAGTAGCCCCTTGATTTTTTTCTCCATCCCTACTTTAGCCATCAGAAGGTGGCATGGGTCTGGCACGGATCCTGCGTGTGCTTATGGCAGAGCCTTTTGCCTTCCCAGGGCCGAAGCCTCAAAGAAACGATCTGCTCAGGTATTCCTATGCTCCTACACCCCTAATTACAATCTCATGACTTAATCATGAGCTGCCTTTACCTCAGGTCTGCTCGTAACATCTTTCTCTTTTCAGCTTTTGACGTGTGGGCTTTCCCTTTAATGTCTCGGTTGTTCAGTTCTTCGGTGAGTGATGGGACTGAAATGCCTGCTGACAAGCAGAGAATCTCACAAATTCCTTTTGAAATCCACCTGAAAATTGCAAATTCAGTTCTCAGATGCAAAATCCAACCACTTACCTCTCAGGGCATGCAACCAGGCATGGGCTTCCTGCACAAACAGGTGAGTGGCACTGGTATAACACACAGCTTCTGTGTTTAAAGCTTGCTGCGCTCCCAGATTCAGGCCTACTTTCTTACTGGGGAGTCTCAAGATAGTCAGTATTTTCCTTAAGGCTCAATCTTCCAGCCCTGTGATTATGAGAAACTGCTTTCATTAAGTAAAATTGGCCTGAAAGCATGAGAGCGATCAACTGGCAGATGCTGCTGGCTTGAAAACTGCAAGATAAAGACACGTACCCCTAAATTTTAAGGCCTTTTGGCTTTTGAGGTTGTAATTTTTTTCTGGGAAACCATGGTGATAATTTTGGTGTGCTACTGACAACTATTCACAGCTGGCTTTTGTTTCTAAGTTGGCACCTGAAAGATACCTCTGCCACCCCCCCCTTCCAGGTTTTGCTTTTTCAGGATGTATTTGGTGGTAAAACACCTGGTCTATTTGATTTTGAAAAGATTTCTTGTTGTGTATGACTTTTGTGTTTGAAATACTGTTTCTTCTTTGACTAGAAGCTTGGGATCCTTAGCCAGCCCTCTGTGAGCATGGTGAGATGTGCAGGCTGTGGAGAGCACAGCTTGCTGACAAATCCCTCATCAGGCTGTTATCTTCCGGTCGCATCACAAACACCCACACTGAGGCCTGTTGTCCTTTGGATGATGTGCATGTGCAAACAAAATGAAAATCTGAAGCATCCATCGTGTTCCCTCACAGAAAAGATCCATATGTCCCCCCACAAATTTAACTTTTTCGTAGCAAGAAAAGAGAACTTAGCTGAATAGGGAAGAAAACATAGATTGGGAACTGGAAACCTTGGAAGCAGAGTGTTTGTATTGTGCTCTTAGCCAGTGCTGCAGAGCTTTGGGAGTCCCCTTGTCAGCCCTTTGCTGCACAAAGTTCTTTGGTGGTTCTGCTGCAAATGGTGAGGTTGCCTGGTTCATAGGTATGCACGTGCCAACGTCGTGAGGATGAGCTGCTGCTGCCCGGGTAGTGCCAGCACTCTGCCTGCTTGCTGGGGAGGTGCCAGTGCTTATGAATGACTTCCTCACCTTTGCCAGTGTGATCTTGCCCGGGCTGAGCTGCTTTCATTGGGTTTCTGTAGCATGGCCAGGCTCGCTTTTCTCTCCTGTGGCTGACAAAGGACGTTCAAGACAGCTCTGTCCCTGTACATCAGTGCCCTCCAAGGCCAGAATTGGCTCAGGTTTCACCCTCTGCTCAAAACAGCTCTGTGATGATTGCCTTTGGTGTTTAGGACTACTTCTAAGGGTAAGCGCAAACGTCTCTTCTCATCCTTGAACTGTTGTTTCCTATTGCCACTGTCATCTTGAACTTTGCTAACTGGAGTAGCTGAGAGAGAAAATTAGCGTAGGATCCATTTCCTTGATATGAAATATGCTCAAATTCTTACTGAGAGCGCTCCACTGCCAGTTCTTCTTTCCCTAAGCCCTGCTGGCAAAATAATTCACAGTAATGGGTTCTTCCATGTTGAGAGTTGAAGCATTCATTCACTTCATAAAATACATGCAGCTCTACCCAAGAATAGCACTAATGTTGTTAACCTCCCTCAGAACTGTTACATCTTCAGCTCTTTAGACCTCTGTCCTTTCAGGTGCTTGCTATTGATGGCAATCCAATTGTTAATCTGTTTTCAGTTTTGAGAATCTGATGATATACATTGAGAGGAGACAAGACTGGGACGTCGATCGCTGGCTCTGCACGTTCTTGCCTTCTTGGACGTGGCAGAGGTGGGTTGTGTCAGTAGCACGCAGGGTGGCTTGAGTATGGAAACGTGCCGCCTCGTGCCATTGTGGGGGTGATGCATCTGGTCACTCTGCTTAGGCAGCTGGGGGTGCCGGGTTCATTTTGTGCTGAGAAACCGGATGCGGTCCGGTGAGAATGGGCAACAGCTTCCAAATCTACAGGTGCTGTGTTTCAGGGCGATTCTCTAATCGGAAGTGGAAAGAAGGTTTAGATTTTTGGACAAATTTCTAATGTGAATTTAAGGAAATCTCGCATTCTAATACTGGTAAAGAAACAAGTAGTGAAGCAGTGGAAGCTGCTCGTGTTTGTATTCAGTAGAAGTGTCAGCAGGTACTCGTTGGCAGTGGTTCACGTTCTGCACTTGGGTGCAAGGATATCATTGACACTGTTTGATATTTAGGTGAGGAAACGAGAGAACGGTGTGAATTCGTAAAACTTGATGAAGAAACAGATCTTTAAATACTTAAAAATAAATCTTTAAATATTTTAAATCTTTAAAAATCTTTAAATGGATGAGTAATTCACTAGTACTTAGCTGAGATATAAACAGTTTGGGCCAAGTAAGGACCCTATAGGACTCTATAGGCTTGTCATTCTCTGTAAATTTGGTTTAACTGTTCATATGCCTGTAAATAGAAAAAAGGAAAGAGTAAAGGAAAACAAAGCTTGAGGCACGTGAGCTGTAACTCTTTTTAAAACAAGTAAAAGCCACCACTTTTGGTGACGATAAATGCAATAAACTAAAGGCTAATGCAGGAAAAAGCAGGACTGGGGCCCAAACGTGATTATTATGCAAGTTAGAATGTAATTCTTAATGCAAGAGGGGATGTGGGAGTGCAAAATGTGTTTGATATGGTAAAATTTTTGTTGTTCTGTAGTTTTCAGCCTAAAGTTGAAGATTTCCAAAGTCAGAGCTTTGGAATCGCTTTAATGAGAAATACTTATTTTTACATTACAAATGAAATAATGGCCTAGAAAAGAAAAAACCCAGGGAAGTATGCACAAAACACTGGGATTAGGAGTGTGAAAAACCAAACAGAAAATTGCTTTCAGGTTCACATTTCAGAGCTGAAGTGTCCTGAGTTCTCAGATGTGACAAGCAATCACCAGCTCCTCTTCAACTCTACAGGAGCTGCGGAGTGCTCAGTGTGCGTTTGAAAACGAGGCCACTGATTTAGGCTGTCGCATAGGGACTTAATGAGCTGATCTGAGACATCCACTTCAGGAAGTTTTGACTGGATTCACACGAGTCAGAGTGTATCATTTCGTATTTCCCATGGCCAGTCAGAGACTTAAAACTGTTTTCAATTTTCTGATGCAGAGCTTGCTTATAACCCTGGAAGGACGGTAGGTATTTTTTAAGCAGTGCTGCCTTCACAACTGGTCAACCTCTCAGAACTTATTTGCTTGTGTACGCTGAGTGTAGCAAATGCTAACAGCTCTGGGACAGGCTAGGTTGGTTTTCATTTCCAGAGAATTTAACCAAACACTTGATGGTACAAAAGTTCTTCAGCGGATCAAGTCCCACCACCTTCTCCAGCCAGATGTATGTAATCCCTGGCAGTAATTTGCCCATCCTCTTGGCAGCATCTGGTGATGGAGGCTCTCCTGCCACCCCAAACAATCTTGCTAGTGCCTAGTGGTGGCTGCTGTTGAAAATCATCCCCTCCAATTGTTGTGATTCTCTCTGCTGACATATTCTCAATATTCTCAATATTCTCAATATTCTCAATATTCTCAATAATCTCAATATTCTTTCCCCTTTGTTCAGAGAGATAATATCTAGATTATTCTTTCCTAGTTTTGAAGTGTCCTTATGTCTGACAGGTAGCAAACTTTCCTTCGGTGTTCTCTTTTTTGGTGCTGGAAGGTTGAGAGAGAGTTATGACAGATTTATTTTCTTAGGTACTCTTGGCTCTCTTCAGTTGACCCGCAGCTTTGTAAATGCAGTGCTTCAGAGAAGATGCAAGGAATTTGGGATTTGTTGTTACTGTCGATCTGTGAAGATTTCCTATACCTACTGTGTTTTATGGTTTACGCCTTCCCTGTTTCGTATGGGGTCTATTGTGGCTAAGCATAGGGCATTACATTTTTCTTCACTAGAGTACGAACTGGATTACGTTTTTAAGACTGTTCGTTCTGCCGATTTGTCAAAATTGTGTTCGTTTTAGCTCTGTCTTCAAACTCCCTTAATGCTTTTGTCATCTGCAGAATTAGTAAGCGTGTTCTTTTCCATCCTCCAAATTATTTATGAAAGTGTTCAAGTCATCTAAGACAGATCATCCTGGAAAATAGCTTTTCAGTTTGACAGCGAACCACTGATAACGCTCTCTGAGGACGGAGCATTGAGCTTCTGTGCTCTAGGTCACGTTTCCCTTTTTTACAATTATGTCTTCAAGACTGTCAAAAAAAAAAAAAGCTAAAGGCAGAATTTGTACCATTGCTTCTTTGATTTCTTTTCAATGAGGAGAGGCATACGACACAGCCGTGGGTACTCACTGATGTTTGTCTGATCCTACGATCAACCCAATTAAGGTAGGGACAAGCACATGATATCTGATGGGCAGGCCAAGTTGAAAGGAACGGTTAGAGGGGAATTTACATCTTGCCTTTTGTTTGCTCTGAGTCCGATGGGATGCAGATGATCAGGACAACACCAGAACATGCTCTCCCGTTGGTCAGCTTGTAAGATGGGGCTTCACTGTGAAGTCCTTGGAGATGCATGGAAATGCATGAAAAAGTTTGGAGGGCCAGGTTATCTGTCCGCTGTTAAAGAAAACCTCCATGCCACAAGTGGTTTCCTGCTCGCAGAGCAGCCCTCAGTAACAGAGAGGGGCAAACAGGTGGATTCCAGTCTGGAAACTGCCCATTTCTGGCAAAACTTCATGGCAGAGGGCTGAGGTGCTGGGGGGCTGTGCCACAGCATGCTCAGCTTTGCTGCCCCAGGTCCCACATCTGCCACCCTGAGGTGTCGGAGCGGGGCTGGTGCTGGTTTTCACTGTGCTCCGGGCCTGCTGCATGGCTGACCTTGACTATCCGCAGCCATAGTGAAAGGGTAAGTCCTGCGGAGCAAGCCCCACCTAGAGAGGAAAATGCCAAGCTTGGATTCAGTGCGTCCTCGGACTGTGCTTTGTCGCATAAGTGAGTAGTGAATCACAGCATGGTGATGCATCGCAGTTGGCTGGCTGCTCCTCTCCTCTCACATACCACCTGTGTTGCTCCTCAGGTCGTCAAGCTCCAATGGCACAGTGCCTTTTGCTCAGCTTGGGAGTGCAGTTTGGGTACGGGGGAAAAGCGGCGCTGCTAACTGCTGAGGGTGTGGGATAACTCCACTGCTGCAGCAAGAGATGTGCCAGGAACGTTTGTCTCTGCTAATGGCAAATGTTATGAACAAGTAGCATTCCTTCTGGTGATATACTTTCCACTGGAAGGTAGCTGCTCACTGCAGCTGGAGCATACGCCCCTTCCCGCTTTTGCCCTGCTTTACAGGGCAGGCATGTGCTCAGTGATAGCCCACAGCAAGGCATGCAGGGCATTTAGCACTACATCCTTATCTCAGCTGATGTTCAGAAACCTCTGACTCGTTCATGGCAGGGAGGAGGCAGAGCTATGAACTAAAATCACCCGCGTATGTCTGGAATAGAAGGAAAAGGCTGGTTTCTGACAGTTTCATCTTACATGGCATAATGGGCTCTAAGCTGGAGAGTAATGCTCATCTGCTGTGGCATTTGAGCCACCTCTGTGCTGTCAGAGGGCAGATTTTCAGTTGAATGAATGTGCAGCAGAGGAACCGGCAACAATAATAAGTCTTTTGTGTTGTTTCAGTGGTACTGAGGACCTGCTCCTGATTCCCTCTCCTGCAGTTTCAGGGTGAGTTCTGTGCATCTGGTGTTGGCATCTTGTCCATCATCAGAAGCCCAGGTAAGAACAATGAGGCGTTGCTTTAAGCATTGTAAGATTTTTCTAGTGACTCTTAATAATGCCCTGGATGTTTCTCTTGGCTCCTGTGTCCCACGTGCATTACAGTAATTTCATCACTGCAGTGTGAATTGCTCTACAACTGTGCAGAGCAGGAGCAGGATGTGGGGTGGGTGACTGGGGCTGTAACAAGGGCCCTGCGAGTTGTTGGTGCGGTTGGCAATTTTGTTCGAGCCCTTTTTATCCAATTTATTGTGAGTAAGGGGGAAAACACCGGCCTTGAAAGTGGAGGAGAAAGGAGCTGTGCTGGAAGGCACGTTACGGACCTGGGCGCATCGAATCGTTGTGTTGCAGGAAAGCACAAACAACACGGGAATTTTATTTGCATACTCTTAGTTTCTGCTCCTCTTTTGACATAGGGGAAACAGTTGCGTTCACTAGATCTCTTCACTTTGAGTAGCTGTTTGCGTAGCATTAAGACAGATGCATTTTGGAAGCAGAGAGTTACAGGTTACAGGATTGTACTTGGTGAAGTTGTTGTTCAATGAGATTCCTGTTTTGACGCTAAAATCAGAAGTTGCACGATCTTAGTGCTGTGTATGCCTGAGCTACCCATGGTATGCAGCGCTAAGTCATTCCTATGAGCAGTGGCGCTCTGAGGAGATTGTGCATTATGTCACCACCAGTGATGACAAAAGCCAGGAGGAATGCTGAAACCTCAGAGGCTACACCCCTGCAGGCTCTGGTTAGCACTGTATTAATATCTATGTTTTAATATCTATCTATATCTATCTATATCTATGTTTCTATCTGTGTATTAATATCTATGTTCATATAGCTATGCACGTGTTTGCATAGCTTGGAAACAAACATGGCATATGGATGAGGTTCAACTGCTCCAGCCTTCTATTCTTAAAGAAAAGGAGCTTGTGCAGTATCAAGGCCTGACAGCAGTGGGAATCTTGACAGTGGGATATAGGGCAAGTTTCCACTGCGGCTCTGTTTTGAGGGAGAATTAACATTGCAGTTGATTTTCTCTGCTTCTTTGGATTGTGAAAATGATAGACATGCTGAGCGCTTCCAGATGTCTGCTTAGCACTGTGTGATCAATGGAAGCCTCCCGCGTGTCGGTGGAGGAGATGAGTAACATCCCTGCGGGAGCTTGGGCAGCCTGCCTCGGGGAGCACCACCCCCAGAGTGCCACGTCTCATGGTCTGCCATCCCTCCGCTCTCTCTGCAGCCTGCTTTCAGTGCTTTTCTGTGCGTGTAAGGTAGAAGAAAGCTCCCAAAAATAAAATAGCTCAGTGGGCAGCCTGCTAGGGAGCAGCTACAAAGTGCCACCACCTGTCGGGAGCTTCTCCAATCTCAGCTGGTGTCACAGGACGGTGGTGGCTGTGGGCGGTGTTCTCGTGTTACAGATGTGATAAACCTCTGTCAGAGTTTGACTAGCAGCTCCGGCTGAGAAGGATTGCTGGTCAGATGCTGTTGGAACTCCCACTGAGCTACCTGGTGTGTAGGAAGTTAATTTTCCTCTCTTGCAAACATGAATCAATTTATTTAATAAGCAGTAGTTTATTAAAGGGAAATAAAGTCTTTAGGGAAGAGGAACTAACTAACATAAAGCACACTTAATTTTAAAGGGCTCTAATTGCTGCACGGTCCTGTCGAAGGCAGCTACTTGTTTCTCTGAGCTGTGGAAATTAATGACCTCGAGACCTTTTTTGTGTCTCTCTAGAAGTGACAGCATCCATATTGCATGACTTCATTGTCACTGGTTTACAGTAATATCCCTGACGAGGACTGCTTTCTATCTCCAAAGCACTGGGAAATACTGCAGGTTCTGTCTGTGTGTCATGTATAGCATTCCTCACGCTGACGCCATGTGACATGCATTCATTCCTGGATATGCAAACTGCTGGGGTTGTGCTTGTGCAGTTGAAGGGATTGCCTGTACTGTAGAGAAAGATGTACGCATCAGGCGTGTCACTGAACGACACAGCACTCCCTTATTAATAGTTTCAGTTTTTAATACCGCTTTGACAGCTTGCTGGAAAGCAGATGTAAACATCCCCACAAATACCAATACGTGAAAATCCCCTCTAAGCAAGGGTAGAAAGCTACTTTCTTTTTGTCTCTGTGCTGATTCCTTGCAGCAACCTTGGCCACGAGCAATGCCATAGAGTCTATGTAGGAGAGAAAATTAGCGTTCTCACAGCCTTCTAATATCCCGGTTATTTCTAAGGTGGATTTAATACATTTAAAATTTGAAAGTACACTTGGCTTGTGTCAGCTCCTTGCTCTGCCTGAATGGCTCTCATGGTTGCTGTCTCACTGATCTCCACTTTGATTTTACCAGCATTTCTTATCTGCTTGCTGTGGTCCGTTTGATACATGCAACTAGAAAAGTAGTAATGCTAAATAGTAAGATAATACTTCTGCCCCAGTATAAAGGGACTTTCTGTTCTTTGGTGACTTGGAGCTCTGTTACGACCTGGTTTTACCGAGCCTCTTTGTGATAATTGGTATTTTTGCCTTTATGTCTGTAGCAGGAGGACTGAGCCAGGGTCTCCAGGGGCTGGAGACAAAATCTCGGAGCTGGAAGCTGCATTGTACTGTGTGGATCCAGACACCCACTTCAGCAGTGCCCCATCTCTGCTTTGTGATGATGGCAGTGCTCATATACAGCCCGTGCTGCTATATTAAGGCAAGCAGCATGCCAGTAGGCTGCCCACGTCTTAACCTGATCTTGGCGTTTTCTTTTTGCAGCAGATATCCCCAAGAAAGTAGTCTTCTCCTTCACCTTTTTTGGGATTCGGGAGTGTATGAACTATTCTAGGAGCAATATGGTCTGTGTAGCCATCTGGATGCCTGCTTATCGCTGTGAGACAAGTGCCTGGAAGCAATCCTCTGGGGAAAAACTTGCTCGTTTCCACTATTTACGCTTTATTGTGGCAGTATCTGAGAGCTGCGGTTACGGTTCGGAGTCACATCGTGCAGGGAACAGATTATGAGCAAGCCTGGCATGAAAGAGGATGATTCTTTGGGGATGGGCTAAAGTTTGGTATTATTCTCAAGTTTTCTAGAAAAATGGATTAGTTTCTGAATGAGTGGCAGAGCTGGTGGTATATATGGCCTGCGTGAGTAATACAACTTCTTTCATCGTTTTACTTCAGGCTCCGAGTCGCAGAAGGCTGAGTGCCGGGAAGGGAAGCTGGCAAGCCAAGCTCCGACAGCATTACTGCCTCCAGGTGGTACATCTCAGAGGCAAACACTAGCGTTTATCCTCTACACTGGGAGAATACTGAGGTACTAAAAAAACCCATCCAAACAGGTTTGAAAAGATCTAAGTCATCTGCGGGGAGTCAAGGATTCATCGTGTATCAGGAGATACAGTAGGTGTTTAAGCATTTGTGCGGTATGGGGTGAGGAAGGTAGTGAACGCCTATGAAAACTCATTATTTTCTGTCTTGTTTTGTTTCCTTTTTAATGAGGAGCAGCTCCTTACAAGTTATTGCAGATTTCCTGCAAAATCTCTTTCTAATTTGCTTGGTTTTCTTACTAGTCCAGTGCATGCTGAGAAGTGGTGTAATCCACAGCAAGACCCATTAATTTCAAGGAACGATTCAGCTTTGGTAAAGCTGATTAGCTGAGAGTGTTAGGTGATAGTTTTTGCAACATAAGAATTGTCAAGCTATTAACAATTTTTACATGGATTTTTCCGTTCTTCATGGTTTTGAAAAGTATTTTAATTGCTGATGGATGCCGGGAGCACCTCCTTTTCTCCTCTAAAAAACAGCAACAAAAACCCAACCAATCAAAAAAACCAGAAAGCTTAGTTAAGTGGCTGCGAGGATTAACATAGGCTAGTGGAGTCCCAGTGAAAAACCACTTGAGGATGCATATCAAAGTTGTAATAGTAATAAACTGTGGACAGAAAACAAGCAAGAAGCTTGGAATGCAGCAGCAGGCACAGCAGTGAAGCAGGGTAGTGAAGGAACAATAGCAATAATACAATTTCTGTATTAAATCTGTTAAGAAGCTATAATATACATGAAATATAGCACCCTTCTCCTCGCCTGGTAGTATTCACATAGCACACAAAGCTGAACACACCAATTGCATTGCATAAAGAAGATTACTATGTAAAAGAACTTTCTAGCAGTCAGGAAAGGAAGGACCGCTTCTCACGAAGGGTGTGACTGAGCTATTGAAATGAGAACAATAACAGCTCTCGGTGCTGATGACCATGGAAGTTTGATGTCTGCAGGTTCTTGCCAGGCTCACCATTTGCTTTGTTAAGAGCTGGAAGGAAGCAAAGTCGCTGCAACTTGATGGAATGCATTGGGTGGAGAAGAGGAAACTCCGTTTCCTGTCAAGTAATTATTTCAGCTAATGCTTTTTTTGCAGTGCATTGCCAGCTGCATAGTTGAGTGTAAATACTGCTTGGGGAAGATGGCGGGGCTCATTTAGTAATTTATAATTTTAAAAACTAAAATAGGAGTGAAATAGAAGTTGTACGAAGACAAAGAAAGAGGACACTGAGCATGGCGCTGTAGTGCGGTGATTAAGATTTATAGAGCCAAAATGTTCTTTCACATTGCTCCAGTAGGGATGCATCAGGGCAATTTTGTCACGCTCTCTGTTATAAGAAGTAAATCGGGTAAGTTCCAAGCAGAGTTTTTTTGGTTTATCCCTATAGCTTTATTCCTTTATTCCTTATTACATGTAGAAGCACTTTCCCAGATTTCTTTTCTTTTTTGTTTTTGCTAGGATATGCCAGGCAACAACCTAGGAAATAATAAGATTGGAGCAGGAGAAAGTTGCTTCTAACCTCAGGACAGTGTGACAACAGTGACCTGTGAAACCACAGGTCTGTGCTACGAGAAGGAATAGTAAAAAGCATGGGTAAGGAAGGGAAAGCCAGGTGGCACGTGCTGCTTCTCAACAGCTGCGTGAGAATGGAGCAGCTCCTGATGAAGGCCAAACATGAAGGAGCGTCTCAGCCAACATGATTGCTCGTATCTTAATATAGCAGAACTCTTGGCAAAACAAGGGGATGAGGACCAGGAACGGCAGGGAGGAAAGCCGGGTTTGCTTTCCAAACCCATTTGGAGCGCAGAGAAATTCTGCTGGTTCTTCAAGGCCCCTTCCTTCCAGCTCCCACCCTTCCTGCAGATGGCTTCTCTCGTACGTGCCTCCCCCCACCCACAGCCCACTCTTCCGTTTCTCATCTGTATTTTCCTACTCGTTTTCTCCTGCCATGCACTTGTACCATTCTTAGTTCCTCTCTGTGTTTTTAGCTGAGTGGGTGGGTACCTTACTGTTAAGACATACTGGGAGCAGATTAAGAAAATCCGATGGGTTTATAGGATTCTGTAAATTCTTTTCCTTTTTTGTGAAAGAATTTAAAATAATTCCAAAAATCTGTAAAAATTTTGCTTTATTTGGAACTAGATGTCATACATATACATTACACTTATGTCATATGAAGTGTTTTAGAGATAGTGCATAGCATGGTTTTGTTTGAGGTCGCTGCTGACCCTAACGCATAAATGCACGCATTGTGTATTGTAGGCTTGACTTTTGTTTGTAGAGGGATGCAGCAGCTTGCAGAGGATGTAATCGTTCTTCCTAAGAACTTACATCGAGACACGCAAACAGAAAATCTCTTCTCAAATTTATGTAGGACTTGTTTACACAGGTCTCAAACAGCATGTCATCTCATACTGTCTTCAGTCATAACCTGCTCGCTGACTTTCAATCTTCACCAGTCATCAACAGAAGAATGTTAAACATGGTAAGAAAACGAGGGTTATTTAAAAGTCACAAATTGCTTATAGCTTTCCCTGTGATATTGTGGAAATGACAATTGCCTCTGCAAATATAGACAGTTTGTGTGCATTCATAATTGGTTGGCTGCTAGCCACATGTCTCCACCGTTCCCTTTTCTGCGTCTTTCTTGGTGCTTCGTCGAGCTGTAATGACTCAGGGATGAGGCAGCTGGTTAATGCAGCTCACGCTGTCACTCTCACAGGGCTCATTTGCCTGCAGGCATGTCAGAAGGAACAAGTAATGTAAGGGTATGTATAATCATGGTTGGTACTGCACTGAGGAGATGCCAAAGCTCACTCAGAATGAGTAGCATAGAACACAGGAAGCTGAGGAGCTGAGGAGCAAGACACATGCTCTTGTAGTGAGCATTGCATTTCTGTAGGCAGACTGTTCCCTGTACTTGGCCTAAAAAAGGCGTGCGTACACAGTCTGCAGCATTGGCATTCTTTGCATTCTTACCTCACGTTTGTTGCACATTTTTGTTATTTAGCACCGCTGATGCCACCTGACCTCTATGCAACAGATGAGCTGACCAGAGAGGCAGCAGGTCCCGATCTTCCAAGACATTCAGAACCCCCACGTGCACAGCCCTAAGAAACCTGAGCTGAGGCGTCGGACCAGGCCATCTGCAGAGATTCCCATCCACCTCCGTTGTTCCGGCTTAGGTTCTGCAGCTCGCTCTGCTTTGCAGGTTGGTCCTTCTTTGTGTACAGGAACTACTACAGGATGATGTATGGTTTGCATTCTAGAGGGTGTGAAATGCAAGCACAACATCAAGGCTCTCAGCTGGCACAAGCCTGAATGTACAGCGGCACACTGTCCAGGCAAAGCAGATCCAGGTATCCCTGCTGCTGCTGCAGCACACCTGGGCTGGGCTTAGGTGTTTAGCATTTCAGAGCACTAAATGCACAAGCTTCTCATCATGACTGTTGACTGCAGGTAGGTGGCCTTAGTTTGCATGTCTTCATTCTTAATTCTGCAACAGACGCCATCAATTTTTTGAGAGCTTTGCACCAGCAGGCGGCAGACTGTGTTGCAAGGGAGGTAAGGGAGACAGCTTCAAAAACAAAACACGCATTAAATAAAGAAGTCTCAGAACCTGTGGTGATGATCTAGTACAATTATCTTATGAGCTATCCTAAGGAACTGTGTCTTTACGCTGCACAGGGTTTTTGCCTAAAGAAGGGAGAACAATGGGAGTTATTTCTGAATCAGGCTGACTTTGAGCTGTTTACTGGAGTGGTGTTCAGTGGAAGTCTCCTCTTTCTGCCTATTTGTTCGAAAGAAGGGAAGTAAAAGGTGAAACACTAAAGAAATATATATGTTGGGAACCACGGAATGATAATAATTAGAAAAAAGTCCTCCAGAGAGAAATAATGACTCATAGTTTATGTTCTCTCGAGCGTTGCTATGGAAAAAGAGGTTAGTGCCAACGATCATAGAACAATATTAATCTCTGATGT
Source organism: Centrocercus urophasianus (assembly GCF_019232065.1). NCBI lineage: Eukaryota > Metazoa > Chordata > Aves > Galliformes > Phasianidae > Centrocercus > Centrocercus urophasianus. The sequence goes on from NW_024884756.1 coordinate 7,736,640, forward strand.
GAAAGGAAAAATAATAACAACCTCTAGCTTAAACCAAAGCAGATTTGGTCTGCATTACAGCAGCAAGCTCCATTAAAGAGGATAACAATGTAAGAAAAATTAAAGATGACATTGATTAGCAGCCTTCAGCACAGACATAGATACAGTTAGAGAGAATGCTCACACGAAGTTTGAGTGCAGGACTGGAGGAGTAAAGGGAGGGAAGCAAGATGCATGGAACCAGATGCAGGCCAGAGCCTCCTTGTGCTCACAAATGGGCCCATCTAAGGGCTGGGGCTGGCTCTAGGGAAGTTCACAAAACAGAACCTTGGCAATGGGCAGCTACAAGTAGCTGTTGGCCTATTTTTACCATTTATTTGGGAAAGTGAGGGTGGTGAGTCAGGCAAGAGGATGCCTACGTGCTGATGCAGCACCCTAGGCTGCTCTGGCAGCTGCACGGACTAGACTTCCCTTGCCTGGGCAAAGCCCAAACCGGGCCAAAGCAGCTCTGAGCTTAAAGGGATCAGGTGCTAATGCCCTCTTTGCAGTAGCAGCCCTGCTTAACGTCTTCCTTGTGCCTCTGAGAGCCAGCACTCTTAAGTCATTCAAGTCAAAAGCAGACAAAGTATCAGCAGCACAGGATTCAAGTAAGAAGAAAGAAGATTGAGATGGGAATCGGATGGGTAAGAAAGGGTTGGCAAGAGATTGATAACAAATTGCAAAGAGATGGAAAATACATGGGAAGAGAGGAGATGGTGTAGAGAGGGCATGAGATGAGTGTCTGATGAGAATGTAAGGAGTGGGGGAGGGGATATATGAGATAGGGATCAGAATAGAATGGGAAGACAGTGGAAATAAGCGGAGAATATGTGGATGAGATGAGATGGGGTTCAGTAGAGAAGAGCCTGGAAAGAAGCAGAGAATATGTGGATGAGAAGAGATGGGGTTCAGAAGATGAAGAGAAGACCCTGGAAAGAAGCAGAGAATATGTGGATGGTATGAGATGAGGTGAAATGGGGTTTAGAAGAGGTAGAGAAAACCCTGGAAAGAAGTGGAGAATATATGGATGAGATGAGATGAGACAAAATGAGATGGAGTTCAGAACAGGTCCAGAAGACCCTGGAAAGAAGCGGAGAGTATGTGGATGAGATGAAATGGGGTTCAGAACAGCTGGAGAAGACCCTGGAGAGAAGCTGAGATAATGTAGATGAGATTGAGACGAGACGAGATGACTGAGATGAGATGAGGTGGAGACAAGACAGAGAAGACCCTGGAATAAAGTGGAGATAATGATGTGGATGAGGTTGAGGTGAGACAAGATCGAGAACAGGCAGAGAAGAACCTGGAATAAAAAGTGGAGATAATGTGGACGAGATTGAGATGAGATGCAGTTCAGAACAGGTAGAGAAGAGCCTGGAAAGAAGTGGAGAACATGTGCATGGGATGAGATGAGATCAGATGAGATGGGATTCAGAATAAGTAGAGAAGACCCTGGAAAGAAGCGGAGAACATATGCATGGGATGAGATGAGATCAGATGAGAAGTGCAGAATATGTGGATGAGATGAAATGAGGTGGGGTTCAGAACAGGTAAAGAAGACCGTGGAAAGAAGCGGAGAGTATGTGGATGAGATGAGACGAAATGAAATGGGATTTAGAACAGGTAGAGAAAACCCTGGAAAGAAGAGGAGAAAATGTGGATGAGATGCAATGAGATGGGGTTCAGAACAAGTAGAGAAGGGCCTGGATAGATGCGGAAAATATGTGGATGAGATAAGATGAACTGGGATTCAGAATAGGTGGAGAAGACCCTGGAAAGAAGCGGAGAATATGTGCATGAGATGAGATGAGATGGGGTTCAGAACAGGTAGAGAAGATCCTGGAAAGAAGCGGAGAATATGTGGACGAGATTGAGATAAAAGTGAGGTGAGATGGGATTCAGAACAGGTAGAGACGAGCCTGTAAAGAAGCGGAGAATATGTGCATGAGATGAGATGAACTGGAATTCAGAATACGTAGAGAAGAGCCTGGAATGAAGTGGAGATAATGTGGATGACATGAGATGAGACGGGATTCAGAATAGGTAGGGAAGATCCTGGAAAGAAGTGGAGATTTTGTGGATGAGATGGGGTTCAGAACAGGAAGAGAAGAGCCTGGAAAGAAGCGGAGTGTATGTGGATGAGATGAGATGAGATGCGGTTCAGAGCAGGTAGAGAAGATCCTGGAAAGCAGTGGAGAATATGTGGATGAGATTGAGGCGCGGTGAGATAGAGATGGGCTTCAGAACAGGTAGAGAAGAGCCTGAAAATATTTGGAGAATGTGTGGATGAGATGGGGTTCAGAACAAGTTGAGAAGACCCTGGAAAGAAGCGGAGAACATATAGATGAGATAAGATGAACTGGGATTCAGAATAGGTGGAGAAGACCTTGGAAAGAAGCGGAGAATATGTGGATGAGATGAGATGGGGTTCTGAACAGGTAGAGAAGACCCGGGAAAGAAGCGGAGAATATGTGGATGATATGAGATCAGATGAAATGGGATTTAGAACAGGTAGAGAAGAGCCTGGAAAGAAGCGGAGATTATGTTGATGAGATGGGATGAGATGGGGTTCAGAACAGGTAGAGAAGACCCTGGAAAGAAGTGGAGAATATGTGCATGAGATGAGATCAGATGAGATGGGGTTCAAAACAGGTAGAGAAGACCCTGGAAAGTGGATAATATGTGGATGAGGTGAGATGATACGAGATGGATAGGTGTTTACCTCAGACTCATTCCAATAGTGGATTCTGGTCATCATGCTGCAATCAGTTCTTTTCTAAAGCAAGGTTCGCTCCACTTGCAGCAGGTAAGTCTTTGATTGACATATACTTGGATCATAACAACTGATATGACATAACTGGAACTTAATAATGTAAGAGACATCCTATCATTTCAGTATAATTACAATCAGACTTTTGAATGGTTACATGCATCTGCCATATTGTTATCTATGAATATGCAATTATTTCAAGTTCCCACACACACACATCCTTTTTCAATATAGATAAGCACTACTGGATGGATCTCACTGGGATATCTCTAAGAATGGTAAATATTTTGCTTAGTTTCAGGACGTAAGTCTTCAGCCGTGACAGCGACTCTCACACCTAAATTCTTCTTGTTCCCATACAGCACGCTAACTTGAACTGTTAGCCATTTGTTTTCATTTTGTTGAGCCCATTCTCTTTTTAAATAGGTAGAATATAACCCTGTTTTCAGTCAGACTCAGCACAATGATTCGGTATATGGTATATACAGAAGCATTGAGTCTTCTTCGGACGAAAGCTGCAGCACAGTTTGTGGCAGGTTCTTAAGTGAAATTAACTAGATGCCATCAAGATCAAAATTATCTTTCAACTTCATTTGCATTCTCCCAAATTACCTTTCAAATTTCAGTGGGTAAATTGTTTCCTTTACCTTCTACAATGAAAAGCTAGTCTTCCTGTTGAGTTATGGCAAGTGCATCTGCAATTAACAGGTGCTCTTTAATGTTAGTTCTTTCCTGCTGAGGTTATACCTTAGATAAGCACCGCTGATTGGTTCCCACTGCTGATAGCCAAGTCTGCAGGGGTGTTGCAATGCATGATGCACTTGTTGCATCTGACACCCCATTTTTATTCTTTGTTCTCCATCTCTTCATGATTGCCACTACTGCCATTAAAGTCCTGGCCCCATTCATTTCCTGAATATATTTCATTTCTGTGCTTAACAGTGGTTGAAAGGGTTAAGCATCTATTAGAATTAGAATTCAGTCCCACGTACCCAGTATGCCCAACATTGGCATGGGACTGTGACCATCCAGTTAATGTGACCAGATGAGCATAAGCTATTAAAAATATTTACCTGAAAAAAATGCCTGTCCAAAACACTGATGATACTGCAGGGATCCCTGGGAATGGATCAGTGTGAGAATGTGAGGGACAGCAACACAATTGGCATTTGTAAGCATTTGGAAAACAAAACAAAAAGTAAACCAGAGCTTATCATTTCCAGAAGAACCGAGGTTGGCAAACGCATAACTGGATGAGAAAAGTAAACAAAAAAAAAAGTTCCTGGTCTCAAACAAACCACAGCTGCAAGGTAGGTCAATTCCAGATAGTTTATTTTGTACCTTTCCTCCTGGTCATCTTGAGCCTTCCAGGTAAATTTATTAAGAGGCTCCTAGTGGGTAAAAGGGACAGGACCAGTGTGTAGCAAATCAGTCCACATCAGTTGTCCCAGGGAATAATCATCCCAACAAGCAGCTCTTTGAGTAAGGGACCACGGGGCACGGTGGTTGCCGGTGGTGAAAAATAGGCCTGGTCCCCTAACTCAGATTCCTTCTCAATCAGCTGGATATGTTCTCCCTGCTAGCTGCACTTTCCATACACAGTCTGTCTCCGATTACCTAGGGGCGTGACCAAAATCTTTCAGCTAGCTCAGTAACAGAATAGGGGACCTTCTTGATACTAACATCAGAGTACCCACCTTCACTCTCCTCGTATGCATGCCCACTTAGTATCAGAGGGTAGTGAAGGGTCACCAGCTTTTTGGGCTCTCACATCCTCCAGATTTTCTCTTCAATAAAAGTCACTATCTGGGAAACTAGTATTTATCTCCCTCTCTTTTAACGACCATTCTCTGTGGGCTTGCTGAAGGAGGGCTTGTTGAAATTTTCTTCTTTTACAGTCCCATAAGATCTCCTACTTGATCCAGCACATATGTAACCAATTCCTGCAAGGACTGAATAATTTGGGTTTCTGCTGTGTACTGATCTTTGTGGTTCTCTATGGCGGCAGTAAAAGCAGCTCCTGGAACTACACAAATGAGTGATTTTTCCCTTGCTCTCCTCCATACAAATCTGCTTCTGGAGAGATGTTATATGAGCTGCAATTCCCTCTAAGATGGGCCAATTATTCTGTGCCCACTCCAACTGCATGGAGGGAGGGTTTGACACTGTGCTTTTTAAAGAGGTCGAGGAGCCGATTACTGCCTTTTTTTTTTTTGTTTTTTTTTTTGTCCCCTCCATTTGTTAGTGATCATGTCTCAAAATGTGGAGCTATCTGCTCCAGGGGGAACGTGTAAAAATCAACAATTGACTCCCTGCAGCCCCTAAGGGTACTCAGGTACTCTTTCCTACTGATAAGATAGTTGCAGACACAGTTGGGCTAACCTCGAGACACAGTCTAATAGCTCAGGTGAGTACACAATAGGTATTCTTTAGTCTCCCTATTGCTGTGTTACAACTCTTAAAGCCACTTCTTCACTGACAGTTACAAGAAGGCAAAACAGTTCCTTTAAAGCAAGCAGTTCTAACACAGGTGCTGTGATTAAATCCTACTTCATTACTCCTACTAATTCTTTTCCCTCTTCTGTCCATTTTGATACGTTCAGTTCTCCCTCTGATAGTTACAATCTCTTTGTTTTTTTTTACGCATGCACTTCTACTCATCACCTACAGTATCCAGTCAGACCTAGAAACTTTGACAACTCCCTCTTCTACAGCAAAGAAAGCTGTACAGTTCTTTCAGAGCTCTCCATTTCCCCTCAGAAATTACATGCCCAACATATCTGACTTATTTTTCCACGTACTGCAGTTTATTTTTAAACACTCCTAGCCCTTCCTCCCCAAGAAATTCAGGAGTTTATTTCATAGAATCATAGAATGAATCCTAGAACGGCTTGGGTTGAAAAGGACCGCAGTGATCATCTAGTTTCAACCCCCCTGTTTTGTGCAGGGTCACCAGCCACCAGACCATGATGCCCAGAGCCACATCCAGCCTGGCCTTGAATGTGGATGGGGCATCCACAACATCCTTAGGCAACCAGTTCCAGCCTATCATGCACATTCTGTAACACCTTTATCCCCTCTTCAGCTTGAAACTTCTCCAAATTTTTTCTCCAGTAGTCATCCAAGTAAGCTAGGTGATTCTGTGAATCCTTGAGGTACAACAATCCACCTATATTATTGTTTTCATTCCTTTTCCATGTCCTCCCTTTCAAAAGGGAAAAGACCTCAACTGTGGTTGAAAGAAAATAAATCATCTTTTAAGTCTGTTATGCTGAACCGTTCTTGTCTGTGCGGGATCTAACTCATTAAGTGGAGGGGTTAGGAAGCATGGTGCATCACTTGACAACTGTTTCATTAATTTTCCTTAGATCTTTTACCAGCTGAGAAGTGCCGTCTGCCTTCTGTACTGCCAAAAGGCAAGTGGTAAAGGGTGACATACAGAGTTCCACAAAACCATTCTTAACTCATGTTTGTATTACAGACTTCAGACCCATTATCCTTTCTGAAGGTATGGGATGTTGTCGATGTTCTGCAGCTTCACTCCCTCCTTGGACAGTGATTTCTAAGTGAGTAACTGTGAGTCCACCCCTGTTTCCTTTCCCTGTCCACACCTTTGCATATGTTTTCCATCATCAGCTGTTAACAAATTCATCGATACCTTGAAAACTAGCAAAACAGATATAAACTGCAATCCTAATTTAACTATCAAATCTCTCCCTAGTGAATTGGTCCCTGCTTTTTGGCTCGTATAACAATCACCCTTTGACTATTTTATCTTCCCATTTTAATTCAGTAGCCTCAGTAAGTGAAACTATCATTCCTGATCCCTCTACCCCAGTTATTCTCAAGGTGTTCCCATTTACATTCAGTCCTAGTATTTTATAAGCTAAATATGATCGAGAATTGATTTAATTGTTTTGCTAAACCAACAGGATCTTTCATTAGTGATTTCAATTTCCTTTTAAAGTTTCTCACATCTCCACTGCTAAGTAGGAAGTTTACTTATCCAGCAACTCTGGTAACGTTGCATCTTACCTAAGAGCATACTCACACGAGTTAGTGGAGTTAATAGCGTTAGATTTAACAAAGCAAGAATTTATAATACCTCCTTTGCACTGTTCCAGTTCTTTCTCAAGCTGGCAGAACTTGTTCTTTTCAGCATCAGCACTAGTCACAGAACTCCACTCAGGTGGACTGCTAAGGGGCTGATGCGAGCCCATATCCTCCAGTCTGTCAACTGTCTCTAGCCTCACTCCTGTAGTTAGACAGCTTGACTAGAGGCCAGGATATTAAAGGGGAACGCCATTCTGTAGAGGAAAGCGACTGAGTTTAGTGCTAGGGAAAGGTACAGGGACTAAACAGCTTAAAGGATCCCAGCTGGGGTTTCTCTGTTCTTCCTTACCTACAGAATTTTTTGTAGCCATGATTAACTGCTGTACTCCCTAAATCCAATAAGCGACGTATGTGGACTCATCCTCCAAAGCAAAAAAAAAAAAAAAACAATAATAAAAAAAGCAGTTGTACTGTTTATGTGCACGTTTGAAACCTGACAAATATGATCCTCGTCAGACTTGTACTTCAGCCAAAATACTCATTCCCCTGCAATTGGTTATTCAGGCCTTACAAGACCAACACAACATCTAATCATTGCCCATTTATCATCATTGCTGGTTCTCTAATTTCCCTTCCCATTTTTCGTTATATTTCGTAAAGGGCTTATAGCAGTCACTGCCCGGGGGCCCTCTCTCTGTCCCCCACCTTGGAACTCTTATTCCCCATTTCCCTCAGCAACCTACAGCTGTGCTACTACAGGAACTGCTCTTCTGCAGTGTCGTGCACAGCGATTCTCAGCTCTATGAAATGAGGTGTACCATCAACCAATCCTTCCTGTGAGACATTCACATACAGCATAAGAGTCCCAGACCTCAACCTCCAAGTCAATACTTAATCACATGTCTTGTTCTTACCCTGGTCTGTGCACAGCAGATATTGCAATGCTTGCTGTGTTTCCCTAACCCCCAATTGTTCGCATACCTTGCCTTTCAAAACTGTCTTTGGGTCCACAGCTGGTTTCACAATGAACTACCACTGCCAGCCTGCAGGGCCATACAAATAAGAGCGGGGTATGGTAGAGGTGCAGGCTCGCAGCAGGTGATTTTGTTTCCTGGATTTCAGCACCGACTTGTGAGAGACACACTGTACAATCAATGAATGTGCAGATATTACAGTTATGAGGTATACCAGAGAGCTTGGCTATATAGTTATTACCGCCAAGCAGAGAAAATAGGACGCTTACCCCTATCCTGGGCTCGCTTGTGAAACTCCAGTGGAGTGGATCTCCACAAGACATCCTTCCCCACTGCTAGTCAGCTTTTAAATGGGTCTAGTAGACGTGGAGCCAGGCTGTAAATTGTTTCTTGCATTCAGTGCAAACTTCTGGAAAAACAAGTAGTTATTAGTTGTAAGTGCTCCTCTGTCTGGAAGTCAAGCTCTCTTGCCCTAATTAAAGAAATCACTGGATTCCGAGACTCACTGGGAGGCAGAGGCCCCTTGTTTTAATCCTTAGCAGTACCACACATCTACACGTTTCTAAGAGATTGCTGCTTTTTAGATGTACCTCAAATTCTGTAATGTCACCAGACAACATCCATTGCTGCCTTCTTACAGAGAATAGATGCCCTTCCTGCATGAGGCAGTAGATTGTCAAGATAAGAAGTGATAGAAGTAAGGCTTAGTTACGTTTTGACATGAACGAAGAGAAGTTATATGTGTGTATTTTTTCTCTTCTTCACTGTAAATTTTTAAGACCCTTGTTTGGCTTGAGTGAAATCTTAGGTGAGGGCCTTGATGTTATTTTTAAGGTAGTGAATGATTGTAGGTAACTGTTGTTCAACGTTTGGGTAACTTAAATTTGTATTTCAGTATCTCCGTCTAGGAATGTTTGAACTGCATTGTGATGAATTAACAAATGCTTTGGCAAAGCGAGCAGATAATATTTGTGAAGAAATTATTGCCAAAATGCTCAAGGATCATTAGTGTAAGTGTGAGGTAACTCAAACTAAAAATGTTTTCTGAAATATTTTTCGTTTTGCTTCCACTGCTGAACTTCATAAAACTTAAAGCATATGATGATTTATTTTTTGCTGTTACAAATGTATGTGATTTGTCTAAGGATGACTAAAACGAAACAAACTTGCCAAACTGTTTATTTGTTTTTCAGGCTATGTGATGAATTTGAGAGAATATCAGAAAAAGCCCTTAGTACTCCATCTAGTACACAGGAGCTAATGGAACTTAAGGTACTCTCTTCTTTTTAATGAGACCAAGCAAAAACAGCTATGAATACTATTATTCTGTCCTGGAGTAGTAGCATATGCAAGTTAAGCAGTTAATGGGTGTGATTCTGACCCTCTTGAAGTCACTGACGCTGTATCTGTGTTACAGAATTAAAAAGGACAGGTCATCTTTAGCCAT